>NC_057736.1:40420827-40434084 GCF_004010195.1 Chiloscyllium plagiosum | reverse complement strand
CATTTTAAGCGGGAGTGTCCTGATCTACAAAGGGAAGAAAGGGCAATGCCGCTTATGAATTTTGATAAAGAATAGGGGTGTCAGGGGTTCCTGCCCCTGGGGAGCCACCAGGAACCCTTGATAAACTTGAAGATAGGACCCTGTGGGGAAGAGGTAGTCTTCCTCGTAGATACGGGGGCAGCATGGTCATCACGGAATTTTAAACCAAAGAAAGTAGGAATGTCAACACGGTCAATTACTGTTTCCGGGGTAAAAGGGGAAGGATTTACTGTTCCAGTATTTGAACCTATGATGATAGAAGATCTTAAGGATAGGGTCACAGGGGAACTGTTGTATATCCCTGATATAGAAAGTAACTTACTAGGGAGAGATTTAATTAACCTCTTAGGACTGGAGATTGGAATTCAGGAAAAAGAATTAGTTGTACAAATGGCAATGTTGACAGAGGATGTGGAGAGAGAGATAGACCCTATTGTATGGGCTAGAGAAGGGAATCGTGGAAAAATACAGATCCCTCCCCTAGAAATAAGTTTAAAAAGGAAAGGGGACGTTGTCTGAGTGACAATATCCCATTTCCATAGAAGGTAAACGGGGACTGCAGCCAGTAATTGAGGGACTGATTAGAGATGGACTGTTGGAGCCATGTATGTCTCCTTATAATACCCCAATTCTACCAGTACGGAAATCCGATGGAACTTATCGATTGGGGCAGGATTTGAGAACATTGAATCGAATAGTACAGATCAGGCACCCAGTGGTGCCAAATTCCTATACGTTATTAAGTAAGATCCCTCATGACCACAAATGGTTTAGTGTGATAGATTAAAAGGATGCCTTTTGGGCTTGTCCCTTGGTGGAGGAAAGGAATTTGTTTGCCTTTGAATGGGAAGATCCCAAGACAGGAGGGAAACAGCAATACCGGTGGGCCGTGCTCCCCCGGTTTACGGAATCCCCAAATTTATTTGGACAGATGTTAGAACAAATATTGGAGAAATTTAGCAGCCCCAAGGGAACTACCCTGTTGCAGTATGTAGACGACCTCTTAGTAACAGGAAAAAGAAGAGAAAGAGCAGTAGTAGCCACTAACAAATTATTGAATTTCCTGGATCAGCAGGGACTGTGAGTATCTAAAAACAAACTACAATATGTGGAGCGAGAAGTGAAATACTTGGGACATTTAGTTAGTGAGGGAAAGCGAAAGATAAGCCCGGAACAGATAGAGGGAATAGTGGGGATGCCGCTGCCCAGGACTAAACGGGAGTTACGTAAATTTTTGGGTCTAACGGGATATTGCAGATTTGGATTGATTCTTATGCTCAAAAGACTAAGAAATTATATCTCAAACTATTAGAGGAGGAACCAAAGTGTCTAAGTTGGGATGATGAGGAAAAAGAACTAGTTGAGGAACTCAAAAGAGATCTGCTCCATGCCCCCGTGTTAGCCTTACCTTCCCTAGATAAACCTTTCCACCTCTTTGCTACTGTAGATAAAGGAGCGGCTTTGGGAATATTAACCCAGAGGTGGGGAGGAATGAAACAGCCAGTAGCATATCTTTCGAAGCTATTGGATCCAGTATCCCGGGGGTGGCCTGAGTGTGTGCAGCTACCACTGCACTGTTGGTGGAGGAAAGCAGAAAGCTTACATTTGGGGGAGCCCTAATAGTAAGCACCCCACACCAAGTGAGAACGATCCTAAACCAAAAGGCTGGGCGATGGTTGACAGACTCGCGGATTCTGAAATATGAGGCGATATTAATAGGAAAGGATGATCTAGTGTTGGTCATGTACAATTGTTTAAATCCAGCTGCCTTTCTTTGGAAAAGGGAAGGAGAATCTCCTCAGAATCCAGAGTACGACTGCGTTGACGTTATAGAATACCAAACTAAGGTCTGCATGGACCTAAGAGATGTTCCACTTCATGCAGGAGCTAAACTTTTTATAGACAGATCATCCCGGGTGACTGAAGGGAAAAGACATAATGGGTATGCAGTCATAGACGGGACGAAAGGTAGTGTGGTGGAGGCAGGAAGGTTGTCAAATGGTGGTCAGCTCAGACCTGTGAACTCTATGCATTGGAAAGAGCCCTTAGGGCGTTAGAAAATAAAGAGGGAACAGTATACACTGACTTTAAAATGCATTTGGTGTTGTGCACACTTTCGGAAAGATATGGCAGGAAAGAGGACTGATCAATAGCTGGGGGAAGGAACTAGCATATGAGGAGTTGATTAAACGGGTCTTGGAGTCCCATTTTACTCTCCCGAGAAATAGCGGTAGTGCATGTAAATGGTCATCAGAAAGGAAATGAACCAGAAGTTAGGGGGAATAGATTAGCCGATGAAGTGGCTAAGGAAGCAGCCCTGAACCCACAAGAAGTGGTGATTCATTCCCTAATACCTACTGTCCCAGGTCCTCTGGAAGCTCTATATTTACTGAAAGAGAGGAAAAAGAATTGAAAGATTTAGGGGCTGCAAAAACAGCAGACGGGCATTGGAGGTTACCTGATGGAAGGGAAATGTTAAACAAAATGATGATGTGTGAGATTATGGCTGTCCTACACCAAGGCAGCCATTGGGGAGTACAAGCAATGTGTGATTTAGGCCTTAGGGAATATGGACGTAAAGGAATATATACCATTGCTAAACAAATATGTGAGGGATGTATAATATGCAGAAAGGTAAATAAGAAAGTCTTGAGAAAACAGACCCCGGGAGGAACACACCCGGGATTGAGACCCTTCCAGAGTATACAGCTTTTATTCCTGATGAAGGGCTTTTGCCCGAAACGTCGATTTCGAAGCTTTTCGGATGCTGCCTGAACTGCTGTGCTCTTCCAGCACCACTGATCCAGAATCTGGTTTCCAGCATCTGCAGTCATTGTTTTTACCAAGTAGATTATACTGAACTACCCAGGGTAGGAAGACTAAAATATATGTTGGTCATAGTAGATCATCTATCTGGTTGGGTTGAGGCATATCCCTTAGCTACTGTCACTGCGAGTGGAGTGTCTAAAACAATATTGGAGCACATAATTCCCCGATATGGGCTAGTGAACCGTATAGATTCCAACCAAGGAACTAATTTTACCTCTAAAGTGTTACAGGGGGGTAATGAAAGGGTTGGGAATTTCCTGGGAGTTCCATACTCCATAGCACCTGCCATCATCAGGAAGGGTTGAGAGAATGAACCAAACACTCAAACGACAGCTCTCTAAATTGATAATAGAAACCAGACTCCCTTAGACCAAATGTTTACCTATAGCTGTTTTGCAAGTACGAACAGCCCCAAGGAAAGATTTGGGACTAGCCCCCTATGAAATCTTATTTGGATTACCTTATCTGGGAATGAATGGGGAATTGTCAATTCCCGAAACTAAAGACTTGTTCTTAAAGAACTATATATTGGGCTTGTCCTCCTCTTTGTCTTTCCTCAGGAAACAGGGTTTATTGGCACAGACTCCGCCCCTTGAATTCACCGTTTATCCCATCCGGCCGGGCGATTGGATCTTAGTAAAATCGTGGATAGAGACTAAATTGCAGCCGGACTGGAAAGGGCCGTACCAGGCTCTTTTGACCGAAACGGCAATAAGGACGGCGGAGAAAGGCTGGACTCACTACACTCGGATCAAAGGGCGAGTGGAATCTCCAGTGGAGGAAGAAGTCTGGACAACTGAATCAATGCAAGAACCGCTGAAACTCAGGCTAAAGAGACTTTGAGTAACTGATTATACAGTGGCGACACGAGCGCGGGATTATTTCTGTAGGATTGTATATTAAGTCTTTTTGTGCTTCAGCACGATTTTTAGAATGCTGGCGTTGTTTAGAGTTATGATACTAGCCCTCTTAGTATTGGGATTTTGTCAAATATCATTTTCATATGTATTATTAACAGTTCCTGAGTCTGATAATCTACAAGTATTAGACCCTGATGCATGCAGCTTAGTAAATTGTGGGGATGTAGATAATCAGAGACAGTACTGCAGCTCAGAGTCCTATGGGGATGGCCTTGGGGATGGTACTTGGTATAATGGTCTCATCACAGTACACCGGGCCCCCTTCCGATCAGCTCTCGATTGTCCCGATAAAAAGTGGAACCCAATATACCTAACGATAAAGAAAACCTCATGGCACGAAGCAGTTCTGGGATGGGGCGGGGAGGGGGTAATCTATCAGGTACAATTAAAGGAAACATTTGGGATAGAAATGAAAACAGACGGGAATGATTTCTCGGGCTGTTGTTTTCGAATGAGCGTAGGACAGGGAAAAGTAAGGTACAACCTTTCACCCCTCCCAATGACTTTAAAGTAGTAAAAATTATAGAGGTAAAGGACTTAAAACAGACCATTGAAATAGAAACTAGGTACGGGGATGCAAATGCCTGGGTTGAATGGGTAAAGTATACTGTAAAAAGTCTGAATAAGAGCAATTGCTATGCATGTGTCTCCGGTAGACCAGTGGCCCAGGTGGTTCCCTTTCCGCTCGGGTGGAAGCGAGACAGGAAGGGCATGAAATGTATGATAACCCTGTATCAGGATAAGACTGCATGGAATGATAGGAACTGTACCTCCCTATCTCTGATGTTCCCTCCCTTGGAGGAGAAAGATTCAAAAGCCCCCCCCTACATTTTCAGCCGCAATTGGAAATCACATGTCGTGTGTGCGTAGACGAGGTACAAATTGGTCTAGAGATTTGGGGGAGCTGAAATTATATACAGAGATTAAGAATGTCACCGAAACGGACAAGGGAGGGAACTACTCAGCACTAAAAATTCCCCGAGCGGATCAGTGGTGGTACTGTGGAGGCAAAATACTGAGACCCACCCTCCCTCTGGATTGGAGAGGGATATGTGCAATTGTACAATTGGCAATTCCATTTACCTTGGCATTTGAGAAGGAAAAGATAGTAGGGAAAAAGGGAAGGAGTAAGAGATCACTGTTAGACACTTGTTTCGATGACAGGATTTATTTCGATTCTGTAGGAGTCCCTAGGGGGGTACTTGATGAGTTCAAGGCTCGTAACCAGATTGCAGCAGGCTTTGAGTCAGCTCTCTTTTGGTGGGTAACAATTAATAAAGATGTAGATTGGATAAATTACATTTTCTATAATCAACAGCGATTTATAAATTATACAAGAGATTCAGTTAAAGGAATATCAGAACATCTTTATGCGACAAGTAGGATGGCATGGGAAAACAGAATGGCCCTTGATATGATTTTAGCAGAAAAAGGGTGTGTGTGTGTGATGTTAGGAGGAAGCTGTGGTACCTTTATTCCAAATAACACTGTGCCTGATGGTTCAATTACTTGGGCCTTAAGGGGATTGACTACCTTAGCAGAAGAACTGACTGAGAATTCAGGAGTAGACACATCTCTCATGGGATGGCTTGAATCACGGTTTGGAAAATGGAAGGGGATGGTGGTCTTCCCTGATAGTAGTAGCCAGGGTATTGGTAGCCATTGGCTGTTGCACCATACCCTGTATACGAGGGCTCACCCAAAGACTGATTGAGACAGCCTTAATGAAACAGATGCCCCTAAAAGGGAATCAGGCAGAGGAATTTTATCGATTAAATAATGAGGAGATGAGTGAGACCAAGATGGATGAAATCTCTGGAATGATGCTTGCGAATTTTGGGGGCGATGCTTAAAAGAAAAATGCAGAAGATAACAAATGGTAATTAAAAAAAAGGAGGAAATTACGGGATATAGGTAAAGTAGTGTTACTTCTGCAATCATAATTACTTATGCAAGGTAAATGAACTCACACCAGCGTATAATTGAGTCAACAAGAATGAAAACTATGTGGAGAAAATATATAACTGTTTTTGTATTAGCTAAAATGTGCATACAAGAATGAAACGTGCCTGCAAACAATGGTAGATGTTACAGACAAATAGATAAGGTGCTGTGAGGATGTAGGTTAAGCCAGATATGTTTGTACAAACAGTAGTTATCAGCATCTGCTTCCCACTTCTGCAAAAACAAAAACAAACCACAATTAAAAGGTCATAAGGCTCAGTATGGATGAGGAATGGGAGGAAATGGTACAAGTAAGGGAAACAGATGGCAGTGAAGGAGGATATACCTAACAATGGGCCACAGCAGGATGTGGTGAAATGGCCGAGCAAAACTTGTACTTTGTTATGCACAAGGTCGGATAAGGCAAGAGATAAACAATAGTAATGGGCACCGGGTTTAGAGTGGTGGGAGGAGGGCAGGAGAAACGAATCCTATATAAGATATATACTCGCTAAACTCTGCCTGTCTATTTTAGGCACCACGCTTGCAAGTGTATAATAAATGATACTGTTGCTTCAGATCTTGCCTCGGACTGAAATTATTGAAGTGAGTGAGCTTCGTTTCTCCCAATCCTCTTCAATATGAGATTTTTACCTCCACCGCTACAGGCTGATTGTGCCTCAGTTTAATGTCTCATCTAAAAAATGTCACCCCAATAGTGCAGTGCCTCCTTGATCAGGACAGCACTGGAGAATTAGCCTTTATTTCTGTGCTCAGATTCTGGTGTGGGACATGAACTCAGAACATTGTGAACGAGAGGCTAACTTAATATAGCAGAAATATATTTGGGCAAGTGGAAGGAGTGGATGAACTCTGAGCAACAGGCTCAGCATAGCACAAACATGGAATTGGCAAGTACTCACCAAGAGGATTGACAAGCAGCCAAGAACAGGGAGTGGGCAGCATCTGACCAAAAAAGGATATTATTGCAATTGTCCGATAAAAATTTGGATGTAACCTCTTGTGCAATTGATGGATCATGGGAACACTGCAATCTATTGCACTTTGATGCCATAAAATACATTGCAGCCATTATTCTGGGAATCAGAGGAGAGGTGTCGCTCTGTCTAGTGGCTTCCCTGTGTACGGTTGAACAATGGAAACCGGTAAATGATTTTTTTTGCATTTGGACTGGGTTATTTCTCCCACTACACAACGCTACCAACTCACCCACAGTTATGCCGGTTGGCTTCCTAATTGTGCACTGTTCCTTCACATTAATTTTTTTTTCAATTTCTGTACAGAGAAATTCCTCAGATATATATATTTATCATGTCAAAATCTTTTTAAAAACTGGATAATTTTACCCTTCCTTGTTTTAATTTCTGTCGACCACCCTTTCACTTCATCAACTGTTTCTAACGCTTTGCAACCATTTTACATCCTTCTGACAAGACTTACCTCCCCACCAAGTTTTTTAACTACAGCAGCTTAAATATAATACATTTAGTCCCCTTGTTGGAATCATTGATAAAGATTGTAAACGCTAATGCCCAGGTATTGATTCTTGCTGTACTCCACTGATTGTATCCTGCTAGAAGGCTGAAATAAATTTGTCAATCATGATTCCACTTTCATAAGATCATTACTTCTCTCAGGTCACTGTAGTAAACAGTTCCATAGGTGAGCTATTAGGCTCTACATTCAGAACATTAAATGTTTAGCAACTTGCACAGTGCTGCATTGCAAACAGCACCTCCTTAATTGGAAACTTGCTGCTGAATGACATTGCTTGTGTCACTTCAGCAGCCAGATGATGTTGAGCAGGCCAGACAGCTTTCAGAGCAGACTGGACCCAGCAAATTGGTTTATTCACAAGAGTTATTTACAGAGACTAGTGTCGAACAGACAAGTAGAGCATCTTCCAGCCAGTTCACAAGAGGCTGGCTACACAGTCAGACGAGATGCTGTTCTGGCAGAAATTAAGATAACATCTTTCTCCATGGTGGACTCAGCTTGCAGTTTTATCAAGAATGAGGCGAGTCACTTGTGTCTTGATTCCCTACTCCTCAGCAAGATAAATATAAGGTTGAGCTTTCTGTAACATTGATACCTGATCCCAAGGTAATTGTAATGTATTTAATGTTGAATTCTTATGGCCATCTTATAGTATCATCATTAATCAATGTCCAATTTATCATGTAAGACATCCTCATTAATAACCATTGTATTAAATTTGTGATTTCTACAAATTGACAATTTCATTGCTCACAGGTAGATATTTCACTCATAAAAATCAACATGCTGGACTATGTACATAGAGGAATAATCTATGCAGATTTTTACGAATCTAAGCCCACAACATCCCTTCACTGTCATTGGTTTAAAATCCTGGAACACCCTCTGTAACAGAACTGTAAGTGCACCCACCTGACACCAATAGCAGTGATTCAAGAAGATGGTACAACACTTACTTTGCAATAGTGATAATAACCATCTCTCTAATAATAAATGCTGAACTGGACAGCAAAGCCCACTTTTGATGAAAGAAGATAAAAATCCAGGGCATGAAGAGAAACCGTTTTGAAAGAATGTTTGTAGGAAAGAAAGGATAATGGAAGTGAGGAATTTTCTGAGTTAGAAATGCTCCATTACTTCTCGTTGATCACTGCAATTGGCAATTCCAAAGATGAGCTATCAATGTGTGTATTCAGAACATTAATTATGGATGTTTGGTTATTGGAATGCAATGTGCCACACTGCAAACAATTCTCCCTGTATTGGGAACCTGCTGCTGTCATATTGCTTCATCACTTCATCAGAAGAGTACTGAGGTTCGGTTAGAGTGGGGTATTGAAAGAGACCGATACCCTGGAATCCAAGTCAGGGTAAATGTAAAATCCTGAATGTCAATCTCCTATTGAAACCATAAGGGAACTGGAGGTGAATCTTACAAATAGTTTTCTGCTAATTAATCTGAATTTTCTTCTCTGTTTTTTTTCCTGTCCTCCCAGGAGAGGACATGCCTCCAGGTAGGCACAGGAAGTTTGGAAAGCAAAGGAGAGAAACAATGGCATTGTATATTAATAAACTAATAGCGGGATTATTTGAACCCAACTATTCCAATGGCAATATTAAAGCACAAATGTGATCCCTTATGGATGAAGATAGATGGGAGTGGTTTATAACATGGAGAAATATTATATTAATTGTCTTTTATGACACTTTTTGATTAGAGAAGGCAATGCCATTAACAATCTGCAGGGGTAAAGGTATTGAATTTGCAGGAATGACAAACACAGCAACAAAAAAAATGGCATATAAACTAAAGCTGTCCCGAGCAGTGGATGGGAAACAGCCAAAAGGTACTTAAAGAAATGAAGGCAGAGTAGGTGGTGCTATGGCAGAGATTCTTCACAACTCATTGAGAATGAGGGTGGTATCTGGTGCTTGGAAGATAACTAATGTGTTTTAATCCTTTTTATAGAAAATGATAACCATGTGGTTTGACAGATTTTAGATGGATTAACTTGTAGAGCATACAGACAAGCCAAGGGTTGAATTGTAGAAAATAGAAACAGCTTTAGCAGCTTGAATGGTAGAGAAGATGGCCAAGGGTTGGTTACTCAGGTCAAATTGATGCTATTGTTGCCTGATACATACAAATTAGCAGCAGGCAAAGGCCTCAAGCCTACTTCACCACCAGTGAGATCACAGCTGGCCTGAATACACCCTATTTCTGCCAGCCCCAATAACCTTTCACCCCATTCCTTATCATCGACTCCGCATTCACTGTCCTTTGAGGAAGTAAAGTCCTAAGAGTCACTATCTTGTTCGAGAAGAAAATGTCTTCATTGTTGTCTTTGATGGATGATCCTTTAATTTTAAGTAGTTATTCATTATTTTAGATTCTCCTGCATGAATCAACATCCTTTCCATCCTACCAAGACTCATCAAGATCTTACATAGATCAATCAAGTCTTTTAAACTTCAACAGATACAAACTTAGCTTGTCTTCATTGGACAAACCACCCATTCTAGGTATTTGTCTAGTAAACCTTCTCTGAACAGCTTCCAAACCATTTGGATCCTTCCTCAAATAAGAAGACCAATTCTGTATGCAATGCTCCAGATGTGGTCTAACTAGTGACTTGCATAACTAAAGTATAACGTCCCTGCTTTTATATTCAATTTTCCTGACAATAAACAATAACATTCTGCTAGCTTTCCCCATAGCTGCACGTGCATATTATTGATTTGTAATTCGTGCACTAGGACACCCAGATCTCCCTGCTTCTCAGAACTTTGCAGTCTCTCGTCATTTCAATTACGCGCTTTTTAAAATTCTTGCTTCTGAAGTGAACAATTGCATATTCTCCCACATTATATTTTATTTGACAGATCTTTGCCCACTCGTGAAACATCTATTTCCCTCTGTACTCTCCTTATGTCCTCTTTACAACTTACTTTCCTAGCTTTCATTGTGTATTCAGCAAACCTCCAACTATATCTTCAGTCTGTTCATCCAATCATTTGTATAAATTGGAAAATGTTGATGCCCCAGCATGATCAATGTTGCACAACGTTCAGTACATCTTGCCAACAATAAAATTACACATTTGTGATTGAAATCTGTTTCCACTTAGCTAGCAAATTTTCCATCCATGCCAACACACCATCACTACATTGTGAGATTTAATTTTCCATATTATCTTTGATGTGGCACTCCATCAAATGCCTTCTGGAAACCGAAATACAGAACTTCCACTGGCTCCACTTTCTCCACAGGTTATTTCCTCTGAAAACTCCAAATAATTGGCTAGACATGATTTCCTCTTCACAAAACCATGTTGATTTTACCTAGTTATCTTGAAATTTCCAAATGCCTTGACATAACATCTTTACTAATAGCTTCTAATATCATCCCTACAAACAATTTTTAAGTTACCTGGCCTGAACCTTCCGGAATTCTGTCTCCCTCCATTTTTGAATAAAGTGCTTACAATCGCTATTTTTAATTCTCATGAAACTTCTAAAAATATACAAATTAAAATAAATGGATCATCTATCTATTAAAGCATCAGGTCTCCAGCTTATAAACTCTGAGCTGAAGTGACTTGAGCCTCACACATTTACTGCAGATATGTTTGTTCTGAATAACACTGGCATCCAGGAGCACCCACACCCTGCAGTCACAACACATCCTCTGACCTGCTATTTTTATTAAGTAAATTGTAATTAATAAATCCTACTACTCAAAATTATATGTATTTTTGCTCGTAAACTTTGCTCATACCAATAAATTTTAAAATCAACAGATTTCTTGGGCTTTAAAAGATAAGGTAAGTGAATAAAATGCTCAGCAAATAAACAGTTTCTCTATGATGTCATCTTCTTTTAATCTGAATGTGTTTTGGGTGTAGGAATAGTCCACTGAGATGAACTGTCATGGACTCTCTGTTCCCTTTCAGCAGTTGTTCAGCTCCTGGTCTCCTGATTATATCAGAAAAAAAGAGCATTGCTATCCTCTCCTCACTGAACTCCCTTCTCCACCAAATTCACAGGTTTACACCTTGTCCAGGCTGCACTTTAGCCTTTGTTATTTATAATACCAAGACTTAAATGAGTGGGCTCTCAGAACTGGATTAGTTCTGGCAGCTACATACTGGATTAGTTCCTGGTTATCTTATGAACTAATCTTACCTGATCTCCAGCAGAAAGATTGTTAGCCCTTTCCTAGACTTGAAGAATTTTAAATCACTTAAGAAAAATACATTTGTAAGCAAGCAATACTAGCTCTCATAATAAAAAAACCTTAAATTTCACTCCTTATTCACCAAGCTCATAAGTTTACACTCTGTTCCAGCTGCATCCTGCTGGTGAAGCACATTCCCATACAAATTTGAAATGGAAAAGATCTTTTGTGAACTGAGTGGACATAGGAACATAGGAAATAGGATCATTAGTAGATCATTCAGCCTGTCATGTTTACTCTGGAATTCAATTAAATCTTTCCTAAGGTTCTAGCTCAATTCCATTTTCCCACATGATCCCCATATCCCCCAATATCATAAATATCTAGAATTGATTCAATCACTGTCTTGAATATACATTTGAATATTTGATTGTGATTTTGGAGAAGATTTGTAGCTCAGGTTGTGGATCAGGTTGTAAATTTGCTCACTGAGCTGGTAGATTTGTTCTCAGACATTTCGTCACCAGGCTAGATAACATAATCTAGGAATTCTTGTGAGTGTCTTTATGATCCTGAAGAAGGGTTACACCTGAAATGTCAACTTCCCCACCTCCTGATGCTGCCTCTCTTGCTGTGTTCTTCCAGCCTCTGGTCTGTCTACTCTGGATTCCAGCATCTGCAGTTTTTTTTTTGTCTCTAACCTCTTTGTTTAACCTGCCCCAGGATGGATTGCCCGAGTCGAACTGGTGTCCCTCTTTGACTGTGTGTATGGTTAATAGTGATAGTTGGTCATGTCATTTTGTGGCTAATTGGTGCTCATATATCCTAGTGGCTAGCTTCCTCCCCGTCTGTCTGATGTTCTGTTTGTTGCAGTCCTTGCAGGACATTTTGTATATGATGTACCCTGGTTTGGGTACAGGGTCCTTCAACTTCATCAGGGCCTGTTTCAGTGTGGTGGTAGGTTTGTGTGCTATCATGATGTCTATGGGCAGGAGTAGTCTGGTCGTCAGCTCCAAGATTTCTTTGATGTAAGGCAAGGTGGCTAGAGTATCTGGGTGTGTTGCAGCTTCTTGGTTATGTCTGTTGGGTAGGAATCAGGGGACTGTGTTTATTGGATACCCCTTGTCCCTGAATACATTGTACAGGTGTTTTTCCTCAGCTTCTCATAGTTCCTGGGTGCTGCAGGATATTGTGGCTCATTTAAATAATGTCCTGATGCAGCTCTGTTTGTGGGTGTTGGGATGATTGCTCCTGTAGTTGAGTATCTGGTCAGTGTGTGTGGCTTTCCTGTAAACACTGGTCTGCAGCTCCCCACTGGATTTGCGTTCTAGGAAAGGGAGTCTGTTGTTGTTCTCTTCCTCTTTGGTGAACTTTATACCGGTAAGGATGTTCTTCGTGTGTTTGTGGGTTTCTTCTCATTTGTTGTGTTTCGTGGTTTAAAGGTGTCATCCACACAGCAAACCCAAAGTTTGGGCTGGATCGTGGGAATGGCTCTGCCTGATATTGGTGATCCCATAGGTGTCCCATTGATTTATTTGTAGGTCTTGTTGTTGAAGGTGAAGTGGATTGTGCGGCTCAATAAGCAATAGAGTCATAGAGATGTACAGCATGGAAACAGACCTTTCAGTCCAACCCGACCATGCCGACCAGATATCCCAACCCAATCTAGTCCCACCTGCCAGCACCCGGCCCATATCCCTCCAAACCCTGCCTATTCATATACCCATCCAGATGCCTCTTAAATGTTGCAATTGTACCAGCCTCCACCACATCCTATGGCAGCTCATTCCATACACGTACCACCCTCTGCGTGAAAAAGTTGCCCCTGAG
>NC_057736.1:40406086-40420147 GCF_004010195.1 Chiloscyllium plagiosum | reverse complement strand
ATACTCTGACCAATAAAGGAAAGCATACCAAACGCCTTCTTCACTATCCTATCTACCTGCGACTCCACTTTCAAGGAGTTATGAACCTGCACTCCAAGGTCTCTTTGTTCAGCAACACTCCCTAGGACCTTACCATTAAGTGTATAAGTCCTGCTAAGATTTGCTTTCCCAAAATGCAGCACCTCGCATTTATTCGAATTAAACTCCATTTGCCACTTCTCAGCCCATTGGCCCATCTGGTCCAGATCCTGTTGTAATCTGAACTAACCCTCTTCGCTGTCCTCTACACCTCCAATTTTGGTGTCATCTGCAAACGTACTAACTGTTCCCCTTATGCTCGCATCCAAATCATTTATGTAAATGACAAAATGTAGAGGGCCCAGCGCCGATCATTGTGGCACTCCACTGGTCACAGGCCTCCAGTCTGAAAAACAACCCTCCACCACCACCCTCTGTCTTCTACCTTTGAGCCAGTTCTGTATCCAAATGGCTAGTTCTCCCTGTACTCCATGAGATCTAACCTTGCTAATCAGTCTCCCATGGGGAACCTTGTAGAACGCCTTACTGAAGTCCATATAGATCACATCTACTGCTCTGCCCTCGTCAATATTCTTTGTTACTTCTTCAAAAAACTCAATCAGGTTTGTCAGACATGATTTCCCACGCACAATGCCATGTTGACTATCCCAAATCAGTCCTTGCCTTTCCAAATATATGTACATGTACTCCAGGAATTGACATTCACTGCTCTGGAGCAGGGATCAGGCCAGCCCCTCTCCCCCCTTACGATACATGTCATTTCTGCCTCTGTTTCACCAAGGGCTCTAGCTCCAGAAAAACTTAGTTTACTCTCTCTGTTACTCGGCAATCTTTGCAATTGCAGATTCAGCTTGCTGACACTTCCGACAATCACAATGCTCCTTTAAGAGATGCAAGCAACGTGAGATATTGAGCCTTTTCATGAGATGGTGCATAGCATTGGCTGCAAACTGCAGTGGCATTAAAAGCAGACTGCATACATTTAATGCTTATGCCTGCATTGCAATGGATGTACATGGGTTAGTTGTACATCGATGACATAAAAACAGAGTGCTGGAGAAACTCAGCAGATCTGGCAGCATCAGTGGAGAGAAAAACAGAGTGAATGTTTCAAATCCAGTGACCATTCATCAGGACTAAAAGTAGCTGGGAAATGATGGTATTTATGCTAATGCTGGGGGTGGGGGAGGGGGAAATGGATTGCGTTGTATAGATGGAAATAGTGCTCAGAGAGAGAAGTAAAGGAGAAGACAATGAAGGGATTGGTGATGATAAGCTGGGAGAGAGATGACTGCTCAATGGGTGCTTAACGGAAATGCCGGTGTTGGACTGGAGTATACAAAGTCAAAATCACACAACACCAGGTTATGCTTCCAATTAAACCTGTTGGACTATAACCTGGTGTTGTGTGATTTTTAACTTTGCTTAATAGTAGTGTGACTAGTGGAAAATGGGTCAACTGTGCTGGGAGCAAACTGTAGAGAATACGGCCTGAGGGCTTGGAGGAGCTGGGTAACAAACAGTGAGGAGGGTGCTCTGAAATTGGTAAACTCAATGATGAATGCTGATGATTGTCAGGTAGGTAGGCGGAGGACAAGATATTGTTCCACCAGCCTGTGCTGAGTTTTGCTGGAGCACTGCACCAAACCTGAGACCGAAATGTTGGCATGGAAACACAGTGGTGTGTTGAAGTAGTAGGCAACTGGAAGCTTGGGCTCATTTTTCTGGATAGAGGGGAAGTGTTCGGCAAACCTCTCTCCATAACACAGACTAGGTGCCTGCTTTGAGGAATACTTTACCAGCATCCCAACAAAGTACAATAAAAATGACTTCTGTGTTAACTTCCACTGTGTGAAAAAGGGTGTTACGACATTGATATCCCTTGAAAAGGGATGGTTTGAATAATAGGCTGCCAGATTCAAAGGCACCTAACATGAAAGGGATGGCAAACAAAGGAGGAGATTAACAGAATTGTTGGAAGTTGAAAGTTAATGTGTAATTGAATGGCCTGTGATGCCAAGGAGATAGAAACCCTGCTGAAATGGTGAGCTCATAAACTCAAATCCAAACAATAGCAGAGATGAATACAAAATGTTACACACAGTAAATATACAGTATAAAAAAGAACATCTTCGAAGAAACTAAATTCTTGGAAATGGAGAGAACAAGTTTGAAAAACAAGTACAATGAGAGAGAGAGAGAGAGAGAGGAAACACACCAGGACTAGTATTTTAAATGAGGCTGTGCATTACTGGTGACGAAAAGAGAAATACAAAATTGAGAAATTTAAAATGAAAATAGGTTCAACTACTGGACAATGAGAAAAGGAATAGTTTCAGCTTTCTGTTAAAGGACCCACCCAAAACGTTGCTGGATCTTTCTGTTCAGGTGCTGACTCACCTGCTGTGAATTTCCAAAGAGTACAGTTGGTAACTTGGCTCCTTTTGTCCTCCTGCCCCTTCAACATATTTGTTACTTTGAATGGGTTGTCAACATTGGAACTTTTGTTGCCTGTTGATACACCTGTCTGGGCATACAACAGTTGTGAACAGGCCTTTATTTAGTTTCTTGGTGCTCGGTCTCAGTCAATGGCTGTTGAGCTTTGTGAAAACATAGAAACTATTATTTTTTTGTTCTTATTGCAGGTTTACTGCATCCACAGTATTTTGGTTTTGCTGAAGTTCTCCAATTTGTTCTTGTATCCTAACCTGTAGTATTCTCTTAATGCCTCCAATGTAGTAGACAGAGGGGGAATTTCCATCATGCATTCCTATAGTTGCGCATAGGGGTGGTCCTTGACTATAAAGGGAGCAATCCATTGATCTTTCATCAGTTGCAAATAAATCGTGCTGTAAAACTCATGTGTTAAGGCAAGCAACCCACTCTCATACTCAAGGGGAATAGAGATCTTTGCTTTCAAACCATTTTTTATCCTTTTTGATCCTTTATACTCATCTTCATCATCGGCAGTCCCTTGCAAACGTTAATGACTCTCGTTCACTCTCATCGTGAACCTGTAGGTGGCTGTACGGTACCGCAGGCTCTGTTACACTTGGGGCAGAAGGTGGTCATGGGAAGGTGTGTGTGGGGTGTTGATGTGGGAGCCCACTCCTCTCCCTGTTTTCACCTGGCTTCCGCTTTTTCCCGATGCCTTCCCGGATACTCCTCCGCAATTTTGGACAGTCTTGGGCTGTTGATTCCCAGGTGTCTGTGGGAATGCCACACTTCACCAGTAAAGCTTTGATGGTATCCCTGAAACACTTCCTCTGTCCACCTGGGACTCTGCGGCCATTTCGGAGCTGGGAGTAGAGCACCTGCTCAGGGAGTCTCACATCGATCATGCGTACGTCGTGCCCAGTCCATCGTAAATGATCAAGGAGGGGTCAGTATCTTGTTGCTGGGGATGTTGGCCTGGTCGAGGATGCTGGCATTGGTGCGTCTGTCTTCCCAGTGGATTCACAGGATCTTGCGCAGGCAGCATTGGTGGTCCTGTTCCAGTGTCTCGAGGTGTCTACTGTAGACAGTCTATGTCTCAGAGCCATATGGGAGGGTGGGAACCACCACAGCTCTGTACACTTTAATCTAACACAGCTACAAAGTCCATGGGTGGAGTTCAGGAAAGTGACAACAGTGTTGTCCTCCACCTGGAAAGACAATGCGGGCTCAGTGTTGCCTGTTCTTTGGATGGCCCTTTGTTAGTCAGGCACTTGTGCTGCAGGGCCTTTGATTCTAAAGATTGCTGCCCAATTAACATCCCCAGGATCAGAGACCCCCAGGGGCTGAAGTCCCATGTGCTAAGAGCTGCTAGTCTCTTCTTTTAATAAAACAGCCGTGCCACTGGGCAGAGGTGGTTGCTGCCTGGAACCCACCCACACAGTGCCCTGCATTGTTGAGCAACTTGGCTCACAGATGAGTGGCAGCAGGAGGGGGCTGGTGTGAGGTATGTTGGGGGAGAGGAGCAACAATAGCAAAGTCAGCCCCACAATACAAACAGCCAGGACCTGTCATCAATCATCAAATGCATTGACAACAGCTTGTCAGACGTCCACCTGGCATCTCCCTGAATATCACCGCATTAACTGCAATGGTGACAGGATCAGGCCCTATGCTGCATCTTAATTGATCACTTCTGGCCCTCAATTCACAGTGCAGCAGGAAGCATCATTGTTAAACCTCCCAACCATGGACTTAATCCAGGTAGACACTGGAATGCAACATCTCCACCTTCTTGAGGGCATTGTGGGTCTACCTACAGCACATGGACTGCAAGAATTGATTGTTTTATGGTTGTCACAGGTATCAAGATACAGTGAAAAGTGTTGTTTTGCATGCTCTATAGGCAGATCGACCATAAAAAGTGCATCAGGGCAGCCTGATGAGAATTAACCTTTGAGAAATCCATTCAGAGGCCTAATAACTGCAGGGAAGAAGATACTCTTAAAAATATTCGTACGTGTATTCAAACTTTTTTTACCTTTTGCCTGACAGAAGAGGGTGTTAGGAAGTATAACTGGGCAGGAATGGTCTTTGATTGTGTTGGCTGCTTTCCGAGCCAGTGGGAGTCAATGGATGGAAGGGTGGTTTTCATAATGGACTGGGCTGTGTTCATAACTCTCTGTAGTTTCTTGCAGTCTTGTGAATGGCAGTTGCTAAACCACACAATGATACATCCGGATAGGGTGCTTTCTATGGTCCATCTGTAAAAACAGGTAAGAGTCCTTGTGGACATGCCAAATTTCCTCAGCCTCCTGAGGAAGTTGAGATGTTTGTGATGTTTTGTTGACCATCATGTCGGCGTGCCTGCACCAGGACAGTTTGCAGATCACCATCACCTCACAAGGGCAACCAGGGATGGACTATCAGTGCTGGGCCAGGCAGTGATGCCCATGTCCCATGAGTGAAGAACAAATCCCCCACAGCCATCCCAACTGGTTAAATGCCAGTCCCCCACCCCGCCAAACTTACCGCGTGGAAGGCATTGAATTCCACCCATGTATGCCATAAATCAATCAAATCAACATCACCGAGAATCTGCTTCTGATATTTTAGTGGAATTGAACAAAAGGAGCAGATGGCATTTGGTAATCACTTATGATTTTTAGAGTAAAACCCAAGAAAGGTGGAGTGCCAGAAATATACAAGCCCAGAGCTTATCACAGTTTTGGACAATTTCTCTCAGGAATTGAGATTGCTTTTATTATTCAGCTTTTCTTAAATCTCAACCAATTCTGATCTCCCTGGTTCATTCACCTTCCCTGTGTCTTTGACATTCTGACTATTAACAAACAATGCTGATATAATGTGGTTAAGGGTTTAGTTCCATAGCAGATTGAAGTTGATCTGAGTAACTATTTATCTTTCCTAAAAAGGAAATACAGAACTTATGCTAATATAGCACCGTTCCCAACCTTCTTGAACACAGTCATTATTCTGATATAGGACAGATGGCTGCTATTTTCACAAAACAAGGATGAGATTGCAGAGGTTTTGGAAGTACATGGTAAAATAGGACTGACTTAGCATAGCTCGGTCAAGGGCAGGTCATGCCTGAGAATTCTTTGAGGAGGCACCTAGCAGGTTAGACAAAGGACAGCCAGTGGATGTGATCTGTTTGGATTTTCAGAAGTCTTTTGACAAGATGCTGCACAGGACGCTGCAAAATAGGATACAGTCCATGATGTTAAGGGCAAGATACTGACATGGATAGAGGATTGGCTGACCGGCAGAAGGCAGAGTGTGGGTCTTTTCAATGCTGGCAGCCAGTGATTAGTGAAAATCCATATGGGTCTGTGTCAAGACCACAACTATTCATGTCATACATCAATGATCTTGATGAAGGAACAGAGGTCATTTTTGCTAAGTCTGCAGTTGTCACAAAGATAGGTGGAGGAGCAGGTGTTGAGGAAGCAGGGAGACTGCAAAAAAACCTAGACAAGCTAGGAGAGTGGGCAAAGAAGTGGCAGATGGAGTACTATGTGGGAAAATGTGAAGTTATGCACATTGGTAGGAAGAATGGAGGCGTGGACTATTTTCTAAATGGGGGAAGGTTCAGAAATCTGAAGCACAAAGGGACTTGGGAATTCTAGTTCAGGATTCTCTGCAGGTTAACGTGTAGGTTCAGTTGGCAGTCAGGAAGACAAATTCAATGTTAGCATTCATTTCGAGATGGGTAGAATACAAGAGCAGAGATCTACTAGTGAGGTTGTATGAGGCTCTGGTCAGACCACATTTGGAATATAGTTAGCGGTTTTGGACCCCATATCTAAGGAAGGATGTGCTGGCCTTGAAAGGGGTCCAGATGAGGTTTACAAGAATGATTCAGGGAATGAAGGGCGTGTCATATGTGGAATAGTTCAAGACTCTGGGTCTGGACTTGATGGAGTTCAGAAGGATGGGGTGGGATCTCATTGAAAATTATAAGATTGAGAGGCCTGGATGGAGTGGTTGTGGATAAGTTGTTTCCACTAGTGGCTGAGAGTGAGAGCACAGCCTCAGAGTGGAGGGATGACCCTTTAGCACTAAAAAGAAGAAGAATTTCTTCAGCCAGAGTGGAATTTGTAAAACTCATTGTTGTAGAGGGCTGTGGAGGCCAAGTCATTGAGTGTATTTAAGACAGAGATAGATAGGTTCTTGATTAGCAAGGGCTTCAAAGATTATGGAGAGAAGGCAGGAGAATGAGACTGAGAAACATATCAGCCACGATAGACAGATGGAGCAGACTCTATTGGCCAAATGGTCTAATTCTGCTCCAGTACCTAATGGTCCAGTAACGTCCTACAAAAAAAAGCATTTGATGATGAACAAATGACATATTTTCATCTAGACCTGAAACATTAGCTTGCTCTGTCTCTCTCCCTCTTTCTCTCTGTGATTTCCAGCATTTTTGTTTTCAGATCTATTTTTGAGTTTTATTTTGTAAGATAAATATTGACCGGAGTCCTGAGGTGGACTCATCCGCTCTTCTTTGAGATAGTTACATATAAAATGAGGCTGAGAGCTAAGGTAAGGCCTTTGCTTAATATCTCATCAAAAGGCTCGACATCCAACAGTAAGACACTGTTTCAGTATTGATTTGAAATATCAGCCTAGATCCTGTTCTGGAACATCTAGAGTGAGGCTTGAAACCCCAGTACTTGAACAAAAAGTTGCCATTCAGACATGTTGAATTTGATTTTCCATCCAATTCTGGGCTGATACTGAGTCTCAATCCTGTGGCATAATTGACACATTACCTTTAAAGGCAGGTCCTAATGGTACCAGAGGTTGGTTCTGAGTCCAGTTAATGGCACGGCAGTCTAATAGGAGGCACTGACTCTGGAGTACAGGCCTCAGTGTCAGATGTCAGCCATGATTGAGCTGCAGAATAAAGGATACAGGAAATTAAAGCCCCAGCAGACTCAAAGTGCAGACAAGTGACCAAACACTCAAGAAAACCAACGTTTTTTTGTAAGGAAACTCGTATTTTTCAAAATTGTTTGTTCACATGAGACATGACCTAACGGTTTCCTTCTTTGTACCCAATAGCTGTGCACTAATGTTATTTCGTTTTGCCACCTCTGCAGTGAAAATCGCCTTCTATCCCTCCTCAGCCCGTTAACAAATGTCTTAAGGATCTTCACAACAGTTCACCAAAGGTGAACATTCAATGCCTTTGGGATGTTGAGAGGACAACTAGGAATGCCATTCTTAAAGCATATTCACACCCAGTCCTATTGCCATGGACAAGTCAAATTCAAGTCCCTTGGACATTTCTTTTGAATGCTGTATGGCATATCGACCTTGTTTCCAAACTGACCGTAGATGGCCAGAGATCTGCTTCAGATGACAACTGAAATGTTTTACTAGAATGCAAAGATACTCTTCTGCACAGGGGCACATCCCCCAACAGCATTCCTGGTTTCATTTACAAGAGTTATCAAATGGTCACACATAGTTCCCACCTCTGACAGCATCAGATTTAGCATGGGCTCCCCATTTAGCAAAAACATCCGTGTCAATTAAAAGGTGCTGCTTTTTGTACATTGATAAAAATAAACAGGCTTGAAACATAAATGTTATGTTTCTCTCTCTACAGATTTTAAAAGTGTTTTTATTCACTCACACATGGGATGTGCTTTTGCTGCTGGGCCAGCAGTTATTGCTCATCCCCAGTTGCCTTTGGGAAGTGGAAAGTGATGGCCTAGTGGTATTATCGCTAGAATGTTAGTCTAGTGACACAGGAAATGTCCTGAGGACTTGAGTTCCAATCCTGTCATAGCAGATGGAAATAAGAGTCTAATGATGAGCATGAATCCATTATTGATTGCAGGAAAAACCCATCTAGTTCACTGAAGTCCTTTAGGGAAAGAATTTGCTGTTTTTACCTGGTCTACATGTGACTCCAGGCTCACAGCAATGTGGTTGACTCCTAACTGCTCTTAGAGATGGGCAATAAATGCTGGTCTGACCAGTGGTGCCCACATCTGTGGATGAATAATAAAAACAAAGTGGGTTTTGAGTTGCCTCCTTCAACTGCTGCCATCCATTTGGTCTGGGTGTAGCCACAATGTTAGGATCTTGACCCAGAGACACTGAGGGAATGGTGATATGTTTCCACATCGGGATGGTGAGTGGCTTAGAGTGGAACTTGCAGATGGTCGTGTTCCCATGTAACTGTTGCCTTTATCCTTTGTGATGGTAGTGGTTGTGGGTTTGGAAGGTACTTTTGAAGGGGCCTTGGTAAATTTCTGCAGTGCACCTTGAAGACTGTACACACTGCAGTTGCTGACATTGAACATTGGTGGTTGGGGGGAATGGATGCTTGTGGATGTGAAGCCAGTGAAATGGGTTACTTTGTCCTGAATGTTGTCAAGTTACGTGAATGTTGTTGGAGTAGCACTCAATCAGGCAAGTGGGGAGCATCCCATCACAGTCCTCGTTTGTAAATGGTGAGTAGGCTTTGAGGAGTCAGGAGGTGAGTTAATCACTGCAAGATTCTTAGCCTCTGACCTATTCTTGCAGATGCTGCTCGATCTGCAGAGTTTCTCCAAAATTTTCTATTTTTTTTCTATTTCAGATTTCCAACATCCACAGTACTTTGCATTTATTTAAATACACTGGACATTTTGTGCAAGTCAATCAGCTTCTTAGAATTAACTTGGAACAAAATCTTAATCGGGTGGGAGACTGAAATGTCTAAATGACCGACAGAATCATGGTACAAGGCAAAAAAGGGTGGCAATGGAAGAAGTGAGGAAATAAGGAAAGGGTCCAGGGGAGGTGGAAATGGCTTCATTGGACTGACTTCAAGCTACATAAAATTTCCAGTTCCTGATATTCTGTTCAAGCAAAACAAAAAGGATGGGAACAGTTGGAAATCTGAAATGAGAAACAGCATTGATTACTTGAAATGCACAGCAGGTTAATCAACAATTGAAAGTGAGAAAGGCTCCCATTTTTGGTTTAATTCATAGTGAGAACTCTATTACAACCTGTCATTCGCTTGCAGATGCTGATATCCCTGCTGTGCATTCCCCCAGCATTTGTGTGGTTTTATTCACAGAGGCTATCAGACAAGATTAGTAAGATGAAAGGAATTTTCTGCTAAAGCAAAACCCTGTGATTATCATGGCACTAATGCCTGACCAAGGATATTTGTTTCTGAGCTTGCATTCGTTAGAGATACAAAGGAGTCCAGCTGCAGACTTAAGGGAGAGTGGCATTTTGGATACAAAATTAGCTCAATCGAAGGAAATTATGGTCAACAAGTTTTTTTTTAGTGACTGCAAGGCTATTTGCAGTGGACTTCTGCAGGGTTCAGTCCTGGATTTCTTGCTGTTCATTGCAAATATGTAGGATTTAACCTAGAGGGCATGATTATAAAATTTGTGGATAATATGAACATGGGTTTTAAAGTTGATAACAAGAGGAAGAAAGCTGTAGATGATAGGAAGCAATGGATGGACTGGTTTGATGGGCAGAAAAGTGGCAAATGGAAATCACTCTGGAGAAATGAGAAGTAAGGCATTTGTGGAAGGTAAACAGGGCAAGAGAATTTACAGTAAATGGTCAGATATTGAAAGGAAGGACATTGGAATGCAAGTCCATTGATCCCAGAAGGTAGTGGGAAAGTGGATAGAGTATTCAAAAAGGTACAAGAGATTATTTATCAGTTGAGATGTAGAATATAAGAACAATAAAGTTTTGCTGGGCTTTGCCTTGTGGTTAGGGTGTGAGAAGGCCTGATTGTCTTCCAAATTAAAATTCTTCAGTCTGTGTTTATTTTAACAAGAAACTTTTATTTGCAGACATGTAATGCACAGAGTCACAACGACACAAGCTCAGAGTGTCTCTTGCATGACATTTCTCTCCAGACTCACAGGTCATATGATCTTATATCATCATTACATCATACAATTAACCCATTACATGACACTGGATAAAACAGCAGCTGAGAAAAATAATGTCTGAATGTACATGTGGAAGTGCCATAATATATAGCAATATGAACCAGGAGCTGAACATTAGGGTTAGACTTGATAGCTCTTTCTGATCAGCAGAGACAAAACGAGCCAAATGGCTTATTTCTGTGTTGAAAGTCTTTTTATATCTTCATAATTATTATTGTGAGTAAATTCAGCTGAATAACACAGACATTCACAGAGCCATAGAGTCATACAGCACAGAAACAGACCCTTCACTCCAACAAGTCCGTGCCAAACAAAATCCGAAAATAAACTGCTTCCACCTGCCTGCTCCTTGTTACATGTCACTCCAAAGCCTTCCTATTCATAAACTTATCCAAACGTCTTTTAAATGTTGTAATTGTACCCACATCCACCACTTCCTTAAGAAGCTCATTCCACATGTGAACAACCTGCTGTGTAAAGCATTTGTCTTTCATGTCTTTTTTTTAATCTTTCTCCTCTCACCTTAAAAATGTGCCCCCGAGACTTGAAATGCCCCATCCTAGGGGAATGACACCTACCATTAATCCTATTTATACCCCTCATTATTTTATAAATGCCTATAAGGTCACCTCTCAACCTCCTGCTCCCCAGTGAAAAAAGCCCCACCCTAATCAGCCTTTCGTTTTAACTCAAACCTCCATACCCCGTGTGTAACAAAAATTTTGACCGTGCTTCGTTCATGATTTCAGTCAATATTGGGGGTTCTGAGGAAGGGTCACTGGGCCTGAAACATTAACTCTGATTTCTCTTTTCCTCCTTTTTCAGCAATGTCTGCCCTTGTTTCTGATTTACAGCATCTGCAGTTCTTTCAGTTTTTAATTTGAATCCTACTCTAACTGGCTAGGTAGTTGATTCTCTGTTGTGATACTAGCAATAACATTGTGATCTCCTTTCCACAGTAGTGCTAAGTTTGAGAGGGTTCCAACTGGTCTCAATACATCTGGGTTAGGAGGAGATAAGTTTATCAGGACTCTGTCCAGTGTAAGGGATGGGATTGATAGCAGTGGATCCTA
Source organism: Chiloscyllium plagiosum (assembly GCF_004010195.1). Classification (NCBI taxonomy): domain Eukaryota; kingdom Metazoa; phylum Chordata; class Chondrichthyes; order Orectolobiformes; family Hemiscylliidae; genus Chiloscyllium; species Chiloscyllium plagiosum. The sequence goes on along the minus strand of NC_057736.1, from coordinate 40,408,647 downwards.
TTGAAACCATCATTAATTTTCTTTTATAGCAAGGCCAGCTATATAGGCATAAAATCTATAGGATTAGAATATCAGATCAAGTTGCAGGGTTGGGGCAGTGGGTGGAGTTCTGGATGGATAAGCTGGACATACAGTTTTCCCAAATACTCTGCAGTTTTTAACTGATAGCTTTTTTTGTAAGTATTTTTATTGGGAAAAAGATATTGAATTTTTTTACAAAATTATAAAATTACTATAAAATAGTATAACAATCTTACAACATGATTTGGGGATGCCGGTGTTGGACTAGAGTGTACAAAGATAAAAATCGCACAACACCAGGTTATGGTCCAAAAGGTTTAATTGGAAGCACTAATTTTCATAGCGCTGCTCCTTCATCAGGTGGTTGTGGAGTATACGATTGTAAGACACAGAATCTCTGTGGAGGAGCAACACTCCAAAAGCTAGTGTTTCCAATTAAACCTGTTGGACTATAATCTGGTGTTATGTGATTTTTAATCTTATAACATAACAAGATTAACAGTAAACAAACTACTGCTCTACTCCACAAACACTATAAAAAAAATAAAGAAAAAAATAAAACCCCTACCCATACCACACTACAATTCAATAAATAAATTACGTTTAAAAAACCAAATTAAATCAAATTGAATCAAGGCAAATTGAACTGAATTGAGTTACAACGCTCAGCGCAATCCCACCAAAGCTCCCCATCACCGGGAGCATCAGTTGGCAAATCCGTATTTGTTTGGGATTCTTCCTCCCGGGGGCCCCCGGCCCGCTAGATATTGCCCTCATGACGACACAAAGTCCCTGACCAATATAGCTGACAAGTCTGCATCTATATAGTTCAAAAAGGGCTGCCCATCCTATACATCCTATTCCATTTTCTGGTGCACCATACTCTTGAGGAAGTCCAGGGGGATATGCTCCATAACTAACCTATGCCACCCCTGGGGGCGTCCTGGGGGATTCTCTGACACCCATCTCATCAGAATGTTCTTCCTCGCACAATATGAAAGAATATTTAAAAATTTTGTCACATGCACGTCCAAAGAGGGGAGACTCGGCGAACCCAAGAGGAGGGACACCGGCTCTACCTTGACCTCGGTTCCCAAGACCCCTTTCAAAACAAGCGAAGTTTGTGGCACGACCCCAAGCAATGAGTAAGAGTACCAATATCCATTTTAAATTTGGGGCATATTGGGGACACTCCTGTCTTGAATTTTGCAAGCTGCTCCAGTGCCAGATAACCCCTGTGGAGTATTTTCAGTTGCACAGCGTGCGTCCTATTGCAAATTGAAATCTTCCTTACTTTCTCCCAAATTGCCTCCCACGCATCTGACGAGATTCCACGCCCCCCAAATTCCTGAGTCCAGATCCCACACAGCCGCTCAATGTCCTTCAAAATATTACCTCCTAATAAACGATAGAGGGTGCTGACTGAAAGAGTACCCATGGACCGTAGCACTCTCCTGTCCATATCCGACTTATAGGGCCTAACCATTAATGTAGTCTTTTTCTATATAAAGTCCCTAATCTGAGAGTAACGAAAGAGGTCCCTCCGAGATAGTCCATGTTTCTGGCTCAGCTGCTTGAAAGACATCAGGACCTTCCTGTCAAATAAATCTCCCAAACAGGAAACTCCTCTAGACTCCCAGAGCCTAAAGCCAGAATCCATCAATCCTGGCCAGAATCCTGACATTCCTACTATGAGAGTAAAAGGGGAATTTTTTTATAAATTGCCCTCACTATGTCACATCATTCTCTATGCATTAACTGTATTAAGGATGATTGGATTTCTGCAATACTCCATAACAGTCCTGACCCTGTCCATAAACAACAAATTAATGAGGGGGCCTTTTGCCTGGGAGGGCTCAATGTCCAACCATATTGACCTCAGGCTCTGACAAGCCCCATCATAGGATAATAGGGAACTTAATTGATATTTCTTAAAATCCAGGAAATCCACACACCCTCCATCTCCTGTGGGAGCTGCAATTTGGCAAGTTTCATAAGAGGCCGCCTATGATGCCAGATAAAAGAGCCAAGCCAACTGTTTAGCCTCCATAGTGCCTGCCTGGGCAGTACCAAAGGGAGCATTCGCAGGGGATAAAATAAATGAGGACAAATGTTCATTTTGACAAGTGCTATTCTCCCAACCAGGACATTGGAAGATTCTCCCAGCGCCAAAGGTCCTGCTTATTTTCTCGAGCAACTGCACAAAGTTAGCCTTATATAATTGATCGAAGGCCGGGGTGATAAAAATGCCTAAATACAGGAAACCTCCCTGTGACCACCTGAAAGGGAATCGAATTCCACTCCCAAGATCAGGCATTCTAGCAAGGCCCCCCACAGGCATGGCCTCCAACTTAATAAAATTGACTTTATACACCGAGAGCAAACTAAATTGATTAATCACTTGTATTAAACGGGGCACAGATAGAAAAAGGGTTAGTTAGAAAAAGAAGAATGTCATCCGCATAAAGGGTGATCCTATGCCCTCCTCCTCCTACCTCCAGGGCAGTTATATTGGGTCCCTCCGGATGGCCTTTGCCAAC
>NC_057736.1:40370206-40405874 GCF_004010195.1 Chiloscyllium plagiosum | reverse complement strand
GAGATAGTCCATGTTTCTGGCTCAGCTGCTTGAAAGACATCAGGACCTTCCCGTCAAATAAATCTCCCAAACAGGAAACTCCTCTAGACTCCCAGAGCCTAAAGCCAGAATCCATCGATCCTGGCCAGAATCCTGACATTCCTACTATGGGAGTAAAAGGGGAATTTTTTTTATAAATTGCCCTCACTATGTCACATCATTCTCTATGCTTTAACTGTATTAAGGACGATTGGATTTCTGCAATACTCCATAACAGTCCTGACCCTGTCCATAAACAACAAATTAATGAGGGGGCCTTTTGCCTGGGAGGGCTCAATGTTCAACCATATTGACCTCAGGCTCTGACAAGCCCCATCACAGGATAATAGGGAACTTAATTGATATTTCTTAAAATCCAGGAAATCCACACACCCTCCATCTCCTGTGGGAGCTGCAATTTGGCAAACTTCATAAGAGGCCGCCTATGATGCCAGATAAAAGAGCCAAGCCAACTGTTTAGCCTCCATAGTGCCTGTCTGGGCAGTACCAAAGGGAGCATTCGCAGGGGATAAAATAAATGAGGACAAACGTTCATTTTGACAAGTGCTATTCTACCCAACCAGGACATTGGAAGATCCTCCCAGCGCCAAAGGTCCTGCCTCATCTTCTCGAGCAACTGCACAAAGTTAGCCTTATATAATTGATCGAAGGTCGGGGTGATAAAAATGCCTAAATACTGGAAACCTCCCTGTGACCACCTGAAAGGGAATCGAATTCCACTCCCAAGATCAGGCATTCTAGCAAGGCCTCCCACAGGCATGGCCTCCAACTTCATAAAATTGACTTTATACACCGAGAACAAACCAAATTGATTAATCACTTGTATTAAACAGGGCACAGATAGAAAAAGGGTTAGTTAGAAAAAGAAGAATGTCATCCGCATAAAGGGTGATCCTATGCCCTCCTGATCCTACCTCCAGGGCAGTTATATTGGGTCCCTCCGGATGGCCTTTGCCAACGGCTCAATCGCTAATGTAAATAGTAACAGTGAAAGGGGGCAGCCTTATCAGCTGCCTCTACCGATACTAAAACTGACAGACTTTATACCATTAGTGAGAACCACTGCCTTAGGGTCAGTATATAACACCCACCTGGCAAAGACCCCTCCAAGACCAAACTGTTCTAGGACATAAAAGAGATACGGGCACTCCACCCGGTCAAACCCTTTCGCTGCATCATCCAGGGAGACCACCAAGCCTGGAATCGGCCCTTGCTGGCATACCTAAACTATGTGCAGCACTCTTCTGATGTTGTTAGAAGATCAATGACCCCGAATTAAACTGGTCTGGTCCTCCTTTACGATGGAGGGCAAAACCTTCTCCAACCTTAACGCCAGCATTTTCAACAGAATTTTAAAATCCACGTTCAGTAACAATATGGGCCTGTATGAAGTACAATCCTCTGGGGCTTTCCCTCGCTTGAGAATAAGGGAGATATTTGCTTCTGTCAGAGAGGATGGGAGGCAGTCCTGACTGTAGGAATATTTGTACATATCCAACAATGGCCCAGCCAGCATGTTTATAAACTCCTTGTAAAACTCACTTCGAAATCTGTCAGGGCCAGGCCCTTAACCGCTCTGGAGCTGCCTCACCGCCTCCTGTATCTCTTGGATTGTCAGAGGGGCGTGCAAAAAAGACACCAGCTCTGAAGTTACACCTGGAGGGTCCAGGGTCTTAAAAAGGGACTCCATCTTCGCCAATCTGTCTTCACAGCTCTCTAACTGGTATAACTCAAGAGTAGAACTTCCTAAATGCTGCATTAATCTTTTTGGAGTCGCAAGTGAGAGTGCCAGCACTCTCTCTAATGGATGTGATAGACTGGGTGGGGGCACTCTTTCTGGCCAGGTATTATGATATCTACCCAATTCATCACCCCATACTCGAATAATCTCTGTTTCTCAAAGGAGATTTCTCTCCTTGCTGTCTGGATAAGCGCAGCATTCAGAGCAGCTCTGTGGGCTGTAATCCGCTGCAACTTGCTCACAGACGGTCTGTCAAAGAATGCTAACTCAGCTGCCTTCAGCCAGGCCTAGAGCAAACGCTGTTGCTCTCCCCTCTGCTGCTTCCAAGTCACCGAGTAAGAAATAATCAAACCCCTTGCATAGGCCTTGGCAGTCTCCCAGAGCACCAACGGGTACTGGCCGTACCCGAATTAATGTCCCCCAAAAATTTAAATTCCAGCAAAAAATACTCAGTAAACTTGCTATCCTTCGGAAGGAAAGGATCCATGCGCCAATGCCGCGAGCATGTCCCATCACCTCCATCCTTGACCTCCAGGTACACTGCCGCATGATGTTCCCAATTCTGCAGGACAGCACCGAATTCAATAAGGCCGATGGAGCAAAAAACAGATCAATCCCAGTGTAGCACGTGGGTGGGTTAGAGAAAAAGATGAAGTCTCTACCCTCAGGGTGAAGATATCTCCACACATCCACCAACCCCAGCTCCCTGTTCAGCTCCACCAACTGCCTGGATTGCAGGGATATACCCGCAAGATCCCCAGGCATCCTGTCCACCTTGGGGTCCATAAGTCAATTAAAGTCTCCCCCTGTGATTGTATGACCCACTCCAAGGGCCATCAACCTGGAAAGCGCATCCATTAAAACTTTGAGGGGATGTGCCAGGGGCAATATACATTCAAAATCTCATACTCCTCTCCACGTATTAAAGCTTTAAGGATCACAAACCTCCCATGTTCATCCTTAATTTGGTCTAACACCTGAAATGGGAAATTCTTCTGGATGAGTTTCGCAATTCCTCTACTTTTTGAATTAATGGATGAGAAAAATACCCAGCTGAATCCTCGTTGGTATAACTTTAAGTTCTCCTTATCAGTTAGATGTGTTTCTTGCAGCAAGGCTACATTGACTCTTTCTTTTCTAAGGCTTGAAAGTGTCTTCTTTCTTTTAATCAGTGAATGACTCCCCTTAATATTCCAGGTGCACCATTTAAACAAACTATTTGCCATAGCAGTCTGAGGCAGTCTGCGACCCCCCGAGAGGAAGAACATCTCTCATAATGTGCCGAGTGAAAACAGTAAATGGACGGCACATTGACCCAGTGGTTAGCACTGTTGTCTCACAGCTCCGGGGACCCGGGTTCGATTCTAGTCTTGGGCAACTATCTGTGTGGAGTTTACATCTCCTCCCTGTGTCTGCATGGGTTTCCTCTGGGTGCTCCAGTTTCCTCCCACAGTCCAAAGATGTACAGGTTAGGTGAATTTGCCATGCTAAATTGTCCCTACTATTAAGTGCATTAGTCAGGGGGAAATGGGTCTGGGTGGGTTACTCTTTGGAGGTTGAGTGTGCACTTGTTGGGTCGAAGGGCCTGTTTCCACACTGTAGGGAACCTATTCTAAACAGTTCATATAAACTTGAGAATACAATTACAAATATTTCCAAATCAAAACTTATAATAAATAATTCTACAATAAACCAACATAGAAAACAAATAAGAGGAGACTTTCCCCTTGCCCACAGGGGCACTCACACAACCCACTAACCACTCCATGGCTCCTTCTAGCTGAAGCTATGCCCAAACCCAGGCAAAACAAAGTAAAAAAAAATGCATCCAATATCAAGAAAATTAAAAGTGGGCATTCAGCCCGTCCCATCCATACCTTGACACTAGGCAATCCTGGCAGATAAACCCCCACCTAAACCCCCCATCCCATATCAAGAGAGGAAAGAAAAGGGAATGACAAAAAATAGGATAATGGGAGAGGAGAAAGAAGGGAGAAGAGAGAGAAAAGGAAAAAGGGGACCCCTACATATTAAAAGAACAAAACTAGGTAAACCACTAAGAAAACAAGGTAAACATTATTGTCCGTATTATTCGAGCCAGCCAGTCGATTTTAAGGTGTTCAGGAAGTCCTTTGCCTTTCCTGATGAGTCAAAATTAAACACAGACCCTCAGTGGCTGAAACGTAATACTGCAGGATATCTTAATGAGTACTGAAAATTCAAGTCCCTCAGCCTCCTCTGTACCTCTTTCTCTTGCGGATCACGGCTGCAGAAAAGTTTTGGAAGAACATAATTCTTGATCACCTGTGTATCAGGGCAAGTGAATCTTTCCCCAGTGCTCTAGAAGCTTCCAACATCATTTGTTTATCTCTGCAGTGCTGGAGTCACGCTAGAACTGGGCGGGGTTGCTCGTCCGATCCAGGCCTGTGCACTGCGACCCGGTGGGCCCACTCAATCCGCACCCGGCCTGCCCCGACTTCCAGCTTCAGAAACTGCCGGAGCTATTGCTCCAAGTAGCTGAGCAGCTGGCCTCCCTCTTCCCGCTCCGGCAGCCCGACCAGGCGGATGCTCTTCCGACAGCCTCGGTTTTCCAGGTCGTCGACCTGCTCTAGTAAGGCCCGAACCGGCGGGGATTCCACCCTGGCTTCGGAGGTCACGGTCTGCTGCTCCACCTCCGTGATGTGCTGCCCGAGACGCTGGATCACCTGCAGCATGGCCAAGATTGGAGCCAGCCTGGTCCAGGTCTCCTCCATCGCCGAAGCGATCTTGTCTCGGAGTTTCACAAACTCCGAGAACAGGCTCTGCTCCACAGGTAAGCCCCCGGGACATTCGCGGAGGCTGACGCTACAATCATGGATGTGGTCCATGCCTGCAGAGGAGTACCCTGCTTGTTGCAATCCTCACTGTCCTTTTCCCTTGGTCATCTTCCTTAATCAACAAAACTGACACACAGCAATTTTGGAGATCTAAAACTATTGTTTTTTGACCAGAATAACTAAGAAAGGGAGGGTAAATGCACCATTTTGCCTGAGTTATGATGCGGAGCTCAGCAGGGCAGACCTACTGGAATGCTGCCATCTTGGATGTCCTAACTGATAACTTTTAATTATTAGCTCCAGGTTTCGTCTCCAATGGAGAATTTGAAAGACTCTCTCAGATGGGAAAGTTGGTGACAAAGCGGCACAGCAGGGGAGCAAGCAGCAAAAGAAGAAGCATTTGCTGTGTGTGTGTGCACGCGCGTGTGTGTGTGTGTGCACGCGTGTGTGTGCACGCGTGTGTGTGTGTGTGCACGCGTGTGTCACTATGTGTATGAGTTTGTGCAGTTGTGTTTGTGTATGTCTGTGTATGTGTGTGTTTGTGTCTGAGTCTGTGAGTATGTCTGTCTGTGTGTCTATGTCCCTGCATATGTCTATGTGTGTGTGTGTGTGTCTCTGTCTGTGGATATATGTCTTGTCTGTGGATATATGTCTGTGTGTTTGTGTTTGTATTAATGTGTGTGTCTATATGCATGTATGTATGAGCCTGTGTGCATATCTGTCTGTGTGTCTGCATCCCTGTGTATGTCTATATGTGAGTGTGTCTTTGTCTGTGTGTATGTGTGGGGGGAGGGGGAAGGAGTTGATAGGTATGGTGTAACGGGTGTGAGATCATGGAGGGAGGTCAGTGGACAGAAACAAAATGATAATCAGAGAGCGTGAATTCGTGCTGGGGTTGCATCGTAATGAGAAACCATGACAGATAAATGGATGGATTGCTGGGATTTACAGGGAAAGTACTCCTGATCCTCCTAGCCCACTTTAAGGCCCTTCCCTTATGGATCTAGTCCTTCCTATCTCCTTTTATCTGTCCCGATGCTTGGAAAATCCGTCAGCATGGTGCCACAAGGATGGTGCTGTTAATCAAGGCTCACTACACTGTGAGCCCTCACAAATGTAGAAATGACCCGCTGAATTAACAAGATGACTAATTTGTGTGATTTTGATTGCTGTCTCAGAAAAAGTATATTCCTCCTAGGTTTCTTCAATAAATAAAATATAAAATTACTTATTATAAACAAACATATCTTTTAACTAATGGTAAAATAGATTAACTATTGCAATGCAAACTTAAACATTATTGCCCTCAAACCCAAGCACACACATTCATTCATAAATAGGACTGATGAGGTCGAACACTCTGCAGTAATACCATAGGTAGAAAATATTTGGAAAATGGAAAAATTCTGTGGGTCAAGAATCCAAGCTCAAGGTAGATTGAGGTAAATTTCTAACTTTCCTTTTGGTTTTGCTGATAATATCACATTGTTGTCAACAGCAGAGCGAAAGAAGATCCTCAATTTAGTAACCAGTCAGTTGGACCTAGGTCTTCAGTTGAATTATATGTTCTACTTTTCTGAGTTTTGTGTACTGTTTATTTTGTTAACTCCCCGAGTGTGAGAAAGAGAGAGGCATGTCTTTGCTTGCAGACTTTAAATTAGTTTCCCTACAGTGTGGAAACAGGCCCTTCGACCCAACAAGTTCACACCGACCCTCCGAAGATTAACCCACCCTGTCTCATTTCCCTCTAACTAATGCACCTAACACTACTGGCAATTTAGCATGGCCAATTCACCTGACCTGCACACCTTTGGACTGTGGAAAAAAACCCATGCAGACACGGGGAGAATTGCAAACCCCACACAGACAGTCGCCCTAGGCTGGAATCGAACCTGGGACTCTGGTGCTGTGAAGCAGCAGTGCTAACCACTGAGCCACCGTGCTGCCTATAGTGGCTCAAACACCTTCAAGCTGAAATTAAACCGGCAACCTAAGGATGACAGACTTGCGACTCACTACAGTCCTCCACTCTACCAGCTGAGCCATCGAAGGAGACTTTCTATAGGTCTACTTCAACTGCTCTTTTTCAAGTCTCTGACAAATTGCAATTTTAATATCCAAAGGCTGTTGTTAGGCAGCTTTTCAGTCCAAAGGAACCTACTGCCAGCTTGTCTGTAAATGTATCAAATCCTGCTTTTCCACATGTTACACAACATGGTGTGAACAGTATACTGTTCCACTTTTTAACCTTTGAGTTGCAAAAGATAACCATATCTAATACATTCTGTGCAACACAACAATGATAAAGCTGTTACTTTTCCCAATTTGTATTTAAAAAAAGTATAGTCTTTATAGTGGGTTAAAAGTTTAAATAAAAACTGCAGAACTAAACAAAGAAAACATCCCTACAAAGCTTCAAAGACAAGCCCTTCTAATGAGAGCAGATTGCTTACCCACAACTCCCATCCCTGTACAATCTCTGGTAAAACAGTGGAAGTGAGCCCATTGGGTTCTTATTTCATAATTTTAACTTCTCAACTTTGCAAGATCATCATTTTGCACAAAGCAAGCTCAGGGACGAAACAAATAAATAGCCAGTAAGTCTGCTTTTGGTGATGTTAAATGAGTGATAAAGGTTGAACTGCACATTGGAAAAACTCCCCTGCTTTTCTTCGATCTGTGCCACAGGGTCTTTTATAGCCATTTGAATAAATAGTTGGCACCTTGTTTTAATGCCTCATAGAAAAGACACCACTACCGACAGTGCATGACATTTTCCGTACACCATTGGTACAGACTTGAACCACGTACAACAGGACGGTGTACAGGTTGATCCAGTGATCTCTGATTCGGAGAGGAATTGTTTGAGTATTAGTTCCACCATGTAGCTTTTATCCCTTATTGATAGTCCAGCATCCTTGGAAATAATATTCAGAATAAATATCATATATGGAGTGAAACCTTCACTGTCAGGCTTGCTTTGCTATCAGACCATATCTGCCACCAATGTTTTACTTTGGGAAGCAAAGAAAGCAATGCCAAAGTCTGCTTGGAAATTATAGCAGATAATGAAGAATAATCGCCTTGGTCCTGACTATGTGCAAAAAAAATCAAATACTGTCATCCTGCCACTACAGGTCAAAAAGAAGGAATATAAAGAAATTCAGTGGTTTGGTACATCTACCCTTTATTTTCATGTTCTGCCAATATTTGTCTTTTCCATTCTACATAATAAGCAAAGGTGCTGCCTTTTCTTTTTAAAATTAATATGTTACTCATAAAATTTGTTAACAAAATCATTACAAGACCATTTTGACTTGAATATGACAGATTTTGCAAGGATGTTCAATATGTGGGATTCTAACAGTCTTCATATTTAGTCAATACATCCCATGTCAGATATGCAGCCTGAGGGCAAGACATCTCAAATTACAATTTACAGAATATGTAATAGATATAAAATTCTCTAGACAACATGCTTCACTCTAAGGCATTACAATACATTTTCAATACTCTACTGCCGATCCAACTCCCCATTTACTACATCCCAGTATATTGGCAGGCTTGGTTTTGGTAGCAGATACATTTCATGTTTCACAGCCTTTCTGTTCATTTTTAAGGTGGAATAATCCCAGCATTAATTTAATTATGACAGAAGAAATCTACCCCATATTTCACAGGAGGGTATAATGAGGATAGTGTTTTGAAGTTCTAAGTAAAAGTAAGCATTATTTAAATGACTTTTTAATATAATTTACATCTGATTAACGGAAGATGCGAAGCAGCAGGTGTTCAATTCCTCAAGCCAACAGACTATTGCCACTCACTGACACCCACAGTCTTTCTGAGTCATGAGTCTTTTATTCCTGCAAAAAAAAAGAACTCTTGTGAGTCACTGAAACCAGTGACGCAGCCGTTACTTATTCCAGTGGAGTTATTGATATCTGCTTTGTGTGGGGAGGTGAAAAACCAATTGGCTGAAGGACACAAAAGCAGAAGTAACAGAATGCAAAATCAAAAAAACAAGAATGCAGAAGATCTTAACTAACCAGACCAAAACAAAATCTGCAAATGCAGAGCAGGTCAGTAACCACCTGAAGGAGATGCAACACTTGACAAATCTAGCCAGCTTTCATCTCGACAAGCTCATCAATCTGCAATCCAACTCCTGTTTTTAGTGGTTATTGTCATGTGATGCCCATATTGAATTGATTGCACATACAGGGCTGCCAATTCTGGTTAGAATCATTCATCACATGATCCTCCCACCCAGCAGACATCGCACAACCAACACACACGCATGCGCACATGCACTCCATATACACATACACACAGGCATACACATACATAAATATAGACACCATATATACACACACATACATACATACATACATAAACAGACAACACACATATGCACACATACACAGACACCATACACACATAAAAACACATATATATGGACACACAGATACACACAAGAATACATGACACACACACACATGCACGCACCACACACATATGTATATATGCACACAGACGTACACACCACAGACACATATGTACATGTACAGAAGACCACAATATGCCACACATGTATAGATACACACATCCATGCAAACAACATACAGACACACATAAACATACATACATAGATATACACACACATATATATACATCACATACAAATTCATACATACACCATACACATATACATATATACACCACACACACACATATATATATATATATATATATGCTGTATGCATAAATATACACAAAACACACAACATATATGGATGCAAATGCACACTTGGCACAACAGCACACATGTCACACACATACACGCACACACAAGTGGCACATACACATGTGCACCTACATATAAAAATATAAACACATACAAATACATACATGCACACACACTCAATATGCATACACACCACAAATATGTGCTCATGACACACACATACTTACACATGTATACATATGCAAACATATACATAAAACACACAAGCACACACGGAATCTTCTGACTGGATAATTCTTAACTATGAGAGTTAATAAAAGAAGAGATCATTTGATTCTTCTTCTTCTAAATAATAAACGAATGAATTCAAAACAAATTTTAAAAATGACTTAATCTTTTGGCAATTACCTCAAAGGTTACTGTCACAATGTCCTGGAGGTTAATATTTTATTACTGGAGGGTAGGAAACCAGAATTCTATACTTTTGTTTGTTTCGTGTTTGAACCATTCTAGATTGTAACACTAAACATGAAATAACTATTACTTCAAAAGGAAGGAATGTGCAGACAGGAGGAGGAGATAAAGAATTTCTGTTGAAAGAATGATATGGAGGTGCCGGTGTTGGACTGGGGTGTACAAAGTTAGAAATCACACAATCATCTGATGAAGGAGCAGCGCTCCAAAAGCTCGTGCTTCCTAATAAACCTGTTGGACTATAACCTGGTGTTGTGAGATTTTTAACTTTGTCGAAAGAATATTTTTCATGGTCTTAGGACATTCTAAAGCACCTTGACAACTGAAGTAATCTTTATTAAATGTAACCACAGTTGGAATGTGAAGAAATTTGTCACTTTATTTTTGTAAAGTGAAGTCACAGAAACAAGAAAGAGATCATGATCAGATAATTTGCTAGTTTAATGATGGGCATTGATCAGGATGTCAGGAAACCCTTCCTTGCTCTCATAACAAAGAAAAATAAAATGCACCACAATAGGTTGGGGCAGCAGCATGGTGGCTCAGTGGTCAGCAATGCTGCCTCATAGCGCCAGGGACCTGGGTTCAATAACACTCTCAGGCAACTGTCTGTGTGGAGTTTGCACATTCTCCTGTGTGAATGTGGGTTTCCTACAGCTTCTCTGGTTTCCTCTCACAATTTAAAGATGCGCAGGTTAGGTGAATTGCCCATGTGAAATTGTCCAGGGATATGTAGGTTAGGTGGATTAGCCATGGGAGATGCAGAGGGGTAGGGGTGGGTGGGGGTCTAATGCTTTTCAGAGGGTCAGTGTGGACTTGATGGGCAGAATGGCTTGCTTCCACACTATAGGGATTCTATGAAAGAATGTTGGAAATCTAAAATAAGAATAGAAGGTGCTGGAGAAAGCTCAGCAGATCTGGCAGCATCTAAATTTTGGGTCCATTGACATTTCTTCAGTGCAGGAAGAATAATTAGATTTGAAACGTAAGCGCTATTTCTCTCCCCACAGATGCTACCAGAGCTGCTGGGTTTCTCCAGCACCTTCTGTTTTTACCTCACTGCTCCCCTTGGAGAATTCTCCTCTGAAATAGTGGCAAAGAATCTTTTACACCCACTTGAGAGGGCAGGCAAGGGCTCAGTATATTGTCTCATCTGTTGAAAGGCAGCTTTACACTGCATCAGTACTGCACTCATGTTTCAGTCCACAGTCTAAGTACAAACTTCTAAAGTCCAATTGGAACCAGAAGACTAATGGAGTAGTTAACTCTGAGGACGACACAAATACTGATAAATGTTTTAGAGAGATTAACAGAGCCAAATAAGGCTACAAAGGTAACAGTCTTTGCAAGGGAGAGGTCAGTGGACCAGAAGAGAGCAAATGGGTCACATGAGATGGCAAGGTTTTAAGCTACCTTATTCAGATTCAGAATCCAGTGACCAGAACCAGCACCAATTGGGCTGGGTTTGTACAAGGACTGAAGACAATGGCTTTGGGCTTTGCAGAGCCAGGTCTGAGGACTCAAAGAGAAGCTATTCACGGAGATCTTGCCACAATCAGACTGGTGAGAGCAGAACCAAATCAGGGCTGTCCTTCACAGCGTATAGAGGAGGCATGGGAGGCTTATGGCATGCTTGAACATTTCAAAGTCTGTGGAAATGGCCTGGAGGGTAATGCCCCATTTGGAGCAATAACAGAGAATGTCACTTCGATTAGATTCCCTATAGTGTGCAAACAGGCCCTTTGGCCCAACAAGTCCACACCGATCCTCCAAAGAGTAGCCTACCCAGACCCATTTCCCTCTGACTAATGCACCTAATGTTATGGGCAATTTAGCATGGCCAATTCACCTGGCCTGCACATCTTTGGACTGTGGGAGAAAACCGGAGCACCTGGAGGGAACCCACACAGACACAGGGAGAATGTGGAAACTCCACCCAGACAGTCACCTGAGGCTAGAATGGAACCTGGGACTCTGGTGCCGTGAGGCAACAGTGCTAACCACTGAGCCACCGTGCCTCCCATGGGAAGGCTGTTTGAGTTCTCCAGGATGGATGGATTTCTGATTGGAGAGGTCCAAATTGTGAACTGAAGACAAGATGGACATGGAAGTCAGATATGTTCATGGACTTTGGACAGGAAAGAAAGATCGCCATTAATGGTAGTTTACAAGGACAGGTTTTTCGCAAGAGTTTTATTTTGAGAGTTGATTATATCCATTTTGCAAATGAAGGATGCACAAGGAACTATAGACAAGGTCAGTCAGTGCAGGGACCAGAAAGCTGAGTGCCCAGCAACTCAGGGGAACTGGCATCAAGAGTTAGAGAAGGCAGTGAGTCTCATGAGCTGGACCAGGTTGGAGAAAGGTTGCAAGAAGAAAAGACACTGCAAAGTACGTGATTGGACAGGTCTAAAGAAGAGTCATGTTAGGCTCAAAACATTCATTGATTTTCTCTCCACAGATGCTGCTAGATCCACTGAATTTCTCCAGCACTTTCTGCTTTTATTACAAGTGAATATACAGCCTCCTTTGTAGTGACAAAGAAGCTCAGGTGTTTTGTTGCAAATCTTGCAGTTTAGGATGGAGGTGGAAGGGGAATAGGATTTAAGGAGGGGGGAGCAGGTTAGTCATGGAATAAAGAAGGAAATAGAGAAAGGGGTTGTTTTATTTCTAGGATGATTGAGAATAGTAGATTCTGGATGAGTGGTGCTGCAAGAGCACAGCAGTTCAGGCAGCATCCGAGGAGCAGCAAAATCGATCGGATGCTGCCTGAACTGCTGTGCTCTTCCAGCACCATTAATCCAGAATCTGGTTTCCAGCGTCTGCAGTCATTGTTTTTACCTGAGAATAGTAGGTCTCCAGGGTTAATCTGGAGTGGGTGAATTACAATCCTGAACCTCTGATGCCTGCCATAAGACTTGACACTGAATTTTACAATAAAGAGCAACGTGAATTCAAACAAGCCCACAGACCCCTCCTCGAATTGTACGTAGGTTGAATACACAAGGCAGTAATCATGTTTTTGGAATTCACTCAGTGGATTTGCCTTTTTTGAGGTTCATTTTATCATAACTAATCTGAATCTCTGACGAAGTTGTCAGCACTTAGAGTATTCTTAATTCTTTCACCAACCTTTCATTACTTGGCAATCAACTGACAATCTAATTCTGTCGATTAGCAGCAGTGGGAACCTGGAAGGTGTTACATTGATGCAGTCAGGGCTTGTTCTTCTGAGATGCAGTCAAAGCAGTTTCATTTTGGATTTAACTCTGAGGTTAGGAGTTTATAGTGCACACAGTGTTACTTTGTTCCCCATGGCCATTTTATCGTTAAAAATTGCAACTTTGTTTCCAATAGAGAAGTGGTCCTGCTGCTCTCTGCCACTGTAGCTGACTAGAAAAAAAGCAAATTCATTTAAGTCGAACATTATCCAAAGTAAACATGTGTTATTTTTGTGCGGCACACTGCAGTTCAATTTGGTCCTATTCTGATGGCAATTATACGTAATAAAAATTGATCCAGCAATGAATGTCAGCACCCTGTCCTCTCTATATGATGACACAAGGAAAAGATGTTTTTGTTGCAAATCTGGACATATCTGTAACACTTCTGTAATTGTCTGATCACCTTCTCCTTTGAATCACTTGCCCCCAGCACCTCTCTCACCCAAGTAATTCTTCTTATATGCCCCACTGCTGTTGAAAATTTAAGTTTCTTAACGAAGTCACAAGAAACATTTACATTGAAGATTAAAAGCATGGAAAACAGAAGCAAGAGTAGGCTGTTCAGCCCTTCAAGTCTGCTCCACCATTCAACATGATGATGGTTGATTCTCCACCTCAGTCTCCTGTTCCCACTTTCTCACCGTTAATCCCTTTAGCCCTAACAGCAATATCCAACTCCTTACTGAGAAGATTAAATTTTTTGGCCAATATCATTTTCTCTGGCAGAGAGTTTTGCCACTTTCTGGCTGCAGAAATTTCTCCTCAGCTCAGGTCTAAATGGCTTACCCCATACCCAGGTTCCGGACTCCCCATTCATCAGGGGCATTCTCCCTTTGTTTTTCCTGTTTGGTCTCGTAAGAATTTCACAGGTTTCTTTGAGATTCCCCCTCATTCTTCTAAATTCCAGTGAATATAGTCCTAACTGATCCAGTCTCTCTTTGTACGTCGGTCTTGCCATCGCAAGAATCACAGCCAGAACATCTTTCCTCAGATAAGAAGACCAAAACTGGGTCTCAGCAGGGCCCTGTACAATTGCTCTATTGAGATCCTCTTGCTATGAAGGCTAACGTACTGTTGACTTCTTCACACCTGCGCCACTTACTTTTAGAGATTGGTGTATAAGTGCACACAGGGATCATTGCAAGTTTCCCAATATATTGCCATTCAGATAACAAGCTGCAACCCTGGTTTTGCTATCCAAGTGCATAACATCACATTTATCACATTACACTCCATTTGCCTACTCACTTAACTTCTCCAAATCACACTGAAGCATCCCTGAATTGTGCTCACAGCTTACCCTCCCACCCAGCTTTCACCCAATTTCCATTGCCAATAATCATCCTTTGCTTCTAAGGAGGTGAAGGTTTTGTTTATGCATGTTGCAGCAAAATTCCTTCAAAGGATGGCATAGGGTCGTGAGATCTAACCAGAGATTTATTTCAGTCCTTTGGGTTGATTCTTACTTTCAGCTTTCTAGATTGTTTTTTTTGCTACCATGCTGCTAATCCACATGTAGGAGTTATCACTTGCTTCATTACTCCCCTTTTCCAGTTCTCCTATCTTGTCTTTCAGGCTGGCTTTGAGGGCAGCTAGAGTTTCCCTTGGCTGATGCTGACTTGGACTGGCATTCTCATCCATTTTGAGATGTTATTCTCTGGAAATACTTCCTAAATCTCTAAACACATTATTGTAGTTCCTTAGTATTTCTTTTACTGTCAATGGTTTAATGCACCAAGACATATTGCAAATCTTATTTGGTACACTGAGCATGACGAGTCCAAGCTTTAGACTTGCTCTGACTGATATGAGTAGCTTTTATGAACTTGGCCTCCAGAACCTCATTCTTGTCATTGCATTGGGCTTGCAGAGTAATCTCAGAGTGAGTGTGGACCCTTCACATAGTCTTAGCCTTCCTTTGAATGGCTCCATTTTTGGATCTATATATGATGCATGACACACCCACGTCTATCTAACGTTTATGTTGACTTGATATTCTCCTTCTGCAGTCAGCATTCCAACAGTCACAAACCATTTATCACCAATTGAACTGACTAAACTAACCTGTTTTATGGCATAGTCATTTGTCAGAATCTTCAGCTGATGTTTCTACAGTAACCATCTGTACCTGCTTGCTGTGCTTCCTTCCTGTCATGCACTTGTGTCCAAAATAATTCAACTTCTTGCAGTGAGAACATTGCTTTCCCCAGGCTGATGCCTCCTTTTTCATTATGTGATGTCCTCTGTAATATTTGTATCTAACCCTTTGTCCTTGATTGCTTTGCTCTTTGGATCTGGAGTCTCTGTCAGTGTCATGCAAGACCTGGTCTGTCCTGCAATGAATATGCTTTACCTGCTGATTTACAACCTCAGTACTTCTGCACATGATCATCACTTACCTAACAGTAAGTTTCTCCTTTATCAGTATCTGTGTTTTTTCTACAGGATCCCTTATGCCTGATAAAACCATAGAACAACACAGTGCAGTGCAAGCCCTTCCGCTCTCGATGTTGCACTGACTGTGAAACCAATCTGAATCCCATCTAACCTATACTATTCCATTCTTGCCCGTAAGTCCAAACTCCAGAATGAATATTTCCCATCAACCACCACTTTCTATCTTCTTTTAGCTAGCCAATTTCTGATCCAAACCACTAAATCTCCCTCAATCCCATGTCTCAGTATTTTATGCAATAGCCTACCATGGGTAAACGTATCAAGCACCTTACTGAAATCCATATACACCACATCAACCAATTTACCCTCATCCACCTGTTTGGTCACCTTCTCAAAGAACTCAATAAGATTTGTGAGGCACAACCGACCCTTCACAAAACCGTGTTGACTATCCCTTATCAACTTATTCCTCTCTAGATGATTATAAATTCTATCTCTTATAACTGTTTCCAACACTTTACCCACAAGCAAAGTAAGGCTCACTGGTGTATAATATCCAGGGTTGTCTCTACTCCCCTTCTTGAACAAGAGGACAACATTTGCTATCCTCCAGTCTTCTGGCACTATTCCTGTAGACATTCCTTTTAAAATTGGATAATCTTTTAGTTGGACAAATTCACAGGATTCTGTAAGCTGAGGTTAATATTGTCATAAATTGATCATTGAACCTTTATTCACCTTTGGCCCTCATATTGACGATGTGCTATTTATAAGGTAAATTCACTAAAAGTTCAGAGCGTACCTTCAAGGCTTCCAAACTTTTTGTAGTTTCCTTTTTTCTGACGTTCTGAGAAATTTACATTGGAATACATTTTAAGTCGGTATCTCCCAATAGTAATAAAGATGTAGCTACTTGTAGCTGCTCCATCTTTGTTGAAGTTGGAATGTCGCAAACGTATTATTTTGCCACTGTGAATGGAAACCTGTGAATTCTGTTTCATATTACCTTTCATTTTGACCAGCACTGCGAGAAGAAATGTTGCAGCCTTTGTGTTTTACCTAGCACTTCAGCTGTGGTTGACATCTTTGCTCCTTTTCGGTGTCTTTAAGTGGAAGCCTTTATTTGCTGTGTCTCTCTATCTTTACCTGTGTTTCTATGCAGCTCTTCAAAATTCAATATCAGCTCCACTTCTGACACCATGTTGCCTGTACTACGTCTGTATTGAAACTGCCTCAAGGTTGATCCTCCCCCTGCACAGGGCCACATGGTAGATGTCATATGACTTCAGATCAGCCAGGAGGCACATGGATACACTATTGTATTTCTTTCCCAAATGGATGTCAGGAATTAGAAGATTAATAGTATGGCTGGCAATTGTGGGAAGAAAGAAGTGACAGAGATGCAGAATGCTGAATCGGGTATTGAACATGAAGTTGGGAAATCATTAAATTATTGACTGGTTTAATGAGCAACAAATATACATTCAACATTATTGAAAACATACTTCAATGGGTTTTACCCATGGCTGTCATCAGCTTGATCTACCTTGTCTGAGACTCATCCTTGACCTCAATGCAGTCTTCAGTCCAGGGTTAGAGGAATGTGCTTAGGCCAAAATTGCATGGAAATTGGAACTGGGTGAAAGAAATGAGAAGTGTGAACAGCAGGTCTGTTGCTGAAATATTCATTCCCATCACCATTGGAAAGGGCAATCCTAAGTACACACACTGGCTGCTGTTCATTTACATTTCCAGGAACTCTGAGCTTTCTCGTCCATTAAAAGCCACAATGCTGGCCAATCGATCAATCTTTTGGAATTACATATCCACTCATTGAAATTGTATTACGCACTGTCTTGATGAAGACATCAATAATTTGAAGCTATGTGGAGGAAGAGAAGTCAGCAGAAAGGTTGAAGTGGGAACTGGCAATACTGAATAAATAAAGTTGGGAATCACAGCTGATTTGTTAAAAAGCTGACATTTAATCCAATTCCTTACTAAGTGGAATAACTCAGTGTTAATTATGGTGAAACATTTAAGTAACTTATTTACTGATGCCTGGACTCATTATTTCATGCTTCCAACTCTACAATTTCCCAGAAGCTCATGGCTTAACTCCCAGAGTTTATTTGGTGACATACACAATTGCCTATTGATAGTTGCAGAAACAACTTCAACAATAGTTTGAATCTGGATGCTAATGTCTTTACATCCACACTTTAAATATATCAAAGACCACTGTGATAAATGCACACATGCTGTTAACATAATCAAACACCATTAGTATATACAGTCCACAAAATGTGCTCACATATCACTAAGTTTCCTGATGACCAAACCTACCCCTGTCACCAAACATTGTCATACATCACTGACCATTCTCATTACTGAACATCTTCCCCACTATACACTCTATCATATCACTAAGGTTACTCACAGGAACAGTTTTTGGGAGGACATCAGACTGAGGAAGTGGGACGATACATTACAGATAGGATGTAATGCAGGACAGTACAAGAGATTCATTCTGCTTGGAAGAATGTAGAAATTCAGAAAGAGTTAATTGATACTATTTTAATGCGCATGCAGGAATAGAGATGTGGACATGCATACACACCAGCAGGACATGTTAAGAAGGCTATTAAAAAGGCATGTGTGGTCCTTTGCTTCATAAATAAAGGCTTTGAGAACAAAAGAAATGACATCACACTAAACTTTTCAGAAATATTGGCAAATTCTGGACATCACACTTGTGTGAAAAATGAAAAAGAGGGTGCAGAGGAAGACGTCAGTTACCAGCAGAGAGATGGAAAATGAGATTATTCTTCTGGCCGAGCAGATTATGGCGAGAGGTGTTTCAACCTTGATAGATTTTTAAAGAAGTTAATAAGCTAAACCTATTTCTATGGGTGGGTAACTAGAGGACAGATTTCTTTAAGAGAAAATAACCTGAGGTGTTAGGAAGGAGAAAACATGCTGGAAGTTGTTATAATTTGAAAGGTAGTAGAAACTGATTCAGTAAGGACTTACAAAATGGCACTGAATAAATACACTGAAGTAAGAAAGATGCTGGGCTATGTGGAGACAGCAATGAAATGATACTAATTGGACTGCCCTTTTAAAAACTGAAACAGGCACAATGAGCGGATTGGCCTTCCTCTGCATTCTATAATTCTGCAATATCAATAAGTACAGTCATATCTCACCAAACTCACAATTTATTATGTTCCCATGCTTAAACATCTACAGACTATAACTGCACACAACAATGATTAAACATACATGGAAGATATATTCTGACGCATTGTTAAATACAAACAATCATCATAAAATATACACACAGGATTAAATATGCTTACCATTATCTGTATATACTCCCAGATCACAAAACATGTGCACCTGCACTTAATCATGCAGAAATGGTGCTAAATGCAGGTCTCCCTTAAACAGGGTGGGACACTATCACATATTGCTCTTCAGCTGCTTTCTGATCTTTATTCTATTGCAATTTACTGGCAAAATTAAGTAATTCTAATATTTCAACTTAAAAACTAACACATATTCTCAAGGCTTTTTTCTTCCTTACATCAAGTGGAAGGATTTATTCAACTCTGTCCCCACAAATCCCTGACTTAATTCAATTTCATCTTTAGAACATGGTCAACTTATTGTTAAAATAAAAGGAACTTTGAATCGAATAGAGCTTACCACGGTGTAGCATAATAAAGTAAAATATTCAATTCCTGATGAACTTGAATGATAATGTGCCATTTAATATGCTAAACTGAATTATGGTCAACAATTATATTTACAATTACTCTGAACCCATCTCAACCCATCCATGTAATTGCAGATGAACCATTAACATGTACGGTGCTGAGGGAAACATTTGGCCATTGTTAAGGCAGAGTGGTTGTTATAACAATCCAAAGCTAAATTCTCAACTTGCTGTACAAAAAATGTATTGTGCAAAGCAAAAATCCCAATCTCTCTTCTCCCTCTCTTATTGACAAAAATATATAAGAATTTTCAAATATATAAATATTATTAAATAATGTCATATCAGCAGCAATATCCTGGCGAATCTTTCCTGTGCATTCCCAAAGGCGCGAATGTTTTCTCTCTTCAGTGGGTCATTACTCTCTTCAGAAAGATATTTACTGAATGAAGTATTTGTGGTTGAAGTGTACAACAAGTTTTTCAGCTTGAGGTAGGGAAGGAGAAAACCTTGAGAATTTGTGCTTGTTTTTCATACTAACATCATATTAAAGTAGCATTATTTACACGTTCAAAGTCTCCTTCGGGGATACGAGGACATATTCTAATCTGACAAATTAGTGCAGTACTGAGGGGACACTGCAACAGCTGCCGTTTTCCGAGATAAGGCATTTAAAGGAGCTTTGCCTATTCTTCGGGATGTGGAGGTGCCGGTGTTAGAGTGGGGTGGACAAGGTCAGAAAGTCATACACCAGGTTATAGTCCAACTGGTTTATTTGAAAGCACAAGCTTTCTGAGCGCTGCCCCTTCGTCACGTGAAGCCTGTAACCTGGTGTCGTGTGACTTCTGATCTTGTTCTTCCTGGTGGAGATAAAAAAGATCTTATGCTACTTTTTTTTAGCGACAGCAGGTGGGATTATCCCTCAATATCCAGATTCAATTTATCAGTATCCAGTTCAATCTCAATACCCCAACCAACATCAAAACTAGTGTGTTTCCAATTAAACCTGTTGGACTATAACCTGGTGTTGTGTGATTTTTAACATAAAAACAGACTGGCAATTATCACAAGGCTGTTTGTGGGATCGTGCTGTGGACAAATCGACTGCTGCGTTGCCTATAGCTAACATCCGCTTCCAAAGGACTGAATTAGTTATAAAGCACGCTGAAGTATCTTGAGGTTGTAAAGACGCTACATAAAGCAAGTTTTTTATATATTAAAAACCCTTTTGGATCAAAAGTTTGGGCATCTGTCTTAACTTGATTTCAACTTGATGCCCATTCTTTATCGAAGTACGATCATGGAAAAGGTGCTACACAAATGCAGATTGCTGTTCCTTATAATCCACTCCTCTCCCGGTGTCTAATAAATTTACTCTCCAGCTCCTTGTTTCTTGTCCCTCGTTTACCTACAGCCAAAACAAAGCTGCCTGTTTCATAAAACTATGTTTTCTTAGCTGCTTTATGCCGTAAATCCCTGGTGCACTGAAGGTGGTGATTTATATCGGCGTCCCGTTTTGCAAAACCTCTTACTAACAGCAGAATTCTTCCGCTCAGTTTAAAAAAATGTGTTCCGTACACCTGGATACAAAGAACAGAAGTCCCTCCAAAACACTCACCACTGCAAAGCATCACCTCGGCTCCCTCTCTAACTGAACTTCCCTGCGTGTCAAGTTCCCGATCCACAGACTCAGATCATGCCCAGGATGTGTCAGACACCAGTCTATCCACTCGATGGGCACAGACCTGAAACGTTACCGCGCTTTTTGTTTCTCCTGGCGGATGCAGCATTAATTCTTTTTTTATTTCAGGTTTTCAACGCCCACAGTGTTTTACTTTTCGGGGTCCTTCTTTTGCCTCCATTTGCCCATATTTCCGAAGTTTTCCAAGCGTCACGTGAGGCAAAGACTTTCTGAAAACCCATTACTGGTGCATTTTATTTTCTCGTGGCCAAGTATCAGAATCAATAAAAAAACGCGCAATCTTGAGAATGAGCTACTTGGACCGGGCGCTGCTAAATGTTTCCCAATTTGGTTGCAAGTGACGAATTCTGACAGTTTACCAACAATGACACAATATTATACCGCACCTTCGATTAAACATTCATCTTTTGGATTCAGTTCTCAAGATTTAGAGAATTTCTGTGGTGCAGTGATAGTTGTCTGAGACGGGAAACCCGGGTTCAGAGCTGTGCAATAATGTTCATTCAAAGTTGATTCAAACATTTTAACATCTCAGCGCTTTAGCACGTAAACCGAATATTTACACTCAAACTGGGAAAAGGGACAGATTTGAAAATGTGTGAACGACTGGATGGAACTGAAATTAGCAACTTGAATGTGAAACATTAAAGAACAGTCACAAACAATAATTATTATCAATTTATGCTCAGTTCAATGTGAAAGGGCAGGACCTATTGGAAAGCGGACCACGCCTTCTCGGCTCATTGGCTGTTTCTGTCAATTGGTCCGCCTTAGTTTACAGAAGCAATTCATTGAGTGGGCGACCCCCTGTCAATAAAATCTCTCAGCGACACAGCAAATGTTTGCTTTGGATTTCCACTGGTTTCTGAAGCTGTCAATCAATGAGCTGCCCACCCCCCTCTCTCTCTGGACCCGACACTGGTTGCAGTTCGCTGTTGATATTGGAGCAGATGCTGGAATATAATAAAAGATAAGAACAAGGTAGGGTGGCGGTGAGGGAAGCAGAGCCCAGCTTGAGCTAACACAGGAAATACAACATGACAGTACGAATGCAACAGTGAGAGTTGGAGAGAACCTGGTGCAGGAGGAGAGGTGCCGGGACAGGAATTTGAAAATGACTTTAGCTCGCCTGCGCTTCTGCCGCCTCGTCCTCCTGAACTTTCTCCTGCATAGTCACCGGAGCGCTGCTAACGAAGGTGAGCAACCGCTTGGAGCCCTGTCCCGGGGCGGGCGGGGAAAGGGAAGGGGCTGCAGAGGAAGTGGGGCGGGGGCGCAGTTCATGGGGAGGTGAGGGAAGAGCGCTTGGGTCCAGGGCTGAGTGGTTGAATGATCCGCCCGCAGTGTCCTGGCAGTGGAGTCTGATTGGGACTTTAGGGGTGAAGGTTTGACCTCTCCCACCTTCCCTCTCGCTCCTATTCCCCCAGCTCTGTTATGTTTTGCTGAACAGGTCAGGTTGGTTTAGAGGGGCTTGCACTCTGTTGTCAACAATAAAACTGTTTTGACCTGGTTTCAGTCCCTGTGTGTGTGTCCCAGCGAGCATGCACTCCGAAGGTCCCCCCCCCCCCCCCAGCATTTGAGCAGATGGCGAGCTTGTCCTGCTTTAACGAACACTCATTTCCTCTATTCTACACCATCTCCCCACTCCTGAATACTGTCATCGCTGGTTCCTCGGTCACAGACAGCTCGGGCACACCGTCTCACAACCTTTTTGGGGAGATTTGCATCGCCAGTTTGTAGCCTCGCGCTGTACACTGGAGCGATACTTAACATAGAGAGAGAGGAAAAGGTAATGTGCAGAGATGTTGATGGGCAATTGTTTTCCCAGTGTCATCTGATGCAAAAACGAGCCAGGGACAAGGTTCTCTAATGTGTGCCGGTTGCTAGAAAGGGTTAAATCTGAAACTTCCCTGCTCTTTCTTTCCGACCAGAGGTGGCTTGTGAGAATGCACATCATGTAAATAATTTCTTTGTTTCCGAGTGGCCATTAGATTTGAGAATTGGTTTATGAATGGATGAGGAACGAGATAGTAATCCACCCCGCTTCATCTTATACCAGGAGAGAAACATACATTGCTTGGCAAAATTCCTTCACAGGCACTGCCTTCCCCTGAAGACTGACAGATTGAACCATTGAGCCATAATTTCCTGGACCCGAGTGTTCATGATTTGACCCAGCGTACTTAGGTGGTGTTGGGGAAATGCATTTCATTCCATGTCGAGTTGGGAAGCGGAGTGTTATGGAGAATAAGCTGTGATCCATCAGTCTGGGCAAACAACCCGGGGAAAAAAAAAAGAGGAGACAGGTGCTGATAGCCACCAGCGATAAAGAGATCCTAGAAGCGAGCAAAGCTGAGATGTTAGTGTTCCAATTACACTTTGTGTCATTTTCAAACGCAGCGAGCATCCATTACAACTAAGGGGGTGAGGGAACTTTGCCGAGGAAATCTTTCGAACTAGCACAGGGAGTCAAGTTTTCTGTCTCCGGACATTTAACGAACGAACAACCAACTTCCGTGCTCCCCCCCCCCCCCCCCCAAAAAAATGTCCATTCCCACATCCTTTTACCAGACTGCCTCAGAATAGAGAATATTCTAGTCAGACACCCATATCAAATGCTTCGTGTTTGATGTATCTCAGGGTGTTTTTATTATTAAGAACTGGAGGCGGCTAGAATAAAACTTTAATAAATAAAAACAGAAATTGCTGTTAAAAAACTCAGCTGGCCTGGCTACATCAGTGGAGAGTAAACAGTGAAAACAGTACTGTAAACAGTCACTGGTCCCGAAGCGTTAACTCCGATTTCCCTCCACGGATGCTGCCAGACCAGCTGAGCTTTTCCAGCAATTTCCAGCAACTGCAGTTCTTTAGTTTTTTTGTTGAGGATATGAGTTACTTTGTTTACCGACCATCATCAACTAATTATCTTCTGTTGCTTTAAGCTGGTGCCCGCAGTGTTATTTCGGATTTGTTAATCAAAATACTGTGGAAGTACTTAGAGAAGTCTCACCAGGGCTCCAATGATCAGCACTTGAGGTGAAAATGTTTCAACTACCACCAGATACACACTAACGTACAGTGAACAGCCCCTGCTTTATCTCTGCTGTTGGTTGGAGGATGGCGATGGGGAGGATTTTCCAGGAAGGGTAAACAAATAGGACATACCGGACCTGGCTCGGATTCTGTGTGCTAAACTGCAAGTTCACAACCCTGTGCCAGTGAGCTGAGCGGTGTGCCCACTGGCCCGCGTTGGCTGTGCTGAGCGGTGTGCCCACTGGCCCGCGTTGGCCGTGCTGAGTGGTGTGCCCACCGGCCCACGTTTGGCAAGCTGAAACACAAGCTGAGATCTCTGCTGGCAGCTAAGTGCACCTGCAGAACTCTGCCTGCTGCGATATTTATTGTTTGACTTTGGAAAGACTTCATTGTCCCTGTAGCTCTTCACTAGCTTAAATGAATGCAGCAAAATAGCTTTTGGTGAAAGGCTGTTCATATTAAGCTTTCCAAATTCAGCTTCATGCTGGTTGCAGCATCATCTCCTAATAGTCTCTCACTGCTGGAAAAGAGTTGTACCAATATAATATAGGTACATGTAAGTTGTCCACTTTGTGTGCAGATTGCACAAAAGCTGTTCCTCATCAGCATGCTCTGAATGATCCTATTGCTACGCTAACATGAATGAAAACAGATTTGCACACATTCGGCCCAGCAGTGTGTACATAGTCCTCACTCCTTCCTCTTCTCTCGCCATATCACCCTACACAATCTGGCTACCGCAGTTAGTGTTGCGCTTTTCCAGCAACACATTTTCACCTCTGATCTCCAGCATCTGCAGTCCTCACTTTCTCCTACCGCAGTTAGTACGTAGATAATGGGAATCTTAGAGTTATGATTTCAAGCCCCATTTTGGCATTTGATTGACTCAGCTCAAGGCTTTTGACCAGCGCTGGGCACTGCTTTACAGGAAGGATGCAAATCCATCAAAGAAAGGTTCATGAGCTTGGATGCAGCAATGTCAAACTTCAGATCCATGCATAGATTTGGAGAAAATATGACTTTTTTATTTGGAGAGAAAGGTGAGAAGTAATTTGATTGAGATATTCAAAATCATGAGGACAGGATAAATGGCAAGAATCAAGTTCCTGTTTGATGGAAGGATTGAAGGGCAGAGGGAATACAATTAAACAAATTGACAGGAGAAGCAATGTCAACACAATTTCTTTAAATGATGTGAGTGGTTAAGAGTCTGGCCTGCACAGTCTGAGACTGTGATGGAGGCAGAGTCAATTAAGGCTTTCAAAGGGGAATTGGATCATTATCTGCAAAGGAAATTTGTGCAGAGCCATGGGAAGAAGTTGGGGAACAGCACAAGATGAATTGTTGTGTGCAGAGGGCTAGCACGGACACAATGGGCAGTGTGGCCTTTTTTAAACAGTAACCATTTTATGATTTCTAATGGCCTTTCTTTTTTGTTCCTTTCTCCCAATGTAATTATCAAACTTCCCCTTAAAAGCATTCATGCTTTCTGCATTGACCACTTTTTGTGGGGACAAGAGCCATATTTTCACTAATGTCTTGGCAAAGAGATTTCTGTTTCTTTGTTGGGTTTATTATTGATTCTCCAATGTTGAGTCCCCTACTTTGGGATTCTCTGACAAGTGGGAAATTATTCCACCAAACGCTTCAAGACCAGCAGTAAAGAAAATAGCCCGAGCCCCATTTCGTCTTTCCCTATGGTTAGAACTGATCGGACTTGATGTGATTGAAGAACCGATACATTGGTCACACTGCTACTGGTTTGTGGACAGTGCTATATTAGCATCTTTGCATTTGACCAGATGGTCCTAATGGATTTCCAACATGAACTAAATGATGTGGATTAGATGCTGAAGATCCTTCCTGCCCAGTGGCTGCCCTGTGTTTCCCATAGCTTCCTTCTGAATATATGCAGCATTTGCCCTGCGTCATAGTTCTCAGCTTTGCATGTTTCAGACTGTTTTGCATCTGTGCTATTGACTTGTTCCAGTAATGCATTCCTTTTTCCCCAAGAGGCAGTGGTTACACAAATTGTCAGTTTCACTTGCTCAGTTTATTCTCACTTGCATATTTTTTCAGTCCACATATTTTCAGCTGTTCGTTCTTTCTATGTCATTGGAAAATAATAAATCAAAGACATTTCATCAGAGGTACCTGTGCCACTGTTAGCTCCAACTCTGACCTAGGCATTAAAATTCATTCCCCCCCCCCCCCCATGTTTTCCATTTGCCTAAATAATTTTCTTTTTTCCCCAAGTGTTCGTCTAAATGCCCTCTTAACATGTCAACCTTGTTTCTAAGGAAAGTGATCTTGCTTCTCAGTCAGGAGGTCATAGCTTCAAGTCCCACTCCAAAAACGTGATGTGATCCTGGCTAACACTTGGCAGTGAAGTAGTGAGAGAACTCTGCAGTGCCAGGGTAAAGATTAAGCTCTCCCGGCTAGATGGAAATGATCTTGTGGTGCTGTTCAAAGAAGACCAGACCCCCCACCCCCCACCAATATCCTAGCCAACGTACATTTTCCATTTAATGCCAAAAAACATATGATCCTATTTATTATGTTGTTTGTTGCTGCTTACAGCCTGGAAATGGATTGCTGAATTTCATACACGGTGACTACATTTCGTATGTATTTCATTAGCTGGAAAGTGTTTTGTAAAGTCTTGAGGTTATGAAATGTGCGATGTCTTTGCCTTATTAATTTTGTTTTGATGGCTACTTTTATTAATAATTTGTACACAGTATTGATGTAATTAATGTTAGATATCCAGTCAATTATAATTAAATGAGACAGAAATGGACTAAACATTCTGTGATCATCTGTTCTGGCCCGAAGGCTAGATTTCAGTTGAGAGAGGACAGTGTTTCTCGTACTATCTGTCCTTGCATCTGGATTTTGCAGTACTGGAGATTAAATAAATGTGGCTAGAAGACAAATATATCAGAAGGTTGTTGTTCAGTTTGGAAATTGTATTGTGGACTGCAGACCCAATCTCTGTCGATCAGGACAATGTAATATCTGATCCTTGCTAGCTGTTAGAGAGCTAATCTCAGTCCCACTACCATTAAGGGCGCTGAATGTCCCTTGGCCCAGGAGGTATAGAGAACACTCTCACAAGTCCTGTCTTTCATCATTATCAAACCACCTTTGGTTGGAAGTTTTGAGAGTGAATATTGGATTAGACATTCCTGGGAATGGATTGACCTCTATCTCTTCCTGTTTGCTAATACTGACATTTACCATGAGGCAATTACAGAAAAAATGTTAATGAGGTGTGGGCATTATTGGCTGGACCATTGTTTAATGCCCATCTCTCAGTGCCCTACAGAAGTCAGTAAGCTGCCTTTTGAACCTTTGCAGTTTTTGGGCTGGTGGGACAGCTACAGTGCTGATTATGGAGGGATTTCTAGACTTTTAATCCAGTGACAATGAAGGAATGACAACTTATTTCCAACTCCGGATGGTGAGTAGTTTGGCAGTGAATAAAAACAGAAAGTGCTGGAGAAACTCAGCAAGTCTGGCAGCATCTGTGGAGATAGAAACAGAGTTGATGCTTTGAGTCCTGTTCTGAAGGTATGTATTTGTGGTGATAACTTTGTTTCTCTCACCACAGATGCTGCCAGACTTGCTGAGTTTCTCCAGCACTTTGCTTTAATTTCAGGTTTCCAGCATCCGTGGTATTTTTATTTATGCTGTCAAAGGAATATTGTTGGTGAGTTAATGCAATGCACTTTGTAAATGGTACATGCTGTTGCCACTGTGCACTGACAGCAAAGGGAGTAAATGTTGAAGATGTGGACTGGTTGCCAATCATGAAGGCTGCTTATCCTTCATGGTGTGAAACTTGTAGAACAATGCAGAAAGTGAGGTGAGAGTGACATCAAGGTTACATTTGAATGATTGTGGCTTCAAGGAGCTCTGGCAAAACTGGAACCAAGGGGAGAACTCTCTGTAAGTTGAAGTCATACCTGGCACCAAGGAAAATTGTGTTTATTGATGATCAGTCATCTCAGCTCCAGGACATCTCTGGGTGGTGTCCTGGGTCCAATCATCTTTAGCAGCTTAATTGATGACCTTCCCTCCACCACAAGGACAGAAGTGGAGATGTTTGCACAATGTTCAGCACCATTCACAACTCCTCAGATACTAACGCAGTCCATGTTCAAATGTGACAAGACCTGGACAATATCCAGTGTTGGGCTGAAATATGACAAGTGAAATTTATACCACACAAGTGCCAAGGTATGACCATCTCCAATCAGAGACAATCTAGCCACCACACCTTGAGAGTCAATGTCATTAGCAGCTCTGAATCCTCCACTTTCAACATACTTGGGTCTACGATTGACCAGAAACTCAACTGGACTCACTACATAAACACAGTGGCTAGAGGAACAGGTAAGAGGCTAGGAATACTGCAGTGAGTAACTCATCACCTGACTCGCCCCCTCCACCCCCCCCAGCCTCCCAAAGTTTGTCCACTATCTACAAGGCACAAGTCAGGAGTGTGGTAGAATGCTCCCCATGTGCCTGGAGGAGTGCAGCTTCAACAACACTCAAAAAGCTTGACACCATCCGGGACAAAGCTGCCCACTTGATCAGCACCACATCTACAAGCATTGACTGACTCCCTCCACCAAAAGTGCTCTGTAGCAGAGGAATGTGCCACATGCAAGATGCACTGCAGAATTTCACCAAAGATCCTTACACAGCACCTTCCAAATCCATGATCACTTCCATCTAGAAGGACAAGGGCAGTGGATACATGGGAACACCACCACCTGAGCATTCCCCTCCAAGCCAGTCACTATCCAGACTTGGAAATATACCAGTGCTCCTTCACTATCACTGGGTCAAAATCCTGGAATTCCATCTCTAAGGGCGTTGTGGGTCTACTGACAGTACATGGACTGCAACGGTTCAAAAAGGCAGCTTACCACCACCTTTGAAAGGGTAACTAGGGACAGACAATAAATTCTCACCCAGCCACTGATACCCATATCATACACGTGTATTACAAGGGAAGTTTTATCTCTGTGGTGCATGCCTTCGGTTGCAGGAGAAAAAAGGACAGGATGAAGATTGCTTGGAGTGTTAAAACTGGTGCTTCTTTAAAATAGTGACCTGCAAAGTGTGGATTTGTTTCTTGAATATGTGCACTCTGAATTGCAAAATCGTAGGAAGAGCAATACACAACAGATGCTGGAAATAAGAAATAAAAGCAGAGAAAGCTGAGCAACACTCCGTGTCGTCAAGCAGCATCTGTGCAAAAACAAACTGAGTTAACAGCTCACATTTTGCAGTCAGCAGTGAACTAACAATGCTTGCTGTTTTCATTTGTATTTAGACTTCCTGTGGGCTTTTATACTGCACTTTGCAGTTATTAAAGAGTGCAAACAGTGTAGGTTCTGGAATAACTCCACGAAGGCCTTTATCCCGTTACCATGTCACCCTTTATTTACATGCAGACAGTGCATGTCACTGACCCAACTAGCTCAGAACAGGCTCCTGGAGTGAACAGAACCCCTGATGTCCCTGTTTCATGTCTGTTGGCCAGGATTCCCTGATTGATTGATTGGGCTGTTAACTTGGTCCATGCAGGGAGCTCTTATTCCATGAGGTCCACTGGCTGACCAAATTTCAATCGCTACACGTTCCTCAACAGGTGAGCTTTTTAAAAATGTATTCATTTTGTGGGATGTGGGCATCGCTGGCTGAACAGGGTTTATGACCCGCCCCTAGTTGCGCTTGAGAAGGTGGTGGTGAGTTGCAGTCCCCCTGCTGTGGTTAGACCCACAATGCCATTAGGGAGGGAATTCCAGGATTTGGCTTGGAATTTTGTGAACAGCACTAACAGCAGCGTGTTCCTGTGAGCACTAGGCTGTCCGGGGATACTTGGCTTAAACCAGGAAGTCAAATTCAAAATAATCTATTTAATGTGAAGGTATGTGCAGAAAATCAAATAGTGAAGGAAAGTAAAAGAGAGATAAGAGACAGTATTTTAATTAAAAGACTGTATTTTAATTGTTTTAAATCTGTAGAGGAAATCAAAATCTGAAGGAATGCGACTCCATGATTGTTAATTTTCAGCATCAGGCATATTTGACAGGAATTCCAACTTTTGCCTGTGGAACAAAATTCTCTTGAATGGACCAGCTCTAATATTTTATGGGAACAATAGCCTAGCCATGTGTCTTTTATCTATTTGAACGACTCTCCCCGAAAGCTACGAGTGTAGCCCAGCGTGTGGAACAGCAGGGAAAATTGTGCAGCACCATCCTAATTTCAGCATTTTCAGCACATGCTTGGATGCTGTCTGTTGGATTTAATTTTTAATAATGATAAGCACTTAGAGTTGATCGACTTGAAGTTTTCATTATAACCCTCAAGCAGGTGGAGTATTGACTTTGTTTCTCTCTTCATTGATGCTGCCTGACCTATCTGTATCCCAGTCCTACAGAATGCATCTACTCCTGCCCTCTGCCAGTGCTACTGTGCTGTTGACCCATCCATGGCCTGGGAATGTGAATTGCCAACTGGTTTTGTTTCAACCTCCCTGGCTACTACTGAACAGAATGAAAGAGCCAGTCAAGACAGTTCTGCTGCTGGTGTCACAGCCCAGCATCCCACTGCCCTCAGGAATTGGGCATTGAAATCTCAAGTTGAAACAGTTAATTTTGCAAAGTGTTGCAGAGAGTATCCCTGACTTTAATTTGATGATTGATTGGACGCTGTAAGTTTAATTTTCAGTTCAAAGATTAGGATCAATAAAGATGCTTATTTTAATAACTTTGATTTGTTAATTTAACGATCATTGCACTTGAAGAATTAAAAGTCAAAGCTCCTTGGAACTACTCTGAAAGTATGCAGCCCACAATTTTCTTATTATATTTCCACAGTGTGGAAGCGGGCAGTTCGGCCCGTCAAATCTACACTGACTCCTTCGAAGAGCAATCCCACCCAGAACCACCCCTTTCCCTATCCCTTTAACCCTGCATTTCCCATGGTTAACCCACCCAGCCTGCACATTCCTGGACACATTATGTAATTTTGCATGGCCCATCCAACTAACCTGCACATCTCTGGACTGTGGGAGGAAACCAGAGCACCCAGAGGAAACCCATAGAGTCACAGGGGGATTGTCCCCACAGACACTCAAGGGTCGAATTGAACCTGGATCCCTAGTTCTGTGAGGCAGCAGTGCCAACCACTGAACCACCGACTGAAATTTGGAAATTGAAACTTTAATTAAAGGTTATAAATTAATAAAATAACTAAAGTCTTTGCTTTTATGGGGCTGAAATGATTTTACACAAGACTCCATCTCTCAAAACTGCACATCTATTTATTAACACACTGTCAGGTTATGTTATTTGGTTGTCAGATGTCACTCAACTCCCACAGAAGCTAGCATTCCATTTAAAACTTTTGGTTAAAAAGAAATATATTCATTTGGACAAAATGAGTTATGAAATGAAATTGCTGGCATGTTTCAGCATCATTACACTGCATTAATGGTGAGCCCTTATATCTTGTTACAGCTCATGATTTGTCTGGAAATTGCTTTTGCCAGCCTTACATTGTAGAATACTTTCAAGGAATTGACTTATAACAGGAGTCTAAAGTTACTGTAGGATGTGCTGTTTTTGTGTTGGGGTAGAGAGAACTCCTCCACATTCAGGATACAACAATAATTATCCCTGAGTTACTTGCATGACTGTTCTAGTATTAACCCTGCTGCAAAGTAAAGTTCCATTATCAAAGACTTTAGAGCATCTTGTTAAATAGACCAAAATAAGCCCTGCAAATATGGCATCCTTCACAACCTCAGGATTTCACAAAGTGTCTTGTAGCCAATGAAGTGTATTCAAATAGCAATCACTGTTCTAATGTGGGTGGCATGGTGGCTCTGGTTAGCACTGCTGCCTCACAACACCCGGGTCCCAGGTTCGATTCCAGCCCTAGGCGACTGTCTGTGTGGAGTTTGCACATTCTCCCAGCATCTGCGTGGGTTTGCTCCGGTTTCCTCCCACAGTCCAAAGATGTGCAAGTCAGGTGAATTGGCCATGCTAAATTGCCATAGTGTTAGGTGCATTAGTCAGAGGGAAAATTGGTCTGGGTGGGTTACTCTTTGGAGGGTTGGTGTGGACTGGTTGGGCTGAAGGGCCTGTTTCCACACTGTAGGGAATCTAATGTCAGAAATGCAGCAGGCAATCTAGGCCTGAAAGGTTAGCTTCCTTTCTCTCCACGGATGCTGCCTGACCTACTGTGATCTTCAGCCCTTCTTGTTTTCAGTACAGATTCCAGCATCCGCAGTAATTTTCTCCCTCATTTATTTCTGCCTATTTCTCATAAAATTTAACATTGTCCAAGTGTTGGTCAAAATTATTTGAAGCAAATCTATTGAGCAGATAGTGCAAGAGGTATAGAGAAATATTTGGATATTATAGATGGTTCTTCCTGGGTCATTTGGGAATTTGCACATACAAAGGCTGGACTGTGGAATTCGGCTCACAGATTGAGTGGGCAAAACTATGGCAGAAGAAATTCAGTTGAGGTACTGGTGAGATCTTCCACATAATATCAGGAAGCACGTTTTGCATGCACTCAGTGTAGTAAAACACTGCTTTTGACGCTGGGGTCCAATTGACATTTTCAGAAGTGAATGTGAAAGAGTTTTATTGAGTGAAAGTATCAAGGCGTATGGAGCGTTTAAAATATAGTTAAAACGAGCCATAGGTTGACCATGAACAAATTAATTTGGCAAATTATAATCTGAATAGCTTCATGTCGTTCCTCTGCCGAACCACAAACCTAGGCAAGTCCAGTGCAAATAAACCAATATGAAATTTTCAATGGAAGTTATTGTTATATAAAATATTATAATGAATATCCAATTGACTGTAAAAGTTAAGCACAGCATTGCAAAATTCAAAATGGTTTTAAAAATATTTCCATTTTTATTATGCCTCTTTGAAATTTTAATCATTTGAGGAAAATGATAGTGGATTAAAACATTTTCAGACAGCATTTCTAACAGTGATCTGATTATACAAACTCAGAATGACCCATACAATTGCTTCTGCTGTGTCATTAGATTATCCCACACAAGAGACATCACACTAAGATGAAACTATCTATTGCAGCACCATCTAATGGACTAATAGGCATTGCAGATACTGAGTGACGTTTCATGAATGTGTCCCATCTACTTATTTAGTATGTAAAAATTGAGAATCTGAGAAATCAATGAATGCTCTGTTTAGATGCACAACATATTCAAAGCTTGCTTTAGTGGCTGGAGTATGTTAATATGAGTGTATTTTCTTAGTTTGTTCACAGAATGTGGACATCACTGGCAACATTTATTACTGTCACTAATTGTTCCTGACAAGTGGTGGTATGCTGTCTTCTTGAATTGGTGCAGTCAGTGTGGTGTAGGGATATCCACAGTGCTGTCAGATGGGATAGTCCAGGAATTTCACCCAGCAACAGTGATATGAATTCAAGTCAGGATTCAGTGCAGCTAGCAGGGGAACTTGTAGGTGGTGGTGGTGGCATCTCATATTTGCTTCCCCTTCCTTACACTCTTGATGCTGGAGATCACAGTTAGCAAGGCTGCTTCAAGAGTACTTTGCAGAGTTGCTGTAGTACGTCTTGTAGATGGTGGACACTGTG
Source organism: Chiloscyllium plagiosum (assembly GCF_004010195.1). Classification (NCBI taxonomy): domain Eukaryota; kingdom Metazoa; phylum Chordata; class Chondrichthyes; order Orectolobiformes; family Hemiscylliidae; genus Chiloscyllium; species Chiloscyllium plagiosum. The sequence continues at coordinate 40,372,305 of NC_057736.1, read as the reverse complement.
TGTTGGTGCTGGAGGGGGTAAATGTTGGAAGTGGTCCATGGGGTGGAGATTAAGTGGTTGTTTTATTTTGGATGATGATGGTCTTCTCGAGTGTGGCTGGAGCTGCTCTCCTTCAGGCAAGTGGGGTATTATCCGTCACACTCCTGACCTGTGCGTTTACCATAATCAGAAGGCTTCAGGAGTAGAGTTGAGTTACTCACTGCACGATTCCCAATTGCTAACCAACTACTGTAGCTACGATGTTCATCTACCTCATCCAATCAGTTTCAATTCTATGAAATAGGATGCTGGTGGGAGAAGTCAGTAATGGTAATGTTAGACAGTAATGGTCAATGGATATTTACCAATGGAGGAAGGTTCGCAATGGAGGATGCCATCTGTAGATATTGGAACACTTGTTTCTCAGGATACATATTCATAATCTAGATCTTAGCATGCAGGGAAAGTTTTAGATAGAAAATGTGGAAGAATTATAAACTGTGAGAACTGTATAGAACGTTGAAAAGACAAGTTGTTGGATTGTGCAGACAGGTAGCAAATGTGCTTCAATGCAAAGAGGTGGAGAGGTGATGCATTTTGGTAGGAAGAGCAGGTGCAGACATAGTTAAACATGCAAGGTCTTCTCTAAAAGAGGTAAGGGTGTTCATACGTGTACAGATCACTGAAAGTGGCTGGACATGTGTAGTTAATAAAGCATTCAGCATCATGGGCGATGTTAAATTTGTATAGGCCATTTGTTAGACTTTAGCTGGAATATTGGAATAAGAGGGGATCCGATAGAGATTTTCAAAATCACCAATGAGCTACATAGAGTAGATACGGAGAAATTGTCCTTGCTCATAAACGATCAACAACAGGGCATAGATTTAATTTGATCTGCATAAGAAGCAAATGGGAGATGAGAAAAACATGTTCACAAAATGAAAATTTAAGTTTGGAATACACTGCCTGGATTAATGGTGGAGGCTAATTCAACTGAGGTACTCAAGAGGACGTTGGATGGTTATTTGTATAAAAAAAAACAAGGATTTGGGGAGCAGGCAGCATATTAGCACTAATTCATGAACCTCATTTGGAGAGATGCTGCAGATACACTGGCCAAAGATTATCTTCTGTACTATAGCATTTATGTGCTTTTGTGAGTGTCAGAGGGAGACAAATAGGTTCTCTGTTGCTGGGGATGGCCATTGTCTGGCACCTGTGTGTTATGAAGGATGGTTGTTAAACCCAAATGTGGTTCAAATCTCACTACATATGAACACAGTCTGCTTCAGTATCTGAGGAGTTGTGAATGGTGCTAGATATTGTGCAATCAATAACAAGCATTCTCATTTCAGATGTTACATTGGAAGTAAGGTCATTGATAAAGTAGTTGAAGATGGTTGAGTCGAGAACACTACCCTCAGGACTTCCTGCAGAGATGTCCTGGAGCTAAACTCATGGCCTCCAACTGCCATAACCATTTTTCTTTGTTAGGCATGACTCCAACCAGTGGACAGTTGACAGATTGACTTAACCAGAGTGAATTAATCTTAATGTTGCAAACAACATTGTAGGGATAACTTGTGTTGATGACAGATTTACGTAGAAACTGGCAGCATTGAAATATTAACAAGCTCCCATTACAAGATTCAAAACATGTAACTCTAAAATAAATTCAGTTGTATAGATCAAGCTGCTATGCAGTGATTTCAGTAAAAGTGTCTAAACTCCACGAGTTTGATATTCAAATGCAATATCTTCTCTCCGTATCATCAGAGAATTTTCCATGTTTCATTATTGGTCTGTACAATGTGGAACCACAGTAAGTGTACATTAACCCTTAGTGGACTGATATCAGTTTAATTTTATTTAAGCTTCATTACATTGCTTATCTTTTAATTTTGTATGTGGATTTAACCTGTAAATTAATCAATTGGAATAGTTTGCACCTACTCGTCAGCATTTCCAAGACTATCTGCCCTTTCACAAAGGGATGAATGTACTGGGAACCCACGCATTAATCACTGAGCAATACACAGTAAGTGGGTATTGATTGTTAACTCTGGGCATGCTAACCTGGACAGGGCACATGTGAAAGTCAGTTTTGCTTCATAGAT
>NC_057736.1:40350159-40369706 GCF_004010195.1 Chiloscyllium plagiosum | reverse complement strand
CTTAGATATTCAAAAATCTTTTGTTAAAGTTCCCCACTGAAGGACCTGATTAGTAAGTTTGTGGATGACATGAAAATTGGTGGATTCATACATAATGAGGAAAGATACCAAAGGATGTAACGGATATAGATCAGCTGGAAAGTTGGGCAGAGAAATGATAAATGGTGTTTAATCCAGAAAAATGTGAAGTGATGCATTTGGGAGGTCAAATGCAAGAGGAAAGTGTACTCTCAATGGCTGGAGCCTTTAAGAATATTGATAAAGAGGGATCTTGGGGTCCAGGACCATAGCTCCCTGATTATAGCAACATGAGTGGATAAGGTGGTAAAGAAGCCATATGACGTTGTTTGGGGCATTGAGTACAGGAGTTGGGATATCCTGTTGCAACTGTTCAAGACTTTGGTCAACCCATATTTGATGTACTGTTCTGGTCACCACATTGTAGGAAGTAAGTGGAGGGTTTGGACAGGATGCAAAGAGGTTTGCCAGGATAATGTTTGGATTAGAGCATATTAGCTATAAGGAGAGTTGGATAAACTTGGATTATTTTGCTAGAGCGTCAGAGACTGAAGGGCAACCTGATAGAAGTTTATAAAATTCAGAGGCATAGATAGGTTTGACGGTAGATGGGATGGCGATATGTGGATGCAGCTGGGATATAATTGTGATAGGTTGGTGGGGAGGGTGGAACAGATAGGTGGGAAGGAAGATGGACGGGGCAATAAGTTGGACGGTTGGATCTGGGATGAGGTGAGAGGGGAGAGGAGATTTGGAAACTGATGAAGTTGCTGTTAATGCTGTGTGTTTGTAGGGTCCTGAGGCGGAAGATAAGGTGTTCTTCCTCCAATTGGATTTGGCGGTGGAGGAGGCCCAGGACTTGCATATCCTTGGGACAGTGGCAGGGGGAGTGGAGACAGAGGGGTTGTTGGGTGTGTGTCCCCCAGAGATATTCACTGAACTGCTCTGTGAGTTGGTGCGCTGCCTCTCTGATGTAGAGGAGTCTACTTCAGGTGCAAATTATGTGTAACTTAGTTGGGTGGATGTGCAGGAGAATTTCCGCCAGATTTGAACTGATCCTTTGGGGGCTTGGATGGAGGTGGGGGGGGGGGGAGCTGTGGGTGTTAGTGGAGTGAAGGTGAGGACTAGGGTGTTCTGTCCTTGTTGCGAATGGAGGGATGGGGTTCAAGGTCGGGGGTATGGGAAGTGGAGGAGATGCATTGGAGGGCGTTATTGATCATGTTGGGGCGGGGTGGAAATTGTGGTCCTTGAAATAAGAGGACATCTATGATATTCTGGAGAGGAGATGTAGTCTCGCCATGGGAGTCGGTGGGTTTGAAATAGATATCCATGTTGAGAGATCCAGGAAAGTTATGAGATGGTCCAGTTGAACTTGAGGTCAGGGTGAAAGGTGTTGGTGAAGTTGATGAACTGTTCAATCTCCTCATGGGAGCATGAGGTGGTGTCGATACAGTCATCAATGTAGCGGGGGAAAAGGTGGGGGCTGATGCTGGTGTGACTATGGAAGATGGACTGTTCCATATACCCTACAAAAAGGCAGGCATAGCTGGGACCCATGCAGGTGCTCATGGCTACCTCTCTGGTCTGATGGAAGTGGGAAGATTCGAAGAAAATGTTGTTGAGGGTGAGGACCAGTTCTGCCAATTGAGTGAGCGTGTTGGTGGAGGGTTAAAAATCACACAACACCAAGTTATAGTTCAACAGGTTCAGTTGGAAGCACTAGCTTTCGGAGTGCTGCTCCTTGGAGGGATACTGGTTGGGTTGGCGGGAACAAAGAAATGGAAGTCTTGGTGGCCTTCGCCATGGTGGATGGACATGTACAGGGACTGAATGTTCACGGTGAAGATGAGACAATGGGGGCCGGGGAAATGAAAGCCATGGAGATGGAGGGCAGGGGTGGTGCCTCGAATGTATGTGGGGAGTTCCTGAACCAAGGAGACAGGATGGAGTTGTGATACAAGGAGATGAGTTTGGTGGGCAGGAACAGGCAGAGATGTTGGGTTGACCAGGGCAGTCAGGTTTGTGGATTTTGGGTAAGAGTTGTTCCCTCACCCTGCACCACCTAGTTCTGAGGTTGGAGGTTGTGAATGGGAGATTCCCTGAGGTGATGAAGTTGTGGATGGTTTCGGAGATGATGGTTTGGTGATGAAAGGTGGGGTCGTGGTCGAGGGGGTGGGAGGAGGACCTGTCAGCGAGTTGGCATCCTGCTTTAGCAAGGTAGAGGTCGGTGCACTTTACCACTGCTGCACCCCTCTGTCCGCTGGTTTAATGGTGAGATCAAGGTTGGCGTGGAAGGCTGTGTGTTGCAAGGGTGAGAGGTTGGAGTGGGTGGACAGGTTGAGGCAGTCAGTGTCACAATGGCAGCCCTAATGGTTTATTTCAAATCTGGCAGAGATTTTCCTGCACATCCACCCACCTGATCTACTGCATCCATTGCTCTTGATGTGGTCTGCTCTACAGCAGGGAGACAGAACTCTAAATCATGGAGCGGTTCAGGAAACATCTCTGGGATGCACGCACCCAACAACTCCCCCTCCCACTACACCAAGGGCGTGCAAGTCCTGGGCCACCTCCATGCCAAATCCAAGCCACCCGACGACTGGAGGAAGAACACTTCATCTTCCACCTGGAGCATGCTGCCAGGGTGGGTGGTCGAAGCAGATACAGTGTCAAAATTTGAGGCATTTAGACAGACCCATGAACAGGTAGAGGGATACGCACTATGATTAGATTAGTTTAGAACAGCATCATGGTCAGCACAGAAATGGTGGGTCAAAGGGCCTGTTCCTGTGCTATACTGTTTTATGTTCTAGGATGCTGTTTATAAAGAATAGTGACCATGGGGTAGGAGGTAATGTACTGGCACGTATTGAAGATTGGCTAATGGACAGAATACAGCAAAGTGATCAATGGATAAATCTTACATTGGCAGGCATTGACTAGAGGGGTATCATAAAGGTTAGTGCTTGGGTCTCCAGCTGCTCACAGTATAAAGCAATCATTTAGACAAATGTAGTATTTCCAAATTTGTAGATTATACAAAGCTTACTGGCAATAGGTGTTATAAGGAAGATGTAAAGTGAACTTTGGTAGGATTTTTTCATGCAGAAGGTGGTGCATGCATGGAGCAAGCTGCCAGAGGAAGTGGTGAGGTTGGTATAATTACAACATTTAAAAAGCATCCGGATGGATTATTGAATAGGAAGGGTTTAGAGGAATATGGACCAAATGCTGCCAAGTGGGACGAGGTCAGGTTGAGATGTCTGGTCGGCCTGGGTGAGTTGGGCCGAACGGTCTGTTTCTGTATGACTATATGACTCTATTTGGACAGGCTTAGTGAATGGCTTTTACCCAAAACGTCAATTTTCCTGCTCCTCGGATGCTGCCTGAACTGCTGTGCTTTTCCAGCACCACTAATCCAGAATCTGGTTTCCAGCATCTACAGTCATTGTTTTTATCTAGGCTTAGTGAATGGGCAAGAATATGGCACGTGCAAAATAATGTGGCAAAAAAATGAGGTTATCCCACTTTGGTGCAGAAAAGGGTGTGTAGAGTAGTTCAGAAATATTAAAAGATTGGAAAATGTAGATGTACAAAGGGACAACGCTGTCCTTGTAGATAAGTCATCAAACGTTAACATGGAGATGACCGTAAGCTTTTAGGAAGGGTAATGGAATGTCAGGCTGTATTGGACGAGGATTTGAATATAGGATTCTTGGTTCAATTGTATGGGATCTTCGTTAGACTATACCTTGAGTACTTTGTATGCAATTTTGATCTCCTTATCTCAGAAAATATATCAGATGAGGTGCAATGGATGTTCATCAGACTTCTTCCTGGGATGGTACAATTGTCCTATGAAGAGAGATTGGGGAATTGGGCCTGTGTTCTCTGGGATAAAGCAAAGAACTGCAGATGCTCAAGTTCTGAACCAAGTCGAGAAATTGCTGGAGAAGCTCGACAGGTCTGGCAGCATCTGTGGAGAGAGAGCAGAGTTAACGTTATGAAGCCAGTGACCCTTCATCAGGACACAAAGAAGGGTCACTGGACTTGAAACATTGACTCTGCTTTCTCTCCACAGATGCTGCCTGACCTACTGAGTTTCTGCAGCAATTTTGGTTTCTGTATTCTCTAGCGTTTTGAAGAATGACTCTTTGAAATGTACAAAGTACTAAAAGGGGATAGATAGGATAGATGTAGGTATAATTGTTCCCTTGACTGGGAAGTCTGGAACCAGGGGATACAAGTTAAAAATAAGGGAGATATCACTGAGATTTGAGATAAGACTTTTTTTTTAACTCGGGGTTGTGAACATTTGGAATTCCCTATCACAGAGGGCTGTAGAAGTTCAGTTTTTGAGTATGTTTCAGGTAGGGAATGATGGTTTTCTGTTACCAATGGCGTGCGTGGTTATGGGGTGGAGTGAGTAAAAAGCATGGAAGTGATCATACTGAACAGTGGCACAAGCTAAATGGGTTAATTTCTGCTGCAATGACATTTAGTTTTAAGTTAGAAAAGAATTTGTACTAGAAGTTGTAGTTGCAGCTGCTGCAGGAGTTTTGTTAGTCTTGAATTGTTGGAAATGTGCACTCAGAGTTGTAGCTTCTAAATGAAGGGACCACTGATGCTACATGTTAGACTAGAGAAAACAATTAATGCTTGAAATTGAAGTCATAAATGTTAGGAATCTGAAATAAAATTGGAAAACTGTGCAATGCAAAGCGAATTAACTAATATCTAAAAGACAATGAGTTGGGACCTTCATTGCAAGTGTTTTCCTCATGTGGAATTGATCTTCTAAATGTTGACAAATTGCCTGTCCTCCTCTTCCCCAGCCTCCCCTCTCCTGACAACCCATACATTTGCAGCAATTTGTGATTCCATTTCGGTTCAGCTTCAGCCTGAATCTGGCAGAATTGTGGAGTCATCTTCCTTCCAACATGTTGCTGGTCGTGGTGCAGTTTCACAGTGAACGTCAGAAGGACAGGATGTGTTTCTGAAACCAATCTGTTTTCTGTGATAGTAGGAGAGCAGCTGGCTTGATGTGACACTGCACTGGTGAGTTCTGCAAAGTTCTTAGAGTGGAGGATGCATATTTGGCCAATTCCCAATAACTGATTTAGTAGCTATTTTACTAGGCTTGTTCCAGAAGATCATAAAATAGGAAACAATGAAAGGGCAATAAGACCATGTATTAATGATGTTTCTAGTTGTTTCTGACTAAATATTATTTCAGTTATCTCCTTTTATACATCAAGTTGTTTCAGAAAGCACTAATGAAGGCAGCTTTGTAGTGTAAAGATCCCAGTTTACTTTCGAGTTTGGTGTGTTTGTTGGCAAATTGCAACTCCCATCATTGTGAGCTAGGATTTGGGGGAAGGCTTGTGTTCCCCATGCTGGCCTTTCTGCCAGATAAAGGAAGATCCTGACTTGGAAATAACTGCGGGTGCACATCATAGTCCTGTCAACTGATTGGAGTTTGTTTATTCGAGTCAGTGAGTGTGATATTTGCATTCAGTGATGTTATGGTTGGGGTTGGGGGAAGGAGGTCGATAAAAATATGAACTACTGTCCTTGCTGCTGGATGCTGGAGCTTCCCAAGGAAAAATTACTTTGGAACAGAACTTTGTTGGAACCCTGGCTGCAAGGTTTTCTGTATTGGCAAATTCTCTTGGCAGTTGTCATCAAAGGGTGTGCCTCTCAATGGCCACCTGGATAGAAAGTGGCAAGAAGCAAGAAAGTGCAAAAGAGAAATAAAAGGCATTGCGTCTTCTGAGTAACTTTGCTCGAGTGAACCTAATCTCATTGCTAATGGTTAATTTACCTGAGTCTATAAGTAGAGCAATTGACATCAGCAGTAACATTATGTATAATTGTTGCTTTGCTTTACCTCCTCCTTGAAAGGAGCTTACAATCAGTGTTCTTTCTTAGAAATTGTTGAATTACTCATTGACTTTTTTTTTTGCTGTCTGCACCATTGGATATTGGTAGTTGGTTGAAGTGATGAGAAAGACGCTGAATGTGTATTGCAAGGGAGCTGAATAACACAGACAATACAGGTGGAATCATCCGTGCAGTTTCCCCTGAGATAATGATCCAAAACTATTAATGCTAATTCAGTAACTGCGTTCAACTCAGTCTCTCTGCCGTCATCACTGTGACATTTAACTGTTGTTCTCATTTTGAGCATTATTAATCATCTGTGTATTGAGACTGGGTTGGAGTTCAATCCCTGCAGCTTGGACTCTCGCCCGTTATGAGTCCAGCAGGCTGGGTGAATAACTTGGAGATGCACACTCAAAATTCCATCACCTACAGCTGAGGAAATAGTGGGCGGCACGGTGGCAAAGTGGTTAGCACTGCTGCCGCACAGCGCCAGAGACCCGGGTTCAATTCCCACCTCAGGCGACTGACTGTGTCTCAGGCGACTGACTGTGTGCAGTTTCCACATTCTCCCCGTGTCTGCGTGGGTTTCCTCCCACAGTCCAGGTGAATTGGCCATGCTAACTTGCCTGTAGTGCTAGATGAAGGGGTAAATATATGGGTGGGTTGCGCTTCAGTGGGTCGGTGTGGACTTGTTGGGTGAAGGGCCTGTTTCCACACTGTAAGTAATCTATTCTAAAAAATTAAACTTAAATAATTAAACAAATGTGCAATGAGTATTGGTTGTCATGAAATGATTGATTGTTGTAAAAAAACAATTCAATACGTTGACTAATGTCCCTTGACAAAGGTAATCCACTGTCCTGGTTTGGTTTGATTTGTTGGATTGGAGTCGGACCTTTAGTTGTTAATGGCTAATCCAGACCAACTACAATGTGGTCTACCCTCTGAAATGGCCTGGAAATCCACAGCCCTCTTGAGGGTGAGTTCAGAATGGGCAATAAATACAGGCCTTGCTAATAGGTGTCCACATTCCAATGTTTGAACAACGGAAAACCTTTTGCTCAGTGACCTCTTGCTGTGGGTGCTGAGTCCAGTTATTTCACCTCTGTTGCTACCCTACTGGAGGTCAAAGAACTTAACACTCATCCAAGGAGAAACAGAAGGCTTTCCTGGTCAGTTATTCCCAGCTCCAGTTTATCAGTTCCACGCTTCAGCTATTTCCTCCCTCTGAAAATATTGACTGCTTCCTAGGATACCATTCCAGTTGCCCTCTGGCGCCTCTCACGATTATAGATTTGAGAGCAAGTAGAAGGAGGGCTGTTTGGCTCTTTCTTCCCACAAAAGCTGGAGGAACTGAGTGGGATTGAGCTTCTGTTACTACCAGTCCTAACATGTACAGATCAATAGTTAAATCAGGAGCCTTCTTGGTCTCTGCTCACCAAGACTAGGTTGGCTTTTGGGTCTGTTTGCAGTGAGTTTTATTAAGGTGTGCCAGCCATAATGGACGCACTCTTCATGGGTTTCAATTTTTTTCTTAACTTCTCTGTGCTGTAAGTAAGGGACGGCATGATGGCTCAGTCATTAGAACTACTGCCTCACAGCACCAGGGACCCCGGTTTCATTCTAGCCTCTGGTAACTGTCTGTGTGGAGTTGGCACGTTATCCCTGTGTCAGTGTGGGTTTCCTCCAGGTGGTCCTGTTTCCTCCCACAGTCCAAAGATGTGCAGGTTAAGTGAATTGGCTGGGCTAAAGTGTCCATGGTAAATGTTGAGCAGTCTGGCTAGGTTACTCTTACGAGGGCCGGTATAGACTTGTTGGGCCGAATGGCTTGTTTCCACACTGTAGGGATTCTATTCTATGATTGTACCTAGTACCTTTGTAGCAAAGGTGACACTACAAGTGGTGACTTCTGAATTTTTCACACCTGACAATAAAGCTAATTCAATTCAATACGATTCACTGAATTATATATAGAAATAAAATATCTTTTAACCTGAAGTAATTTTTCCAAACATGCTATTTACTGGGGCCAAAAAAAAAGTCCTGCGATTTTCAAACTGAAGCTGGAAATGCAAAATCTCCTGAGTGACAGACAATAATCTACAGAAACCCAGAATAATATACAGGAAACACAATACAATCCCACTTCATAAAATTTGATCTGACTGCTGCCACCAGTGGGAGATATTAGAATGTGATTGCCATTAATTCATCATAGAAATGAATGCGAAAAGAAATGTATTGAAAGAGCTTTGAACATTTTGATTACTAGAAGCAAACAAATAGGATACAGTTTCTAGAGGATGTGCTAAGATTTTAATGCATCTTTTTGGGATCATTTTGCCACATCCTTGTAAAGTTGGCAGCTGATCCTCCGGGGGTTGCAGCGCCATCTGGGCACCATGTGTAGAGATAGGACTTAATGACTATGCAGAGGAGCTGCTAAAATATGCTGTGATGTCTCTGTGGCCTCAGTAGTCACGTATGAGAGACTCTGCTAGAAGGTCGGAACTAGAGCAGTTCTGGGCAGAGATACTTAATACAACATCATCATACATATATTGATGACAATTAACATTTGAATAAATAGCTGGAGGTCTGATCTAAAATCTGAATAGATGAACCACAACTAAAACACCACAGCTTTAACCAGGGGAGAGAAATAGTTTACAAAGAAGTAATTGAAATGAACATACTGGCCATACTGTAGCTCTGTTCTAAACTGTACAAGGTGAGTTGGAGCTGTATGTGTCTTTTTACCAGTTTAACTGTTTCTGGAGCAGCAGTACAATAAAACAGGAGCTGCAGGAATGCCAGTGGTCTGGCAAATAAGAGTAGATTTGGCATGTGTATTTGTAGAAGGGAGAGTTGGTTTGAATGAATAGTTATTGCTGGGCAAATTTAACTATTTCACAGCAACATTTTTATTTATGTAGTGTCTTTGCATGTTGTAAAACAGCCCCAGTATTTCACAGGAATCGAATATTACAAAGATATTATCTCAGGCTGCATACCTAGCTAATTGGTCAGATGACTTACAACTTCTTAAAGGTCTCTTTTAAGAGATGATTTAAAGGAGGAGGGAGAGGCAGAATTAGTTGCTTTGAGTATTTGGAAGTAGTCAAGATACGTGATCGCTACAGGGGAATAAATGAAACAAAATACTGCATTGCGAGGAACGTAAAAGCAATAGTGTAGCACCAGAGTCCCATCCCAATCTGTCTGGCCCTGACCCCGCGTCCAGATCTCTCATTTTTGACCATCGTGATAGACAACACTGCGGAATCAAACTGGGCAGCGTACAATCCCAGTGAAACGTGCATTCACACAGCACCAGTCATGCCCTTGGCACATTCCACAAACTGTGTTACTATGATTGAGTTACACCACTGTCCCCTAGATTCATGAGAGAATAATTTGAAATAATACGAAAGCTGTGAACTTAATAATTGACTTTTAATATGATTAATTAAAAATTCTTATAAAAAGTTGTATTATGTAGTTATGTATCTGCCTCTTCTGTCAGAAGATAATTTAAAAAAAAATACCTAATTTTTGGCACATTTTACTCCAGGGCCTTAAGCCAGGAGAGTGAAAGATGAAGAAGCATTTGTTTTTGGCTCAGAGTCTGGGATTTGGTTTATTTGCCCAAAACATTGGGAATGGCAAAGAAAATAATTTGTTGGAGCATCATTGTCAGAATCAGACAGATAGTTATTAACAGTAAAAGGAACATTGGAATTGAAAGGACGAAGTTGTTATTGTGAGGAATAATGATAATGGCTTTTGTGACTCATCATTCTTGGTCATTGGGTTTACAGCCAAATACAATCGGAGGGTGACCCAGTCCTGGAGATCTTCAAAAACCATAGATTGCCAAGTCAGCTGTTCCCCCCACCCCCAGCAGTATTTTAGATGTTACTGGGCATAGGCGACTGTAACAGCGGCACCCACTTGTGTCCTTGTGTAGATATTCAACATTTACGAAACAAAAACAATCTCTCAGGACACAATTACTGTCTGGACATATGCTAATGTCTATCTCCTGTGAGTTTGGAATGGATTTCCCTCAACTGATCGGGTGAATGGGATGATCAGAACAATTGAGTTATTATTTCCTGATTGGCATTGGGACTGGCACCTCTTGGGCTGTTATTTGACTGGATGTAAGATTCCCAATAGGAACAAAAACAGAAATTGCTGGAGAAACTCAGCAGCTCTGACAGCATCTGTGGAGAGAAGTCAGAGTTAACATTTCAGTTTGAGTGACCCTTCCTCAGAACTGGTTAACTCTGATTTGTCTACACGGATGCTGCCACACATGCTGAGCTTTTCCAGCAATTTAAGTTTTTGTCTCTGATTTGCAGCACCCGAAATTCTCTTGGTTTTTATTTAAGATTCCCATTTATCAGATAAAAATACCTGCTGCAGGGCTGGTGACATCTCACTCCTTGAGGCGAATTTTGAGATTTGTTTCCAGTTTAGGATATTGTTTGGGTGTGTTTTTGAGTAATTTCTGACCTGACTGTATCTAGCAGTGACTATGGCCTAACTCTCATAGGTTTTGACCTCTATTCACTTTATAACCTCCTTTATTTACACAATGTTAAAGCAAGTATGTGTCTCTCTGACACAGGTCATTCTTTGACATTGTCAGACTTGAGCACATGGCAGCTGATGTCTCTGTTACATCATCAAATACATCACTCTTTTATTTCTCTACAACTTACAAGTTTTCAGAAAAAGCCTGGTGTCACAGTCCAGGGTATCAGAAGCTTGAGTGTGATCAGTGCATTGGCCGGGTGAGTAGTAGTCGAAGAGTGTGGTGCTAGAAAAGCACAGCTGGTCAGGCAGCATCCGAGGAGCAGGAGAATTGACGTTTCAGGCATAAGGTCTTCATCAGGTTTATGCCTGAAACGTCAATTTTCCTGCTCCTCGGATGCTGCCTGACCTGTTGTGCTTTTCCAACAACACACTCTCCAATCTGATCTCCAGCATCTGCACTTTCTCCCGGGTGAGTATACTGTTTGTTTTCAGAATTCTGTTCAAAGATGTGGCTTCAAGTTCTATTCCTGAGTGCAGAATCCAAGCTGATGTTGTGGTGTAGTGCAAAGGGAAGATTTGTTCAGTTAAAATATATAGAGCTGGGAGGATAAAAGTGCCTGATATTTATATGGTATTTTTCAGGACAGCAAATTGTCCCAAAGCACTTCCCAGGAGTAAATAATGTTTGAAGCATAGTCACTGTTATAGCAAAACACACAAGGACACAAAGTGACATGAACTCATTGTGTTTTTATGGAACTGGCTGAAGACGTCAGAAGCATAGTGCAGTGGGATTATTTATACCCATCAGGAGCTTCCTGGTTTCGTTTCTCATTCAAAAGATGGTACCTTCAGCAGTGCAGATCCCCATCAACACTGCACAGGCATGAGTGCGCAGATTTGGTATTCAGGTCTCTGAGCTGGGAGCTGAACCCACAGCTTTCTGTCTCTGATATGAAGGGACTACCACAGAGTCAATCGCAATTCTCTTTATTTATTCTTGAATTCAGTATAAGCTGAGTAACCAGACAAATGATCAAAATAGTTTTAAAATCCCTGGTCTAAAAATTTGACATTTCAAATTTGGGCTGAATAAAGTGTGGTTTGGGTAACCATCTGAAAGACTCAGCATGATTCTCTTCTCTGTACTAGAGAGAAATGCAAGAAACAGTGTGAATAAAATGACACTAAACCAAAGAAATCAAATCCCTAAAGTGTGGAAGCAAGCCATTGGCCCATTGAGCCCACACTTGAATTCTTGAAGACCCCCAGCATTTCCCATGGCTAATCCAGAGCACCTAGAGGGAAAGCATGCAAACTCCACATAGCTAATCACCCAAGAGTGGTATTGAACCTGAGTCCCTGGCACTGTAAAGCGCAGCAGTGCTATCCACTGAGCCACCATGCTGCCCTTATCTCAGATTGTTGCTGTTTATTGTGCTCGGTTTGATGAGACAGAAAGAGTTCTGCTGTAAATATTCATGAGATTACTGTTATTTGCTTTTTCTTTAGTCAAGTCAACACACTTAATAATTTAAACTTAAGTGAGGTCCGATGTTGCAATACTCAATCATTCACTGAAGGCTGGTGAGGCACCCTGCTTGAGTAAATGATCCCACCAACACCTCTGAGCAATTAAAGGAAAGATTATATTTTATTTTGCTATCCTGTGTTCATGATATGGATATCAGGTCTACTGATGTACTTCCAGACCGATCACAGCCTCATCCTTTTATAAAAATCGGTGAAATGAGATCTGAGGGTGGCTTGGTGGCTCAATGGTTAGCACTGCTGCCTCACAGCATCAAGGACGCAGGTTTGATCCCAGCCCAAAGACCTGCACATCTTTGGACAGTGTCCTCCTACTGTCCAAAGATGTGCAGGTCAGATAGATTGGCATAGTAAATGCAGGGTTGTATGGAGTCTGGTTGGGATGCTGTTTGGAGGGTTAGTATGGTCTGGACGGGGTGAATGTCCTGCTTCCAAACTGGAGGAGTTCTAACCAAAAGCAGTGGAGTAAAAAGACTTGAATAAAGCCAACAATCTAATGGAGGGTCACCTGCATATCACAGTCAGAGCTGCCCTTGACTTTGCCCATGCCCAAATGTGCATATATTCCGGCAGCTATTAATGATAGAAAACAAGTGCCCCAGGGCTGGAATTTTCATCTTCCCTCTTTCACCCCTCGTTGTGCAATGCTCAATTCCTTTATTGAGGTCCAGTGTACTCCTCCACAAAGCAGTGAGTGTGTCCTCTGAAACAATTGCAGTTGGAACCAAAATAATTTAAAGTTGGCGTAAGTAGTTGAGAAGAAACTGGGAGTTCCTGGGCCTTCCGAGCAAGACATAGGTGGGGCTGTGATACATGAAGAGTTTAGAAACTGATACCCCAAGGAGGAAGAGTGGCAGAAGGCTAATGTAGAAGCATAAAACAAATGGGAAAGGGGGGAAAGAAAGCAGAAACAAATAATGTGAAAAGGTCAGAGGAAGTGGAGTGCACTGATGAAACATACTCTGAAGAGATCAGAGCTACAGAAAATAAGATTGAGGCCATCGCAGGAGAGACTACAGAATTGAAACATTAATGTAAAGGCCAGCTTCTATTTTTCAACAACCAAGGTTTGTGGCTCATAAAAGCCATTGTTTTTCTTTATAGCCTCTGGGACTGGAACCTCAAACCAATTGAAACTGTAGCGCACTTCATTTGATCTGAGATTTGTGAAGTTCAGTCTTTCTCTCAATTGATGACAACGAGAGTGACGCAGTTTGTAAAGTATTCCCTTTGGAAACAATGTTTTAGATATTTTACAAGCAGGAAGAGGAGTTGAAGGTTGGAAGAGCTGACCAGTAAAAAGAATTAAAGCCATATTTGAGACAGGCTTTTCCCTTTTTTCTTTAAATTAACCTTTATTTCTAATCAGCCTATTCAGAGATGTTATTACACACCTCCAAAGCAGGTAGGACTTGAAGCCAGGTCTCCTGTTCCAGGGGTAGGGACACTACCACTGCATCACAAGAGCACACCCAAGAGGGTTGTCAAAGAGGGAGGTGAGGCAGAAAGGCAGAGTGGTTTTGGCTGAGACTCAGTAAATCAGGCGCTGAGCTCTTGAAAGAAACATCCTTTCAAGAAAGCGGAACCAATGGGAAAGAAGCAGCAAATCTCAGGTAACCAACGGACTGTGAATCATTCATTAAGCGTGTTAGTTTTGTGTATTTTGGTGAATTTTAGGAATGGAGTCTGGTTGATGGATGGAGAAGAAATAGGTGGGCATCAGACCTTCATCAAGAATTCCTGATGAATCGCTTATGCCCGAAGTGTCTATTCTCCTCCTCGGATGCTGCCTGACCTGCTGTGCCTTTCCAGCAACACACTCTCTACTCTGATCTCCAGAATCTGCAGTTCACACTTTCTCTCTGTGGCCAGGACTGTGCAGAGCACTCTATCTCTGACCTAATTCACATTTTATATGTCTCGTCCATATTGTCCATGCTCTTATGGGCCATGACATTTTATGTGCATATCTTAATAAATTTTAACTCTCTTTCTGTCTTTTCATCAAATGTGGGAGTTACTGGCAAAGCTGGATTTTTTTTGCCTCAGTTACACCGTTGAAAAGGGGGTGTTGAGTTAAACTGTTGTTGCCCATGGTCTGTCTGGATAGAAAATTTACCTCTTTCCCTTTCCAAAAGAGTAGCCTCCCTGCAGTGGGATTATTATTGGGGTGCATGTTATAAAATGACAGAATGTATAGGACTAAGAAGGCCATTTAGTCCATTCTGTTTGTCCTAGTATAAAAGAACAATTCCGCCTATTTCCATTAGCTATCAGTCTAAAGCCTTATGGGCCATGACATTTTATGTGCAAATCTTAATAACTTTTAACGCCAATGAGGGTTTCTACCTTGATTACCTTCCTCAGGCAGTGAGCTCATGACCTACACTACCCTCTTGGTCAAATAACTTCCCTTCTACTCCTTTCTGATTTTTCCACTGATTTGCCTTAAATCTATTCTCTCCATTATTGATGTACATGTTAATGCAATAGGGTCCTGAATACCCTTATCGGAGATGGGCGGTTATGTTGCGCCAGTACAGGACATTGGTTAGGCCACTTTTGGCATACTGTGCAATTCAGGTGTCCCTTCTAAAGGAAGGATGTTGTGAAACCTGAAAAGGTTCAGAGAAGATGTACGAGGATGTTGCCAGGGTTGGAGGGTTTAAGCCAAAGGGAGAGGGTGAATAGGCTGAGGCTGTTTCCCCTGGAACGTCGGATGCTGAGGGGTGACCTTCTAGAGCCTTATAAAATCATGGGAGGCATGGATAGGGTAAGTAGACAAGATCCTTTCCTGGAATAGAGGAGCCTAAAACTAGAGGGATATAGAAGGGACCAAAGGGGCAACTTTCTCACAGAGGGTGGTGCATGTATGGAAGGAAATGCCAGAGGAAGTGGTGGAGGCTGGTACAATTACAACATTTAAAAAGGCACCTGGATAGACAAATTAATAGGAAGGGGCTAGAAGGATGAGGGCCAAATGCTAGCAATTGGGACTAGATTTATATAGATATCTGGTTGACATAGATGTGTTGGACTGAGGATCTGTTTCTGTGCTGTGCATCTCTGTGGCTGTAAGACACCTCATAATATTATACATCTCAATTAAATTGTTCTTCAGTTTCCTATTTAAAAGAAATCACAGTCTATTCTTTTCATAAAGTTTAAATTTTTCCATTTTTGGTAACTAATTCTGTACTCTCTCTAGTGTGATCATATTCTTTGAGTTGTGCCAGGACTGTGTCGAGTGTGTGATGCTGGAAAAGCACAGCAGGTCAGGCAGCATTCGAGGGGCAGGAGAATCGACGATTCAGGCATCAGACCTTCATCAAGAATTCCTGATGAAGGGCTTTTGCCTGAAGCATCTATTCTCCTCCTCGGATGCTGCCTGACCTACTGTGCTTTTCCAGCACCACACTCTCTACTCTGATCTCCAGAATCTGCAGTCTGTACTTCCTCCCTGTGGCCAAGACAGTGCAGAGTACTCTATCTCTGAGCTAATTCACGTTTTATATGTCTTGACCATATTGTCCATACTCTTATGTCCTATAACTTTGCTGATAAAAGGAAGATTTTAAGCATTGCTAAAATGACACTAGAAGTTGAAGCTTTTCATCTTGCACTCAGCCGAATTAGAAAACAAGAAACAGACTTGAAAAAGAGAAACCATGTTGTATAGGATGAGAAGATGATGCTGGGCAAACATTTGAACTGATGAAGATAGTGTCTCATGCTGCTACCTTGCAGTCAACTCAGGAGTGATTTTCTCCACTAACAGGATGTTGCCTTCAATCTAAAAAGATACCACACAACTCTGCAATGGGTTTCAGTGCCAGTGTGATGCCAGGTATGTATACCATGCATACCAACGACTGGTAGTTCATATCAAACAACCATTGACCAGTCGCAGCTGACAGCATGTCACTTGTGCTGAGCCAGCCCATGCTTGCAAACATTCGAAAATTATATCCAACATTAGATGTGATTCCACTATTGGACATCATTTGTCCAATAATTTAGACTGTGCTAAGAGTTAGAACAGAAACTGGGTTAAGATCATTTGCATGGGCTTGAATATAGAAATACTCAGGATCCTGTTTTGTCTAAGCATTGTGTCTTTTTTCAAAGATGGCTCATGGAGACAGCCAAACTCTACTGCGTGCTGTGGCAATACCCTGACCAATCAGAAATGCTCCTGCCTGGTCTAAGAATAAAGATTAAAAGTTAACTGTTATTGTTCAGCTCTCTGCCAATGATAGCCCAACCAATCAGCATTGCCTGCTCATGCTATATTCTGGATTAGTGGTGCTGGAAGAGCACAGCAGTTCAGGCAGCATCCAAGGAGCTTTGAAATCGACGTTTCGGGCAAAAGCCCTTCATCAGGAATAAAGGCCTGAAGCGTGAAGAGATAAGCTAGTGGATAAGAGATAAGCTAAGCTCCCTCCCCTAGCTTATCTTTTCACGCTTCAGGCTCACTGCCTTTATTCCCGATGAAGGGCTTTTGCCTGAAACGTCGATTTCAAAGCTCCTTGGATGCTGCCTGAACTGCTGTGTTCTTCCAGCACCACTGATCCAGAATCTGGTTTCCAGCATCTGCAGTCATTGTTTTTACCTTGCTCATGCTATATAAAATGGTGTCTCTTTGATCAGGCCTGTTTTTTGCAACCTAGCTTTGAAGCATGCACAATGACAACTTCAACTTCTAATCTTTGAGCAAAGGGAGGAATGCTATATATTTTCTTGACCATTTAAATTATCCATCTCTATCTACCTTCACAAGGCTGTGGACTCCAAGATCTTTGAGTTCCTGTACTCCTCTCAGTAGTGCACCATTTATTGTGTATCTTCTTACCTTAATCACCGTCCCCAAATGAAACTATGTTCTCTGGATTGCATTGCATGTGCCATTTTACTGCCCACTGGATGTCATTTGATGTCTTGCTATAAAACTTTTTATATGCAATCAACCACCTGACTAATTTCATATTATCTGCTAACTTCTTAATTATGCCCCTACATTTTAAATCATTAATATACAGACATATTCAAAACAGCATGTTCAAAATTCTTATGATCTATCTCTAGAGTAGGTAGGCCTTGAACCTATGTCTTCCTGCTCACTGTCACTGCACAAGAGCTCTTATCTAGTGTGTATGGATATACTGTATAATAAGGGGTTAAGTCTGATTGTACTATACTAATAAGTCTCAGTATGTGTCCTCACAAGAACTGATGCAGTGTTATCTGATCTTACTCTCTCTTGCAGCCTTGTAGCAAGGTGAAGCTGAAATAAGATCTGTAAACATAATGCAGCAGGTTCTGTCAATGTTTCTGTAGAAGCCTGAAAAGGTGGAGTGAAGCCAGTAAATGGTTAAAGAGGATGCAAAGGAAGGGTTAAAGAGAAAGGGAGAAACCGCATTGGGGTGGTGGGGGATAAAATTAGTTAGTAGTCAGTCACTTAGTTGGATGGTGGTCAGTGAGGCATTGTGTGTGCCTTCATGAGCTTCTTGCTCTTGTCGCTTTAAGCTTGGTCATCCGCCTGATATTAAAGCCAGCTAAACCTTGCTGAAGCAGGACCTGCCATCATGGGTGATTCATTGCACTCTCTTCCCAGCCGTTCCTAAGGTCAAAGCTGGTCTTCCAGTTGGCTTTCACGGTATCTTTGAACCATTCCCTTCAGCCACTCTGTGATCTTTGATCATTTGGGAGTGGAAACCCTCGTTTGGAAGGCGAATGTCTGGCACTCCATCCAGCTCCATTGCGGTGTGAGTAGGTAACCTGTTTGAGGCCTGCTTCCTGGAGGATATGAATTGCACGTTCCAATCTATCCAGGGGCAGGGTAAGATCTTCCAGGGGCAGAGCTGATCTTGAGCCTCCAGCTTTCTCGGGTATTGGCAATATGTCACTCAGGTTTGACCTCCATAGTGAGCTGACAGGAGGACAGCTGACGAGGGGGCCTGCCACTTTAGTGAAGATTCAACTGAGCAGCTTTCCCAAAGTGGATCCAGTGGATCATCTCCAAGTCTGGGACATGTGGCCGCTGAGGGAGCAGAAGTAATCTATTACCTTCGGAGGGTAACCCACAGCTGTGGTGCAGGGTGGGGGTGATTTGGTGGAAGGTTTGGTTTTAGTTGGAGAAGGACCATTGTCCATTCAGATGCAGTTATGGTTGTTGATAGGTTACTTCAAATAGGTCAAGGGCTGTTTGTCGTTGTCTTTGTGTGTTAGCATAACATAATCATCTGCAAAAATGGATGAAATAACTTCACAAAAGCCAGTATCCCGTCACCAAGTCACCCTTTATTTACATGTGCACAGTACAGGTCACTGACCCAGCTAGCTTAGAACAGGTGCCTAGAGTGCACGCAACCCCTGACACTACTGGTTATATCTGTCAGCCAGGGCTCCCTGATTAGGGTTGTTAACCTGGTCCAATAAGGGAACTCCTATTCCAATGAGGTCTACCTAGCTGATCTTGTTCCATTCACTACAATGGAGGCTTGTTATAGTGAACGTAAGACTCAGTTCTTTGCTTGAGTCCTGTGGACTTCAATGACATTTCCACAATTAGTATAGGAGTCACAGGAATACAAAGCATATCTGATGAATACATAAGTAATTTATTGAAA
Source organism: Chiloscyllium plagiosum (assembly GCF_004010195.1). Taxonomy (NCBI): domain Eukaryota; kingdom Metazoa; phylum Chordata; class Chondrichthyes; order Orectolobiformes; family Hemiscylliidae; genus Chiloscyllium; species Chiloscyllium plagiosum. Next base: position 40,351,077 of record NC_057736.1, on the reverse strand, counting down.
ACGCAGCAATTATATGTGCCACAAGTACGAAAGCACACTTCTACACCTTCAACTACAACCAACAACTCTTGAGTCATATGAGATGTGACATCACTTCTTTCAATGATTCCTCCAGTCTCCTGAATTAGTGCCACAACAAATTCCTTTTAAAAATGGCAAAAAAAATTACTCAGACAGGATCTTCTTTTTATAAATTCATGCTGACTGCCCTTGATTAATCCACGATCTTCTCAATGCCGATTTATACCCTTGCGCAGATACTTTTTCCAATAATCTGTTCACCACTGAGGTTAGGTTAACTGACCTGGAATTTCAACACTTAATCAATTCCACACTTTTCAAGTTTCTTAAGACCCTGGTCCACGGTCAACAACAATGGACCATGTTTCCATCGTTTCTTCGCTAATGTGTCTATATTGCTCACTACTATAATGAAAATAGACATGAACAGCGCAATCTTGCGTGGGCCTGAGTGATGTAGTCGATAGTGAGATTTGTGCCAGTACCAGGTAAGAAATCCAGAGGCCTGTGGCAACATTGGGGGCATGTGTATGTTTGCTGAGTGGAGGGATGAATTTCTCGCGAAGTGGCGATGAGTTGCCAGTTTAGAGAGGATTAGTACTAGTTAAACAACATCTTAATGCCACACCTTTCCACTTTAATATTCATTGGGGTATCACAAGTTATGGGGAAAGGACAGGAAAATGGACGTGAGGAATGTTAGATCAGCCATGATCCGATTGACTGGTGGACCAAGTTTAAGGGGCTTAATGGTCGACTCCTGTTCCCATTTCTAACAATCTCCCACTCTTAGCCGATGCACCAAACAAAGTAGACTTTGCAAGTTGTTGAAGTGAAAGTCAGACTGGGTCACTGGTGACTTCATTCTGGATCAATGGTGCTGGAAGAGCACAGCAG
>NC_057736.1:40312404-40349659 GCF_004010195.1 Chiloscyllium plagiosum | reverse complement strand
CTCACATTTCACCCTGCCACCCAGCAAATTTGCTAATGTTATTACTAATGCCATCTTCTATATCATTAATATATATTGTAAAAAGCTGAGGTCCCAGCACTGATCCCTGCGGTACCCCACTGGTCACTGTCTGCCATTCCGAAATGGAGCCGTTTATCACTACACTTTGTTTCCTGTCAGCCAACCAACTTTCAGTCCAAGTTAGTACTTTGCCTCCAATACCATGCGCCCTAATTTTGCTCACTAATCTTCTATGTGGGACTTTATCAAAAGCTTTCTGAAAGTCCAGGTACACTACATCTACTGGATCTCCCTCGTCCATCTTCAGAGTTACATCCTCAAAAAATTCCAGAAGATTAGTCAAGCATGATTTCCCCTTCATAAATCCATGCTGACTCTGACCTGTCCTGTTACTATTATCCAGATGTGTAGTGAAGGTCATGTCTTCCTTCTGACAGTGCTAGGTGTTCCTCTAGATAGCTGATGCTACACTGTTCTGGGTGCCAACTTGGGACCAGACTGGCATAGATTGGTGTCAATAACTCTGCTGGTACTGGGGGTTGAGGATATTCAAATCTGCACCATCGAATGGGATGTTCAGGTCCATACCCTACAAAATGGGGCACTATGTTCCCTTTTAGTGCCAGGCCTGGTATAAATGTCAAAACTACACCGGGCAGCTCCGCACTGACTGTTTGCCTGGGGGCACAGTGGACTTTTAAAAATAGTGTGGGCGCAAGGGATGCTGGTCTTTTCGGCAGACATCTGCCAAGTAGTGAGTTGTCCTGGGATCAGTAAGTGATAAGAGGTGGATAGAATTCAAATAGATCAAGGTTAAAGTAACAGAGTAGGTATTAAATGAGGCAAGTTTGATAAGATGTAATGAAGCACATTGTGTCTGTTAGGGAAAGTCCCTCCCAAAAAATTCAATGCAACGCCCGTTTAGCCAGAAAAAGTAAGGTTCAGTCCAAAGAATTAATAAGAAATGTGCTCTCATCTTCTTCCTTCATACTCAAGTTGCTTTCTAAGTCTTTAATTAGCCCTTTTTTCTGCTCTTAGTAATCCTCTTGCTCTTCATGTACTTACAAAACATCTTAGTGCTTTCCTTGATTTTACTTGCCAATATTTTTTCATGTGTTTTGCTTTCCTCATTTCCCTTTTTAGATTCACACCTGCACTTTCCAAATGTTGCTCATTTTGCTGCCGATTGAAGCTCACCGGCTCAGCTGTACTTTGTATGCTTCCCGTTCTGCCTTAACGGCTCTGTGTGCTCTCGACCTTTCTCCAAACAGCAACTTCTGAACGTTCTCCAATCTCCTTCCTGAATGCCCCCCGCTGTCCTGTTTTCATGTCCACTTTTGTCAAATCTCATCACAGCTTCAGAGAACTGGCCCTTTCCCAGTTTAACACTTTTTAGGTCTATCTTTCTCCTTTCCTCCAACACTTCAGTATCCTAACTTGAACTGAATTATGATCACCAACATGCCTTCCCATTGTTATCTCTTCTGTCTCCCCTTTTCCTTGTGCAGCTTTCTCGAACAGTATCCTGATCTGTGGGTAAGGAGGCAGGTGCTGACTATACTTCAGCTGGAATGGCTATCAATCCCACTGTTGTTGCCATCAATTTGATCCCCACTGACCACCCTGTAAACTGAGTCAACTGGCACCTTGTATACAGTAAAACAATGAACTGCCAGAGATCTGAAACAAGCTAAAACCGAAATTGCTGAAGAAATTCAGCAGGTCTGTCAGCATCTATGGCGAGAAGGCACAGTTAATATTTTGAGTTCTGGACTGAAATGTATTGCTCAGACTTGGGAGTATAGGGGTTGGGATGTCATGTTGAGGTTGTACAAGATGTTGGTGACTCCTCTTCTAGAGTACTGTGTCCCATTCCGGTTGCCCTGTTCTAGGACGGATATTATTAAAGCTGGAGAGGGTTCCGAGAGCCTTACCAGGATGTTGTCAGGAATGGAAGTTTTGAGTTAAAAGGAGAGGCTGGAGAGGCTTTTTCACTGGAACGTAGGTGGTTGTGAGGTGACTTTTGAGAGGTTTATAAAATCATGAGGGGCATAGATAAGGTGAATAGCAGGTGTCTTTTCCATAGGGGTGGGGATTTTAAAACGACAGGGCATATCTTTAAGGCAAGCAGAGAGAGATTTTAAAAAAGACATGGGACAGTTCTTTTTACACAGTGTTCGTGTTTGGAATGAACTTCCACAGGGGGTGGTAAATGTAGGTACAGTTACTACATTAAAAGGCGTTAGGATAATTACATGAATAGAAGAGGTTTGGAGGGAAATGGGCCAAGCACAGGCAGGTGGGACTAGTGTAGTTTGGGATAATGGTCGATAGTTAAACCGAAGTGTCTTGTTTCCATGCTGAATGACTGAGTCCAGTGACCCTTCTTCAGAACTGTTCAGAGTTTGCTGTGTTTCTCCAACAATTTGTTTTTGACATTTCTTGCCACTCTATGGTGTTGGGTAGCTTTTACACGGATGTCATTATATTGAGCTCAAGAATATATAGGGACCCCAATTTCTATTAATCTCAATGCTGAATCTCTCTCGCTTTTAGCATCTGCTTTGCCGTATGGAGAGTGTACGTGTTGATACTGTGCCGGCTTGCCTCTGCTTTTTAATGTGCCTTCCTGGCCAGTCACATGCTGGAGTTGGGCTCAACTTAGATCTTCTGGTTCAGAGGAGAGATTGACTCTTTCCCATTCACTCAGTTACATTTCCTATATTTCAGTCCAGAGCTGTTTATTTTCTTGTTGGACTTGTTCCATAATGCTGAACACCATTTTCTGAACGCATTTTAAGAATTCTGCATCTTTTCCCATTTGAACTGATCCCAGTTAATGTAGGGGTAGTTGAACTGCCCTCCTATTATTGCATCATTGTTCTGTGCCTCTCGGTATTTGTCTATGTATTAGTTTGCCTACTCCCCTCTGACACTTTGTAGTCCTGGAACATATTCCTAGCGACGTCATTACGTTTTTTGGGTTCCTCAGTTGAATCCACACTGTCTCATTTGGTAATCCTTTTAATAATCCCTCCTCGTAGTTACAATTATTTCTTTAATTAACTTCGGTGACTTTTTTTTTAAACACCCTCTCTCATCTGAAAGCCTTGTGACCAGTTTTGCTATTCCTGCCCTGGTTTAAGCTATGTTTCAATAATAGCCATGATACCATACCACCTCTGGCTTGTGTTCATTTGTCGTATTCGCTAGGTTTCAGTATGTACCAGCTATGACTGGAGAATTCTATTGTTGACTATTTTCTTGCTTTTCTTTTTTGGATCTCTGTAATTGGTTACCAATTTTCTGCCTGCCTTTCTCGCTTAGCATTTCTCCCTTCTGAACCTATGCTTGGATTCCCAGTCCTCTGCCAGGCTCAGTTTAAACCTTCCACCAACAGCCCTGCAAACCTTAATACTTTAATGTTTGGCACAGCCCTGTTCAAGTGCATCCAGGTCCAATATCTCAGAAGCCCAAGGTACAGGGATTGTAACAAGGTCAGCCAGGTGGACCTCATTAGAATGAGTTCCTTGATTGGGGCTGATCCAATCAGGGAGCCCTGGCTGACAGATATAAACAGGAGTATCTTGATCACACAGCATTGCCCTTTTGTGAAGGGCACTGCTTGTCACTGGCCACTCGGGTGTTTTCCTATCCTCCTGGTGGTGGAAATTGAATAAAGGTTCGTGCACTTTGTGTCTCTCACTGTGTCTCACACCTGCACACACACAAAAAGAAAAAAAAAATAAACAGGAGTATCAGCGGTTCTGTTCACCCTGAGAGCTGGCTCTGACGAAACTGGACCAGTGTCAAGTACTGCGCATGTATAAATAAAGGACGACTTGGTGACAGTATTTTGACCTCTGTGGAGTTGTTTCACTGAGCCTTTCCTTCTGCATCATCCGTCAAATTACATTTTATTCTGCAATGTCAGCCAATGTCTATAATAACTGACACCTGGTGGTGTGATGAGAACAGAAAGTGAGAGCAACTCGACAATGCAAGTTCTGATGATGAATTTTAATGTTCCATAACGATGTTAGCCAATTTGCCCCCAAAGCTAAATGTGAGGTGGAGTGAAATATTTCTGATTCTACAATGACATTTCCATGGATAATATTTTTGCAAAATAAAAAATGATTCCCTGAATGTAAAAGTTTAAAGGATGCATAATGTTTAAAACTTGAAATAAATTGCAAATAGCCCTTTAGAGTGAACATTCACGTGCCTAGCATGCTTAAGCATTGCTTATTTCCTTAACTTGACATAATGGCAGATGAATTATGCGTATTTGAAATTCAAAGTTACTTCAATTATCCTATCAAGGCAAGGTACAGATCACTTATTCTGTTTTTATTCACCTGTCCTTGCCATCAAGTATTCCAGGCTGAGTTGAGCCTGATAAATTGTGTAGTCACAGTGCAGAGATTCCTCCATACGGTCTCAACGTGTCTTGACCTCAGTCTCCAGAAGAGTTTGTCTTGCATCAGCATGAATGTTTCTGTTCTCTGTTCAGAAGCCCTTGGGCTTTGCTGATTGTGATTGCTAAAACCACAAAGGCAATGGGCTGTTCATTGACAAGAGAATTATGAACAGGGACCATGCTGTGGGCTGGGTTGAAACTCTTACTTCAAATGCCATGTTGGAGACCGGAAACTTTCTACTTGATGTGCTGGCAAAGCCTGTCATCTTGCAAGTCACCAACCAAGTCTTTTATCCAAGTGGATACAGAATCTGAAGTGTCAAAGTCTTGTGCACTCCTCATTAAGAGTCCTGGCCTATATTTATTGACTAACCAACATTCGTAAAACAGCTTATCTAGTCATTAACACATTCCCTGTAGGCTTGTAGGAACTCCTTAATATTTAGATGCTGCCCTTCCATTATACCAAGAACCCGCTCTCTAAACCTGACAGCAGTGGAAAAGCTGCACTGTATCTAGCTCTCATGTTCTTTGTGCCAACACTTTGTCTGTGATTCTCATGTGTACATACCAAAAATTAGTTTCTTCACTTAACCTTATGCTTTATTCAGTTTTGGTAAATAATACACACTCCAGGCTGCTGTCTCTCTCAGGACTGTGTATGGTCCACTTTGCTGATTGCATAGCAACCAAAGGTTTGGCCTTGGTTACCAGCTGCTTTTGTCTGACAAATGTCATTGCTTTTCTTCACATTCCTGTTCTGTTTTGTGTTCAAGTTCTTCTTGTTGTTAGGCATGTTTCAAATCGATGTTTTCCTTCAAGCTGAGTCTAACCCATAACCTCCTTAAAGCTCTTGCTATTATTTGGTGTGTGTTTTACCAAAGTACTTAAAAAAAAACGCATCGAATGCCTGGCTTATGAATATACTTAGTGCGAATGATGAAAGCATGCTATAAGTTGCTGCAGGTTCATATTATCATACTTCATATTAAATTTGATTGAAACCACTGACCTGTAATCTCCAATGGAATGTAAAGCAGGTGTCGAAAGTAGCATTGTTTGTTTTGGTTCCCCCAAAATCCAACTTCATCCCCCGATGCACTGTATCTTTTGTTCAAACTGCCAAATTGCAACTTGAGAATATCTTGCTTCCCGTAGCCATTCTGGGACATTTCTCTGAATGCAAAACAAACACCATTCCAATTCTGTGTATTGATTTGCAGCTTACCCTTTGGGTAGCACAGCCTTTTTTTTTAAATAGACTTTTAACCTCTGTACTCCACAGCTGTCTCGTTCCAAGACGTAGCTTGCCTGGATAATTTTATACCCCAGATCGTCTTTGAGTCTTTGGGTTCAGAAGCGTACTGTTGTTTTGACTTTACTGGTTCAGTAATTGTTCTGTTGAACGGCCTAACCCAGCTTGAGTTAAGTGAAGGATTTGTTCTGAGGGTTACTGGACCCAAAGCGTTAACTCTGATCTCTCTCAACAGAAGTTGCTGGACCTGCTGAGCTTTTCCAGGAATTACTGTTTTTCCTTCGGATTTCCAGTATTTACTGTTCTTTTGGTTTTCATTTGATCTTTGTATTTGACACAATCTCAACAGTAACTGTAACCCTTATTAGAGATGATATCTTCTCTCGACTTTAATTCTGACAGCTGACTGCTGATTTAAGCAGTTTTAAGAATGAATATTTTAATGAAAAAGCTCTTCCAATTTGAAAACCAAATTGACTTAGGATCTGAATTAAAAAGAGAAATTGTTGCCTTTTGAAGTTTCAGGTGGCTATTCGGGTATAATTCTTTAAACTTTGCTTTGAGATTAATTCAGTTCTCCTGTAACTCAGAGGTAACACTTTTGCTCCTGATTCAGACAATCATGGGTTCAAGGCCCACACCAGAGCCTTTAAGAGACAATGTGGTCTGATATTGGAGGGTGAGATTGATCTCTTTGTGGGTGAGAAACACTGAAAAAGGACTTCTCCAAGGCACAATGCAAGTTGAACCAGACATAGGTGATTGTTCCTAATGTAGTATCACAAATAAATTGTTTGATCAGTGCTGATGACCTGTATCCACTGCTTTCTTTATGTGCAGTTTATTAACTACTCAGTCTTAGAGCTCCTTCACACACCTTTGCACCTACTCAGGCAATTTTATTAAAAAAAGAATGTCACCCATGTTTTGAAGTGAAGGAATGGTTAACACAAACTACCCACCAGAGGCAGTGTAGCAATAATAAAAGGGGATGGTAGGGAAAAAGGAAGAGGTTCAAATTAAGATGGAGTTGCTGGCACCCTCTTTTGCGCAGGTGCAAGATCTCTGGTCACGCCTCATCCTGCTTAGTCAGCAATTCCTCTTGAGAAGGTCTTGCTATAATCACAAGTGGAAAGACTGGCTCATTTGTTGCTGTTGCACCAACACCCAGCCTCCCCCTCCCACCATAGCTGCTGGGATACATTATATTCCTTTTGGGGAAGCAGCAAGATTCATGTCAGGCTTAATTAAGAGCATGGATCAGTTGAGCAAGGCCCATTTCTAAGCTGTACATTAAACACAACTCCCCAATAAACATTAAGCTGTACCTTAAACACTGTCCCAGTGGAGAATGCCAACATCTGACTGGGTTTGGACCTAACCTGAGATCATTTTGTTGAGTGCGGCTATTTACCATACTGAGTAAAATATTCATGTGGACCCATCATGCTAGCTGTCGTGTCGTCTTAACTGTTGGACCATTTTTACTCTTTGATATAGAGAGTACAGGTGTCTTGCATGGTGTCATTTGGCATCAGCTGCTACCTCCTGAGAACCTGTATACGGAGTTTCCAACTGATAGAATCTAGGTTGCATCTCCATCCAAAGCCATTTGTAAAACTGCATCTGGTCTTGACAGTAAAGCCGAAAGACTGTCATTCATTCTTTTTCGAAAGATTAAGCTGACCATATGCATGCTAGTTTCATGTATTTCAATTGAGTTATGTAGCAGTTTAAATTATTTTTAATATAGGAAGCTGTTAATAAGACAATAACAGAGAGTGGTTCGTATGTGGAATGAACTACCAGAGGAAGTGGTCAGCGCAGGTACAGTTACACTATTTAAGAGATGTTTAGACAGGACATGAATAGGAAAGATTTAGAGGCATATGAGCCAAATGCAGGCAAATGGAACTCGATTAGTTTGAGAAACTTGGTCGGCACAAACGAAGTGGACCGAAGGGTCTGTTTCCGTGCTGTGTCAATGTATAACAGAAGTGCGAGTCTGACATCTCTTACACTTTTGTTACTAACATTGATAAATAGTTCACCATTCATTAAAACAATCTTTTTTTTTTAATGTAGGAGTTCCATACTATGAAATATGTGAGATGGATATGAACTGTACATCCTGGAAATCCGGACATGGACTCTGGTCTATATAAGCTTGTCACTGTTTCCTGCCTTCTGATAAATTAGAACAAATATGACATTACTGTTTGTTACTGTAAAGGGTTAACTGTACCAATATGTTATTCAGAACTACCGAACGTGCGCATAAGGAGTTAAGTCATGATTATTGTCAGATCCAAGAATCCCTACACTGTGGAAACGGGCCTAACAGGTCCACACTGACCCCCTGAAGAGTAACCCATCCAGACGCATTCCCCTACCCTATATTTGCTAATGACTAATGCACCTAACCTACACATCCCTGAACACTATGGGCAATTTAGCATGGCCAATTCACCTGACCTGCACATCTTTGGATTGTGGGAGAAAACGGAAGCACCTTGAGGGTACCCGCTCAGACACCGGGAGAATACGCAAACTCTGCACAGACAGCCACCCAAGGTGGGACTTGAACCCATGTCCCTGGTGCTATGAGGCACCAGTACTAACCACTGACCCATCACTCTGCACACGGGTTTGGAAGAAGGCACAGGCAAACCCTCTCCAACTATGATTCTGGATGTATTTTATTTGGGATAAAGGTTGACAGTTTGGACTGGATTTGCATTGACCCTTTGTATGTCTCAGGTTTGTCAAAGCTTGATGATTCCTCGTTAGTTGCTGTAAGTTCACATTAATTCAAAGGCTTTTCAGGTCTTCATGCTTCTCTATTTGTGGATATAATGCTGGAAAAAAACCATTAAATCTGTAATAAAAATTTGATTCCAAACATTTTATTCAAACTTCACTAGTACCTTCCAAACTCTCAACTCCAGTCATCTCAAAGGGTAAGGGCAGCAGGTCAGTGGGAGTATCACTGCCTGTAGATTCTCCTCTAAGCCACGCAGAATCCTGACTCAGTGACGTAGTGCTATTCTTCCGTTGTTGCTGGGTCAAAATCCTGGAGCTAACAGCACTCGGAGCCCCTTCAGTAGCTGGGCTTCCTGACGAAGGCAGCTTGCCATTACTTCATAGCAATCAGGAATGAGCAGTAAATATTGGTCTTACCAGTTCTGCCCCGTCTCGAGATGTATCTCTCGCTCTCCTTGTAACTGCTGACTGAATTGGAGAAAAGCAACTTGTAACTTACAACAATCTGTCGGGCTGGGGTTTGATCTTCTGCCTTTGCTGAGTTATATGACGTTATAGAGTCCTTGGCAGTAGAGATGCTACCATTAGTTTCAAACCTAGATGATATACCGGTAATGGAACTCACCTATGATTGGCTCAATAGATAGCAATGTTGAAAAGTGCAAGGATGTGGATATGAGGTGGGGACAGGAAGAGGCTCAGTTCTTCAGTGTATTCGGTCGCAAACCACACTGTCTACAGTCAATTGTGTGAGATGTGTGACTGTTTTCTGTTTGTGGTGGAGTATCCTAGGAGGTTTTGATTTGATTTATCATTGTCACATGTACGTAGGAAAAGTTTTTTGTTTTGCATACAGCACAGGCAGATCATTCCATATAAAGTGCATTCGGGGAATAGAACTGAACAAGGAACACAATGTTACAGCTGCAGAGAAGATGCACAAAGAGTGTGAACAACATTTAAATTTGAAATTTTAGAGGACCATTCAGAACTCTGATAACAGTGAGCTGTTCTTGAAATTGTGGTCCGTGTGTTTTAAGCTTTAGTACCTTCCCAACAGAAGAGGTTGGAAGAGATCATAACTGGGGTGGGAGGGGTCTTTGATGTTGACTGCCTTTCTGAGGCAGCGGGAAGTATAGATGGAAGGTAGGCTTGAGTGATGGACTGGGCTGTGTTTGTAACTCCCCGTAGTTTCTTACAGCCCAGGGCAGAGTAGTTGCCGTACTCAAGTCATGATGCATCTGGATAAAATGCTTTCTATGGTGCACCTATAAAAATTGGTAAGAGCCTTTATGAACTTTCCTTCACTTCATGAGGAAGGTGAACATTATATCTCTTACTTAATATAAAATTTTTAAAAATGGTCATCCCAAGCCAGTCAAGTCATGGATGAATGATTCATCTAAAGGCAAATGGTACCTGGGACATTAATCAGTTTTTCTATTTTGTGTTCGCTGTGTGGTTCCAGCATGTTTTGTCTCAAAAGTTTCAGTAGCAATTTTGTTCACTTCCATTCTAAATCCTCTTAATCTGATCCATTGTAATTAGCATTCATTAAATGGGTTTGATCCTTAAAGAAATGAACATTTGAGTTTGGTTAAATTTAAAGGTGTGTGTGCCAGACATTTTAAACAATCGGTGAATCTTGGGGCAGTTCCCTCACCGAATTAAAAGGTTTGAAGAATAAGGATTACATCTCTTCTTGCAATTTATAATTTTTTGATAAAACTTTGCTATGAATATTTATAGGAGAAAATGAGGACTGCAGATGCTGGGGATCAGAGCTTAAAAATGTGTTGCTGGAAAAGCGCAGCAGGTCAGGCAGCATCAAAGGAGAAGGAGAATCGATGTTTCGGGTATAAGCCCTTCTTCAGGAATGAGGAGGGTGTGCCAAGCAGGCTAAGATAAAAGGTAGGGTGGAGGGACTTGTGGGAGGGCCGTTGGGAATGCGATAGGCGGAAGGAGGTTAAGGTGAGGGTGATAGGCCGGAGAGGGGGTGATTGGGAATGTTCTGCTGCAATCGCCTTTCAGTTTAGTTTATTTTGGTGCATGACAGGTTAAGGTTTATTGTATAAGTGTTAATCAAGATTGATTAGACATGTCCTTTTTTAGTTTGAGCCTACCCCAGAGATTACTAATGAAAACCATTTGTAAATTACCGGTTACAAATAGACCATATGGTTCCTTGAGCTATTTTGATTATTTTTTGTGTGTATTATTTCTCAACTAACTGTTTCTGATAAATTCAGAATCATTTCAGATTTAACTATATTTTTGTTTATTTGTTCATGAGATGTGGGCATCAATGACGAGGCCTGCACTTAATGCCCACCTCTAATTTTTCTTTCACAGGGTGATGGTGAAATGCTTTCTTGAGGGATGTCAGCAGGTGGGGCAACGTGGTGCGAGGGTGGGCAATGATGGGAGTCTAAGTGATGTGTAACTGTTATAGTCCGCCAAGAATCAGAACAAGTTTTAAGTTGTCAAAGATTTCCTGGCTAGCTTTCTGCAGCACAGTGGCTCAGTGGTTAGTATTGCTGCCTCACAGCACCAGAGACCTGGGTTCGATTCCTACTTCAGGCAACTGTCTGTGTGGAGTTTGCACATTCTTCCCGTGTCTATGTGGGTTTCCTCCAGGTGCTCTGGTTTCCTCCCACAATCCAAAGATGTGCAGGTTAGATGGACTGGCCGTGCTAAATTGCCTGTAGTGTGCAGGGTTGATGGTTTAGCCATGAGAAATGTGCGTTTACAGGGATAGTGTTTGGCTGGGATGCTCTTCAGAGGGTCGGTGTAGGCTGAATAGGCCAAATGGCCTATTTCTATGCTTTTGAGATTCTTTGATTTGGGTACGTGAGTTGGAGTCCTCTGAAGTTTTCTGACACTATCTTCAACCTGCTCATCAAAAATCCTATCTTCAACTGGAGATTTCTAGATGCCTAGCAGATATTTTAAATACCCTGGCAATTTCTGCATCAGGTACATAAGATGGTACCCATCAGACAACTTGGGCCCTTTGTTTCCAGCGACAGCAATATTTTGGTCCTGTTTTAACTCTGATTGTTGCCTCACTTTCCCATGTGCTGCTGACAACTCTCTTGTGGGTCAAAAGTCTTACCAAACTCAACCTTGAATATATTCAATCCCGGTCTTCACTGCCAACCAGAGAACACTTAGTGAGAAAAGCTTCTTTCAGTTCTCTGCCTGAAATGGGAGGCCCGTTGTGCCCAGGACTTGGGTTGAACTAGCAAAGATATAGGAAGAAATTAGTCTGTCATATAAAACCTGGCAACAGCATTCTGTGTTCTTCTTTACTTTTAAATTCACATAAGTCATTGCAAACTGGTTTAGAAACCGCTTTTCCTCTTACATAAGAACGTGAGAAACAGGAGGAGGAGTAGGCTATCTGACCCTTTGACTCTAATCTGCCAATCGATACAACCATGGCTGACTTCGCTCCACTTAGCCACCCTCTCAGCTTAACCTTTAATTCCTTTACTGTTCAAAAATCGATCTCTTGTTGCCTTAACTGCTTGACTGGGCAGGGAATTCCACAGATTCACAACCCTTTGGGTAAGGATGTTCCTCCCAACTCAGTGCTGAATCTGCTCCCCCTTACTTTGAGGCTATGCCCCCTAGTTGTTGTTTTACCCGCCAATGGAAACAACCTCCCAGCTTCAATCTTATCTATTCCCTTCATAATTTTATATGTTTTGATGAGTTTGCACCGTTCTCCATCTAATTAGAAGAATGAGCGGGCCATGATCCAGCTGGTGAGCTGCTAGGCCACCCCAGACGACAGTTGAATTGATCACTTCGATCACGAATTGGTTCATGTTTACACTGTAGTAAAATCAGGATAATACTCGATCTCCCGGGAGGATGAATGGTAAATAACAGCCCAGTCAAGTGCCAGGTAATAACCATCTTCAGGAGAAAAAAAACCAAACGGTGATCTCTTCACTGACTATGCAATGGTAGCTGCACTGTGCTCCACAGCCAGCATGCTAGAGGTTACTGTTGACCAGAGACAAAAATAGACCAACCTTTTAATGCCATTGAATCAGGTTCTGCAGTGCCTGACTCCCTGTGCCTTTCTGTTCTTCCAAAACAAGGATGTTCATAATCCCCCTTGCAGATCAATGTTGTTCCTATAACAGGAATAGAAACCATACACTGATCAATCAATACTCATGCAAATTCAAACAGAATGCTTCACCAGATGGATGGATATCTGAAGAAATGCTTCACTCACGTGAGGAAAACTGAAATGGCAGTGAGACAAAAGTGGCATAAAAACAGCAATTGCTGGAAAAGCTCAGCAAGTCTGGCAACACCTGTGGAGAGAAATCAGAGTCAATGTTTCGGATCCAGTGACCCTTCTTCAGAACTTATGGTGGCTAGGGAGGAAGGGGGTAAGGAGTGAATGATAGGTAGAGATAGAGCCTAAGGAGAGAGAACAGTTGGACAAACAAAGGAGTTGATAACTATGTGGTTGGGAGATGGACTAGCTGTTAATGGGGACTGTGAGTGGCTAACAATGGGTTGTGCGGAATAGCAGACCATGTGATCACAAGGCCTGGTGTATTTGGGTTGTGGTAAAGACATGGGAGAATGTGCCTCAAGCTCTAACATTGTTAAACTCTATAATGAGGCCAGAAGATTGTAGTCTCCCCAAGTGGAAAACGAGATGCTTTTCTTCCAGCTTGCACTGAGCTTCACTGGAACATTGCCTGAGACAGAGATGTTGGCCAGGGAACAAGGTGGGGTGTTGACGTGGCAGGTGACTGGAAGCTCGGTCTTTTTAAAGGGTAGAAAGTAGATGTTCTGTGAAGCAGTCACCCAGTCTCTGCTTCATTTTCCCCAGTGCAGAGGAGACCACATTGTGAGCAGCGAATGCAGAAGGCTAGATTGAGTGACGTGCAGGTAAAGTGCTGCTTCATCTAGAAAGTGTGCTTGGGCCCTCATACTGAGAGAGGAAGTAAATGGGCAGGTGTTACACCTTCTGCAGCTGCAGGGGAAGGTGCCGTGGGATTGTGGAGGAGTGTTGGGAGTGAAGTAAGAGCAGGCAAGGGTTGCCCAGCGGGAATGGTCCCTGCGGAAGGTTGACAAGGGCGGGGAAGGGAATGTGTCTAGTGGTGCCATCCTACTGGAGGTGGCAGAAATGGCAGGCAATGATCCTCTGGATGGTGGTGGGATGGTAGGTGAGGACAAGGGGCATCTTATTGCTGTTGCAGGAGGGAAGAGGGGGTGAGGGCCGAAGTCCAGGAGATAGATTGGATCCCGCTGGGGGCCCTGTCAACAACAGTGCTGAGGAATCCTCGGTTGAGGAAGATAGTGGACATTTCAGAGGCCTTCTGGTCGAAATTGGCATAATCAGAACAGATGCGAAGGAGACTGAGGGACTGGGAGAATAGATTCTTTACAGGAAGTAGGGTGCAAGGATGTGCAGATGTATAGTCAAGGTAACTGTGCGAATTGGTTGCTTTTGTAGTGGATATTGGTCGCCCGGAAATGGAAACAGATGTCGAGGAGGGAAGGGAGCAGTCAGAGATGGACCAGGTGAAGGTGAAAGTGGGATGGAAAATTGGAAGCAAAATTGATAAATCTTTCCAATTCCAGATGAGAGAGGGAAGCAGCACCAATTGATATTAATATATTGGAGAAAGAGTAGTGGATGGGGACCAGAATAGGACTGGAACAAGGAATGCTTCACGTATCTCACAAAGGAACAGGTGGAACTGGGGCTCATGCCACCCCTCTGACCTAAAGAAAATGAGAGGCGTTAAAAGAGAAGTTGTTGAGGGTGAGGACGAGCTCAGCCAGGTGGAGGAGGGTGGTGGTGGGTGGGGACGGTTCAGGCCTGTGTTCCAAGAAGAAGTGGAGAGCCCGGAGACCACCCTGGTCAGGGAGGGGTGTGTAAAGGAATTGCACATCCATAGTAAAGAGGAAGCAACTGGAGCCCACAAATGGGAAATTCTGAAACTGATGTAAAGCATCAGAGGAATCGTGGATGTGCGTGGGCAGTGACTGGACAGGGGAGCAAAAACAGTCGAGGTAGGAGGAGATGAGTTCTATGGGGCAGGAGCAGACAAAGAGTTGATCTACTCGGGCAGTCTTGTTTGTGGATTGTGGGAAGGGGGTAGAAGTGAGCTATGTGGGTTTTGGAGACAGTGGAGTAGGGACCACATAGTGGGTTGGGTAAGGATGCAAAGCTTATCATTAGGTAAGGAGTCTAAAAAATGCCCACAGATAACATTCCCAATAAATATGGTTGAAAAAGTGTCAGAGGTCAAAATTGAGGGCTTAGTGTTCAAATCATTAATCTAATGGTTAACCATTACTCTTAGATTACATGTCATTGACTGGCTGGCTGGCTGACTGCTTGCTAACTGAATGAACAAACAGAGCCCTCTTCTACAATGCTAGCACATGTTGTGATGTTACTAGCTGCCTTAGAGTGCCTTTTGGAGATCTGTAAAATAATTCAACACTTTTGCAAAGCCTCTTGTTAAATAAACTTTGGAACGTCTCTGTAAAAGAAAAAATGTGCAAGGTACCTATATCACTCACAGGAGTTTTACTATTTTGTTTAATTATTTTGTATTGCGTATAATAAGCAAAGTAACACAGTTCATCTTCACAATTCCTCAGCAGTTTCAGTGTATTTGATCTTGAAACTAGACATTCCCTGCTGTTAAGAGGAGTGCTTGAGGTAACGCTGCTTCATCTTATTTAATAGTCTTGGATTTTTCTTTGTGTAAACTCTGCGACACAATGTGCTGAGTTGTGGTTTTGAGTGTTCAGTTAAAGCTTGTTTGCATTGTGGGTAATCAGCGAGGACTCATTCCCTGTCGTAGATGGTTATTGTCCCTAATTGATGTCATTTGGGTCAAGTATAAGGAAGTTGTCACATCAGCGCTGCTGTAAATCATTCTGCCTGCAATATGTAATTAAAGCACTCAAATCACAGGCAGAATGAGCTTATTTAACAGTTGGATGCTGAAATTCACGTTCTAGCATAATACAAGGTTACCCAGTTAAATGGAAGCCAATCCTTGTTGGTTGCTTTTATACATATGTAAATTTTAGTTTGTACGATTTCCGCCTGTACTTATAAGAATCATTGCACTCCCTCATTTCGACAGCAGATCCACAATCCGATTAGAGTTACTTCTGCCCTAACAGGACCAGTGTTTCACTCAACTCCATTTCCTGATTGGCAGGCTGGGTTAACATTGCTTCCATTCTGACTTTATTTGGTTTTAGTCATTGTTGGCCAGGTTTTGTAGTACGTTGTCTCCACAGACTCTCAATGCTGCTGAGTTCATGACAAGAATTGTTCTGTACTGTCTAGCAATGCAGTGCTGGGAGAGTGCTGCATTGACAGGAGTGCTGTCTTTCAACGGTTTCAATCAAGGTCCCAAGCTGCTGCCCTAGCCAAAACTTTTCTCTCAAACTCAAACCTGATCATTTAGTAGTTCATCTTTGTTGTTTCTGTGACCTTGCTTTGGTTGGCCCATTTTCCACATTACAATACTCCGTTCACAGTAAAGGCAGTCCGTGGTTAACTTCTTGAGTGCAGTTCGACTCTTTGTCAGAACTGACAGCAGTTCCAAAGAAAAGTAACATTGGGTATCAGGCATTAACTCTCTTTCTCAAAGCACTGGAGCTGCTGGGTTTCTCCAGTACTTGGCTTTTATTTCAGATTTCCAGCACCTGCAATATTTTTCTTTTGTTTGTGTCCATGGGCTGTGTTGGATTTTGGGATATTTTGAGGATACGGCAATTTCTGTATCAATGTAAGTTAACTCTTTCTTTCCAAGACTGCTGGCAGGATAGCACTGTCAGATTAGTGAGACTAAATAATCTTAGTTACATCGCAAGTTGATTCTCAGGTGATCACCAAACTGAAGTGATACTGGGTAATTGGGAGCATCAGTGGACTATTTAAAGCACATTTACCTATTGAATAATGAGAAGTGGACATCTACTTGTTTCCACATAAACTGTGTGATATTAGCCAGATCGCAGTAATACTATTGACGATTAGGCACTCAGTCATTGTCAAGTGCCAAATACACTTTGTGCGGCTTCTTTTCCCTTACTGCCCCCTAAACAAAAAAAGTAGTTTGTTAATCTCTTCTAACCATCTTTATTCATCCTTCAGAAAGACTGTGGGAGCATTTCATTTCTCTTCTTTGCAATTGAGATATCTTCTCTAGTCAAGATTAGAGTGATGCTGGAAAAGCACAGCAGGTCAGGCAGCATCCGAGTAGCAGGAAAATCGACGTTTTGGGCAAAAGCCCTTCATCATGCTTTTCCAGCACCACTCAAATCTTGATTCTAATCTCTAGCATCTGCAGTACCCACTTCTGCGTATGTTTTCTCTAGTCTCTACTGAGTGACAAGGGCCCAAATTTGACTGAATAGTTGGGGAAGGAAGACCATCTGAATGCTTTTACTCAATGGAGACCTGTTGAATTTGATTTGATTATTACTGTCACATGTACCAAGGTACGATGAAAAGTGTTGTGTTAAATGCTTTACAGGCAGGTCATACTGTACAAGTGCATCAGGATAACAGAGCAGAAACCAGGATACAATGATGAGAAGGTGCAGAGAGAGATTAACATTAAAGACATCCTTTGAAAAGTTTGATAACAGCAGGGAAGAAGTTGTTTGTGAATTTGGGTACAAACTTTTATATTTTCTGTCTGATTGAGGAGCATGGAAGAAAGTGTAACAGGGTTGGGAGGGATCTTTGTTTATGTTGCTTGCTTTCTCAATGCAACAGGAAGTATAGATGGAGTCAATGGACAGAAGGCTTGTTTACATGATGGACTGAGCTGTGTTCACAACTCTCTGTAGTTCCTTTCAGTCTTGAGAAGATCAGCTGCTGCACAATTTGTTAACAATCTGCTCTCTTCCCTCACATTCCACCCTTCTACCCCCCGCCCCCAACACAGATTTTCTCTCGCTATCACTTTCGCACACGTGTATGCACTCGTATGCGAACGCATTCACACACACACTTATACATATAATCTCAAACTCTCACATGTGCTCATCCACAAAATCACAATATTTAAATAGTCTGTGGTTGTATTGTAGTTTGCAAACTTTCATGCTTCCCGCAAAAGGAAAAGGCATTCTGCAAAGTCGTCATGCATGCAACATATTGATTGGTAATTATTTTTGTGTGCCTATTTATATCTGCTATTCTTCTCCACTCTTACAGAAAGTTCTATTCATCCATTGTCCTCGAGTTTACTTGGCTCCCAAACTGTTTAAATGATCTTGTCTAATCTGCAAATCAGTGTCCTACCTTGGTACTCCTTCTTACTCAAGTATCTGTAAGCTTTACAAATGTTTGATGACTGAACCTCTCCAATTTAAACCTCTCGCCTACCCCTGATTTTCATTGCTCTGCCGTTGATAGCCAGGCCTTCAGCTGTCTGACAATCAGGCTCTGGAAATCTTCCCCTGTTACTCTCTATCTCACTCACCTTCAAACAGCTCTTAAGACCAACAGGTTCTGTGGTCACCTGACGTAATGTCATCAAATGCGGCTTGTCCAATTTTGTGAAGGACCTCAGAATGCTTTTGCTCTAAAAACAGCACCGATATATGAATATTGTGTTTGTGCGATTGGTGTGTTTCTCTCTGGCTTAAAATGAGACACTTGAAAAGTAATAATGGATTTTGTGTGGTGATGATGGTGAATTGTTCAGCATTTGCCATTCTAACTTCTCTGAAGTGCAAAGGGAAATGCAGAAATCCAGGCATTGCTGTTAAGGCAGCTCCTAGATTACAATGAATGGGAACTGATGACAGTCATAGAGTCATACAGCATGGAAACAGACTCTTCAGTCTGAACGTAATCCCAAACCAAGCTAGTGCCAACTGCCTGCTCCTGGCCCTCCAAACCCTTCCTATTCATGTACTTATCGAAGTGTCTTTTAAGCGTTATAACTGTGCCCACATCCACTACTTCCTCTGGAAGTTCATACCACACACGAACCACCTTCTGTGTAAAAACAAAAGGTCCCTTATATTGTTTTTAAATTTCTTTCCTCTCACTTTAAAAATACGCCCCCTAGTTTTGAAATCTCCCATCCAGCAAAACGTAACCTACCATTAAGTCTTCCCGTAGGTCTCAGTGCACAAACCCTTGAATAGGTTGCACTGTGCTCAATCACGAATTGACAATTTTTTTTTAAAGGCATGGAAATTTCATTATAATGCTGAACATCGCTCACACTAAAAATGTTAGTTTTATATTTGTGGAGTGACAAATTTCTCTTTTCAGTTGAAAAATTATACATTTTTTAACTTCTTTTAAAGGAATTTGCTGCTTTAACTTCCTGGTTTGCTGTTTGTGAGGGCACTTCATGATGGTTTAATTTGCTGTTGACACCACTGTTGTGGTGGACGTGGTGCCAGGAGCAAATAATAATGAAGATGGGAAAGGGGGGGTCTATGTTGTAACAACACAAAATTACTCGATCTTTGGCCAGTTTTCTTTGAGATCAACAGTGGTTGCTGTTGTTTCTCTAGTGACGGCAATATTCAATCTCCTGAAAACAGACTGACCAAGGTCAGAATGTTTTTGAAAGAGTTTATTGAGTTAGGATTCAATATTATTTCTTAGGCTCTATTTTATATTTTCCAACATGACCGAAGTGTAAATAAATGGCATAGACCACTATACAATCTATCGTGTGTTACAATGGAGTAGTACAATGGCTGGCTGACAAATATACTGAGATTTGTTATCACAATTTATAGTGTTGTCTAAAATATGACCTTTTTTTTTAACCTGTAATGCAATGAAGCTTTTCATGGACAGAAGACATTTTTTACAAGGTGTCCATGGTACCTGTGCACATGTCTCATTCCACATTTGAAAGCATTCTCTCTAGTTGAATCGTGAACAATGTCACTGGGTTCAAATGGGGAATTTCAATTAATCAGGGACAATCTTGTGCTTGTGCTCCTTGAGTTTTCATGATGTCCAGGTGGGGTTAAGTGTTCAAAAGATCAGTTCCCAGGGTGGAATATAAGGAATGGTGGGTGGTGGAGTTTAACACATTGAGGTCAGTCTCTTAAGACAGGCCCTGATAAAAAGTTGTTAAAGCACACTTCTGGGAAATGCTGTTGGAAGATCATTGGATTGTCTGTTTATGGACAGATTCTAAAAGCCAACACGGTGGGGGGAGGCATTGGGGCCGTGTGGGATTTACGATGTCCATCAACCTTCGATAATGTGACGTTGTGCTCCAGAAATATTTGAGAGTGGTGCTTGCTGATGCAGTGCTGGGGTGGGGGAGGGGGACGGGGAGCACTGAGTTATGCTGTAGACAAAACTCTAGGCACAGGCAAGAAGAGAATGGTGTGCATACGTTCTCAACCCTGTTCACTTGCTTTTGAATGTAAGGCATTGTGGAGGGCTTAACTCTGTCCCTTGGCTGTTACATTTTTCATAATAAGGTGATTCAATGCATTAACTGCCCCTGGGAACTTGTTAAAATTTTAAATTTGGATAGAAGTTGGCTTTCCATTTGTATGAAAGCGATGAGATTTGTGGGGTGATGGGCGGTTGCATAAAAACACTGCCTTTTGCTCAGGTAACTGTTATACCTGGAATTGTATGGAAAACAATTGCACAGTGATCAATGACTAGCTTTCAACAGGGTCTCATTCCACTGCTTCAGACGAATATTACTGACCGTAACCTCCTTTGTTTCTCCACGACTGTCTTTTTAATTTTGACTCCTCTTTTATTTAACTTATGCTTATCCTAACTTCATTGAGAGGAATGGGAGCAGAACCGTGCACTTGAGCTGAATTAAAACACACCATTATTCGGCATACTCCTGTGGTTAATAACTGTACTGGTATCACTTCAGCTTCCTTGTACTGTCAAGCGAAGCATCCGCTTCCAGTCTGCTCGCTGAATTCCTGAACGCTCACTGTTTAAATGCCCTTTTCAAATGAAAAACACAATCGGAACCAGAAATTACACAAAAGACTGTCAAGCAAATAATGAGCATCCAGTGGGGAAGGAAGGGAGTGAAATACTTGCCATGGTTGAGAGAACATGTCACTTTACTGTTCCCTAGTTTCAAAATGTTTGCTTACTGTTCAAAGTGACATTTTGCTCCTGGTCCTTAGGTATTTGAGAAACAAAGTCGTGGAGATGAACTTAGTGCAATGCCTCCTGTGGTACAGTATCTCGCAATGTTTACACAGTAGATGTCACCTTCCAGTCAGTATTCTTCCCCTCCCTGAAGACTGACTGACTGCCAAAGGTAATGTAAGGAAGAGGGGGGTTCAACTGATTGTGACCAAACTTTAAGAGGGGGGTGTAAAACATTTCAATGGGGGAGGAAGCACCATGAATGAGTCAGAAATTGCTGCAGTTTGTAGGAATGTTTACAATAGAATCTTCAGTGTGGAAACAGGTATTTGGCCTAATTTCCTCCTACATTTTCCCTAACTAATGCACCTAACCTACACATCCCTGGACACTGTAGGCAATTTAGCATGGCCAGTTCACCTAGCCTGCACGTTACTGGACTATGGGAGGAAACCAGAGCACCTGGAGGAACACCGTGCAGACACTAGGAGAATGTGCAAACTCCACACAGCTAGATACCCGAGGCTGGAACTGAACTTGGGTCCCTGGCGCAGTGAGGCAGCCGTGCTAACCACTGAGCCATCGTGCGAACCTCCACTGAGCCAGTGAGTGTGAATAAATAACTCCCCTCACATCTGTACAGTGTCTCTCCACCATCAACCAGGCACTGGTCTGGATGAGTGCAGCTCCAATAATACTCAACCCTTCTGGCCACCACCAGGATGAAGCAGCTTGCTGGTTTAACATGCCATCCTCACCTCAAACATCCTGGAATTTGAAGCTGCACTCATCCAGACCAGTGGAGAGTATTCCAGCACTTGTGTCTGGTAGATGGTGAAGAGGCGCTAGGGAGATGTGAGGTGAGTTATTTATTAATGTTTGAGTCCTTTACAGTTCGCTCAAGCGGAAAGGAAATTCAACTTTGTCAGACCTACTAAATGACAGTGGAGTAAAACCACACTGGGTGGTATTTATTCTCAGTGGGTGAAACCTTTTTTAAATGGGTGGATAGTTTGCTATGAACACTGTGCACTTGTTACTGATACTGTGCATGGAACAGTTTTGTCCCTGAGCTTGTCTGGGTTTCTGTATGTACACTACATTGCATCAGCAGAGTTGTGTTGAAGTATGACACTGGGCAATTTTCCAATCGACGTTTTAGCTTTGCCACGCACTTGAAACATAGAATTATAGATTACACTGCACAGAATCAGTCTTGGGATGTGAATATCACTGGCTAAGCCAACTTTGATTGCCTGTCTCTAACTTTTCTTGAGAAGGTGATGGTGAGCTGTACTCTTTCACTGGTGCAGATCCACGGTACTGTCAGGAAGGGAGTTACTGTGACAGAATGGTCCTCCACCTCGAAGTTATGGTGGGATGTGGCTTGGAGGGATGTTTTCAGATGGCAACATTTCCAAATATCACCTACCCCTGTCCTTCAGATGCTATAGGTCACCGGTTTGGAAGTTGCTGTTGGAGCACATCTTGGGAATGATGCAAAGTTTTGCCAGAGTGGATATTTGAGGTGAGGATAGAATGTCAAACCAGCAACCTGCTTCATCCTGGGTGGTGGCTAGAAGGGTTGAGTATTATTGGACCTGCACTCATCCAGACAAGTGGAGAGTATTCCAACACACGTGTGCCTGGTTAGTGGGGAGAGAGGCGTTGGGGAAATGTGAGGTGAGTTATTTATTAATGCCAATTTCATTCTACCTTATATTTACCAAGCTTCCCCTTACATGTGTCAGTGCTGTCTCAGTGACTTCATGCATTAATGTGGCTGTCATTATTTCGATCCTAGTTGGACCAACTACAAATGAAAAAAACACTACACATTACTTTAGGCTAATCTCACCACTGTGCATTTTTCCTCATGGTTTCTTGTCAGGGTATTAATGTTCAATTTCTTAGGTGGTAACTCCAATCAAAGTGGAATACTTCTATAAAATGGCCGATACTTTTATATTTTCTAATGCAGCTGAAAGTAAAGATATAACATTAAGTGGCTCATTTTATTTTAAAACGTTTCTTTTTCCAGTTGAATTTGTCTGCTGTCCTTGACGAATGTGTGAGCCAATTGCATATTTCTACTTCTACCTCACTGTTAGTGACCACTAGGGGATGCATTGGCACGGGGGTGACTGACCTAGTGGTTTTGATTTGGGTTCTGTGTCGAATGTTGGTACAAAGCTTGCTCTTCCATTTTGATTTGTGTCGCCACCTCTCCAGGAGTTGAAGATTAATATCCTGTGCACTGCTGCAAGAAACCATGAGGGGAGAATTTGTCAGGGCATACACTAGTGAGATTCACATAAAGGAATGAGTTGGGTTCCTATCATTTGTAGTTGAACTAGTGGAGGTGGGGGAGAATGTGCTGTTTAACTGGGTGGGGGGTGTGAAGCAAGGAGTTACACGACGAAAGCGACGAGGATAGATTCAGCCAGAGTTGGCAACCCATATCTCCAGTCAGTACCCTCTGCCAATCCTGACTGAAGCATCAGCAGGATTAGAATGTAATGTGTGGGCAGTTGGAATCTCCAGTCTGAATCCCCAGTACACCAGGATGGAGGGAACTGACAGCAAACCATTAAACACCCTTGTTTTTAGCCTTCTGGTCAGACATGGAAATTTGAATTGTTGCAATTGACCAAGTAATCTGTGAATAGAATGTAAATGTTCCAACTTTTCAAATTTTGCTTATTTAATTTGTAAATTGGAATGTTCCATGGAAGATAGTTGGCCAATTGATGCTTGGAAGTTACCCCAATCTGTCACCGTTCCAGACGGGATTCGCCAAACCAATAAGCTCTCTGGAGAGGGAGAAAGCAACTCTCACCTGTTCTTTCTTCTCTCACCATCTTGGTTGGTCGCATCAAAGCTAAATTAAAAAGGATTCCTTCCCTTGTGCCTCTCAGACGTTGGTGACGTTATTGTTTAAAGGAAGCTCGTTTAACCAGGCTTCCTGAATCAACAAAAATACTGAGTTAATTAATTACTAAACATGAGAAGAATTAGTAACACTTTCAGACAGAGTAGAAAAATGAGGTGATTCAAAATGCGTAAAAGTTTAAAAAAATACAGAAGTAGGGATCAGTGTCTGAATTGTTTATGAAGAGTAGACAGTTGAATATTGGGGCCATTGAAGTGGAGGTTGCTGGTAGTGTTGGTATTGGTATTGAGTGGTCAGTTTCACAATTGTTGGGGTTTGCAGACTGACTGAGGCTCTGTCGTTCTGATGGCTGTTGACTCTGTGATTGTATTTCAGCATTCAGGTTGATAGGGAGTCCTCTTGTTCTCCTGTTATCCTGTTGTCTAGCTGCTAACACTCACCCTTATAAACCTAAAAAGTAAAAGCCCAACTTAGCCAACCTCTCCTCATGAAGCAATCCCTCCATACCCAGGATCAGCCAAGTGACCTTTCTCTAGACTGCCTGTATTGCCACTACATCTTTCCTCAGGAAAGGGGATGAAAATTGTTCCCAATATTCCAGATGAAGTCTAGCTAATGCCGAATATAGGTTTCACAAGACTTGCCTACTTTTATACTCCGTTCTGTTCGAAATAAAAGTGAACATTAAATTCGCTGATTTGGATGCTAGCTTTTTGCGATTTATGCACAAGGACTTCGAAATCCCTCCATGCTGTAACTTTCATAGAATAGAATCCCTACAGTGTGGAAGTAGGCCATTTTGCCCATCAGGTCCATACCGCCCCTCTGAGCAGCATTCCACCCATACCCACCCCCATCTTGTAGCCCTGCAGTTCCCATATTTAACCCACCTAACCTACATGCTATGGGCAATTTAGCACTGCCTATTCACCTCACGTGTGCATCTTTGAACTGTGGGAAGAAACTCATGCGGACCCCGGGAGAATGTGCTTCAGTTGTACAGGGACCCCAGTGGGTTTTGGTATCCTTATTGAAGGAATGATGTAAGGAGGTAATTCAAAGATGAGACTAACACCTTGAAGAGGCAGGTTGTTTAGAAAGTTTAGCCAGGCTACAATTAGTATCAAGTTAAAAATCACACAACACCAGGTTATAGTCCAACAGGTTTAATTGGAAGCACACTAGCTGCTATAACCTGGTCATAGAGTCATAGAGATGTACAATATGGAAACAGACCCTTCAGTCCAACCTGTCCATGCCGACCAGATATCCCAACCCAATCTAGTCCCAAACACCAGGTTATAGTCCAACAGGTTTAATTGGAAGCACACTAGCTGCTATAATCTGGTCATAGAGATGTACAATATGGAAACAGACCCTTCAGTCCAACCTATCCATGCCAACCAGATATCCCAACCCAATCTAGTCCCATCTGCCAGCACCTGACCCATATCCCTCCAAACCCTTCCTATCGTTTACCCATCCAAATGCCTCTTAAATGTTGCAATTGTACCAGCCTCCACCACTTCCTCTGGCAAAGTTTCACAACATCTTTCCGATACTGTGTTGTGTGATTTTTAACTTTGTACACCCCAGTCCAACACCAGCATCTCCAAATCATTAGAATTAGTATCTGGAGTTTAAAGGAGGAAAAGGTGACTTAATTAAAACACATTAAAAAACCTGAGAGTTTTGATTGGGTGGATAAGGGGAGGGTGTTTCCTCTTATATGAGAATCTAGAATGAGGGATCATTTATTTAAAGCACAGATTAGGTGAGATTTTTTTTTTCTTCTGAGGGTTGTAAGCCTGAGGAACTATCTGAAAAAGGTAGTGGAGGCAGAGTCTTTGAATATTTTTAAGCACGACTCGCTACCACAGCCACATCTCCTTCCTCAGTACCTGCCCACGGAACAGTATGATTCCATATGGACTCCAGACCACATTTAGACCAACACATCTTGGACCTGATGAGATACCCAGTACATGCTACAAATCTGAAACCTTCAATAACGATCCTCCGCTCCACGCAATCAGCCGTGCACCATCATCTACTCTACCTACAGTCAGTCCTGCCCCAGCTCAGAGCCTCACTTTCCCAGACCTGCAGTGACCCTCTGTATTTCTACATCCTCAAGAGGATACATGCGCTCAACAAACAGTATTTCTCTACTGCATCAGACTTAAAAGAACATAAGTTAAACAAACTTTCACATACTTCCCTTCATATTTGGGTTACCTCGAACTTTCTCCTGGCCTCTGGAACTGCCCAGACACCATTAGCCACACAGCTGCTCCTTCCATCACAGCTGCAGGATCCACTGGTGCCACTAGATTCACCAGCACAGACATAAAACCTACCTTGCACTCACTTTCACCCCCGCAGTTGCTATCGCGGTAGTCACTTCCACCCCGCTGGAACACTCTATGGTTGATGTCACTTCCACCTCCTGTGACGTCATCAGCCGAGTGCCCAACAGAAATGTTGTCCTTGCTGCTTGCGACACCACATCCAGCCCGTTAACACAGCCTTCAGCACTACGTCTGCCCCCTTTGTGAGCATCACTTCCGTTGGTGATGTCACTACCTGACCCTATAATCACGCCCACTCAAGCAACTGTCTCTGCCCCCACCACGAACTCCAGCCCCACTCCAGGCCCGAGCTTCCATTCGTGCCGTGTTTTCACCATTCCCCCAGACTCCCCCTCACTGAGAACGAACATTTAGTCCTCAGTAAAGGCCTCACTTTTATCCCTCTATGGTCCTAGATTAATGAGTTCGACACACGCTGTGACCCTGAATGTTTCTTCTGCTGCCTCCACCTCCGGGCCCACTTTTTTAATCAAGACACCCGCCCTCCCACTGAGTACCCCTTCTCCCACCTCCAACACACCCCATCCACCTGGACACCCCATACTTGCCTGTTACCCGCCCTCGACCTCTTCATTTCAAACTGCCACCGTGACATCAACCACCTCAACCTGTCCACACCCCCCTCACCCACTCCAAACTCCAACCCTCATAACACACAGCCCTCCGCTCCCTCTGCTCCAACCCCAACCTCACCACCAAACCCGCAGACAATGGGGGCGCAGTAGTAGTGTGGCGCACTGACCTCTACACCGCTGAAGCCAGGCG
Organism: Chiloscyllium plagiosum; assembly: GCF_004010195.1. Taxonomy (NCBI): domain Eukaryota; kingdom Metazoa; phylum Chordata; class Chondrichthyes; order Orectolobiformes; family Hemiscylliidae; genus Chiloscyllium; species Chiloscyllium plagiosum. Next base: position 40,323,028 of record NC_057736.1, on the reverse strand, counting down.
CTAATTCGCAGACACCTCCTTCTACAGCCCCCTTGATCACAACCTCGCCTCTCATCACCAAACCATCATCTCCCAGATCATCCACAACCTCATCACGTCTGGGGATCTCCCATCCACAGCCTCCAACCTCATTGTCCATGAACTCCGCACTGCCCGATTCTACCTCCTTCTGCCTCACCCTCACCATGGACATCCAGTCCCTGTACACATCGATCTACTATGATGAAGGTCTCCAAGCCCTCTGTTTCTTCCTCTCATGCAGTCCCAACCAGTATCTTTTCACCGACATCCTCATCCACCTGGCTGAACTGGTCCTCATCCTCAACAGCTTCTCCTTCCAACCCTCCCCTTCCTCCAAACCAAACGGGTAGCCATGGGCACCTGCATGGGCCCCAGCTTTTCCTGCCTGTCTGTTGGGTATGTGGAACAGTCCATCTTCCGCAGTTACACCGGCACCACGCCGCCACCTGATCCTCCGCTATATCAATGACTCCCACGAGGCGGTTCAACAGTTCATTAACTTTACCAACACCTTCCACCCTGACCTCAAATTCACCTGCATCATCTCGGAAACCTCCCTCCCCTTCCTGGACCTCTCCATCACCATCTCTGGGGACTGACTAACCACAGACATATACTACAAGCCCACCGACTCCCATAGCTACCTAGACTACACCTCCTCTCACCCTACCTCCTGTAAAAACACCATCTCTTATTCCCAATTCCTCCCCTCCGCTGCATCTGTTCCCAGGATGACCAATTCCACCTCAAAGTCCCAGATGGCCTCCTTCTTCCACAGTAGCAACTTCCTTTCCCACGTGGTTGATGATGCCCTCCAATGCATCTCCTCGACTTCATGCACCACTGTCTTTGAACCCCATCCCGCCTAACGCAACAAGGACAGAATCCTACTGGTCTTCACCTTCCACTGCAACAACATCCACATACATTACATCGTCCTCCACCACTTCGCCACCGACAAACGGACCCCACCAACAGATATATTTCCCTCCTCACTCCTATCAGTGTTCCGGAGAGATCATTCCCTCCGCTACTCCCTTGTCAGGACCACACCCCCCCCAACAGCCCACATCCAACTCCTGGTACCTTTCCTTGCCACCCCAGGAAATGCAAAACTTGCACCCACACCACTCCCCTGACCTCTGTCCAAGGCCCCAAGGGATCCTTCCATATCCCTCAGAAATTCACCTGTACCTCTCCCAGTTTCATCTACTGCATCCATTGCACGCGATGTGGTGTTCGCTGCATTGGCGAGACAGACGCCTTCTTACGGATCATTTCAGAGAATATCTCTGGGACACCCGCACCATTATCCCAGTCCCAAACCTCCAACTCTGCACCGCCCTCCAGACCTGTCCATCACTGCCCCCTCTGATATATCACCTTCTTCCTTACCTTCATCTACCTATCACTTTCCCAGCTACCTCAACCCCCTCCCATTTATTAGATTAGATTTATCTCTCAGCTCCGACCCAAAAACCTCATCCCTGATGAAGGGCTTATGCCTGAAACGTTGATTCTCCTGCTCCTTGGATGCTGCCTTCCTGGCTGTGCTTTTCCAGCACCGCACTCTCGACTCTGATCTCCAGCATCTGCAGTCCTCACTTTCGCCCAGGTAGATTTTTTAAGTGAGGGTTTTAGTGATTATAATGAGGTTAGCCAGGTGGACATCATAGAATATGAGTTCCTTGATTGGACCAGATTAATACTCCAATCAGGGGGCCCTGGCTTACAGATAAATAGAGGGATATCTGAGATTCTCACACTTTGAGAGCTGGCTATGAGGGACCAGTGTCAAAGACTTTGTGCATATAAATAAAGGCTGACTTGGCATTGGGATACTGATGTCTGTGGAGTTATTTCAGTGGTGACGAGGGTAAAGCACATTCCTGAAGAAAACCGCTCGCAACAGTCCTCTTTGAGTTGGGGGTAAGCATTTCTGACATGTCGTTATTTGGAAAATTTGACTCGTTCAATCCTGTTGTCGAAGACTGGGCCCAGTATGTGGAACAGATGCATTATTTGTTCTGTGAAAATAACTTTGGGGCGATGAAAAGCAATGAGTAATTTGCCTGACAGCTTGTGGATCTGCGGCCTTTTTGGTTATTAGGAACCTGACTTCCCCTGAGGCACCAGGTACTAAAACCTTTCAAGAGTCAATAGATTTAATTAAGGAATTTTACAACTCTGAGCATCCTCTGATTGCAAAATTCTATATTTTTCACTTTGCAATTTCACTCAGAACTGGGGGAAATCTTTGATGGGATTTTTGACTAGGTTAAGATGATTGGCAGGGGCAGTGACTTTGGCTGAGCCCTTAATGAGATGATGAGACACCATGGTATGTGGGATTAATGATGTAACCATGCAAAAGCACCTACTAGCTGAAGCCCAACTGGACTTCAGACTGGGACCACAACACTGCAAGCTTTCATCATTGGAAAATGTGGCAGATGAATTGTAAGGTATTCTGGTGGAAGTAGACACTCGTGCGTAATCTGATTGAGTTTAGGGAGCACCTCTTCAGTGAAGACAATTGTATAGCATCACTCAGGACATATCGTGAACAGACGGACTCTAGATCAGACGGACTCTAGATCAGCCCACAGCAAAATCCCAAAACAAAGCCAAGTTCGGCTAAAATTTTTATCAGGATCCAAGCCGGAAAGCCGTTGTGCAGACTCAAGACCGCAAAGAAATCCTACTGGACCTAAATTGAGTAAGTGAACTGATTGGCAGGTATCCAAGAGAAGTCTACCTCCATCTGGTTTGGAACAGTTAAATTGCTCAGCAACATCCAAATCAGAACCAATCAAAATAGATGTCTGCCTAAATAGTCACCTGGTTCTAATGGAGATCGGTACCAACTCAGTCATATCTATGATCGCAGAATCAGTCTTTCGCAAATTCTGCTTTGGACTCCAATCATACTTTTGTGCTAAACCTTGGCTAGACTGATAACCTGTACTTGGGAACGTTTGCAGATTAAGGGTACAAATTTGGTTCTCATCTCATGTGAGAAGCAGCTAATTCAGTTACCGCCAATTGTCGTAAAAGGCTCAGGCGAAATGTAACAAAAGAAACTGAATATCTTTACCTTCGATGACCTGAATGTGGTTCTAGACTCTCAACAGTATGGTTGCCCTCTGAAGTAACGCTTCAACTTTGGGAGTATCTTTCCAGAGAATCCAAAATGCAGATGGAGTTTAATTCAGATAAATGCGAGGTGCTACATTTTGGGAAAGCAAATCTCAGCAGGGCTTATACACTTAATGGTAAGGTCTGAGGGAGTGTTGCTGAACAAAGAGACCTTGGAGTGCAGGTTCATAGCTTCTTGAAAGTGGAGTCGCAGGTAGATAGGATAGTGAAGAAGGCATTTGGTATGCTTTCCTTTATTGGTCAGAATATTGAGTACAGGAGTTAGGAGGTCATGTTGCGGCTGTACGGGACATTAGTTAGGCCACTGTTGGAATATTGCGTGCAATTCTGGTCTCCTTCTTATCGGAAAGATGTTGTGAAACTTGAAAGGGTTCAGAAAAGATTTTCAAGGATGTTGCCCGGTTTGGAGGATTTGAGCTATAAGGAGAGGCTGAACAGGCTGGGGCTGTTTTCCCTGGAGCAACGGAGGCTGAGCGGTGACCTTAGAGGTTTACAAAATTATGAGGGGCATAGATAGGATAAATAGACAAAGTCTTTTCCCTGGGGTGGGGGAATCCAGAACTAGAGGGTATAGGTTTAGGGTGAGAGGGGAAAGATATAAAAGAGACCTAAGGGGCAACTTTTTCATGGGTATGGAATGGGCTGCCAGAGGATGTGGTGGAGGCTGGTACAATTGCAACACGTTAAGAGGCATTTGGATGGGTATATGAATAGGAAGGGTTTGGAAGGATATGGGCCGGGTGCTGGCAGGTGGGACTAGATTGGGTTGGGATATCTGGTCGGCATGGACTGAAGGGTCTGTTTCCATGCTGTACATCTCTATGACTCTAAGTCCTGAGCTGCGAATAATGCAAGGTTAGTCTCAGCTTGTTTCCAGTTTAATATCCATAATCAAGGCTCTTATGTGTATTGGGCAGGCACTTGTGCAGAAATTGCAAGTCGTTGTTTGATTTGCCATCTAAGTGCAAATTATGGCCCATTTATTTGTCTTTCAAGTACTGTTCATGCAGAAAGCAGTTCATGTTTATTGTAAAAACCTATACAATATATTAAATAATTACAATTGGAATTCTGAGCAGGTAAACGGTGATCGTAAAATAATAGAGATGTACAGCACGGACACAAACCTTTGGTCTAACTCGTCCATGCCAACCAGATATCTTAAATTAGTCCCATTTGCCAGCATTTGGCCCATATCGCTCTAAACCCTTCCTATACCTATACCCATCCTGATGCTTTTTAAATGTTGTAATTGTACCAGCCTCCATCACTTCCTCTGGCAACTCGTCCCATACACGCACCATCCTCTGTGTGAAAAAGTTGCCCCTTAGGTCTTTTTTATATCTTTTCCCTCTCACCCTAAACCTATGCCGTTTAGTTCTGGACTCCCCCACCCCAGGGAAAAGACTTTGTCTATTTATCCTATCTATGCCCCTCATGATTTTATAAACCTCTATAAGGTCACCATTCAGCCTCCGACACTCCAGGGAAAACAGCCCCAGCCTATTCAACCTCTTTCGATAGCTGCAACCCTAGCAACATGCTTGTGAAACTTGAAAGGGCTGAGAAAAGATTTAGTGTTATTTACAATGAAGCATCAAAGTGCTATTGCCCAGCTCTGACTAATACTGAAGAAGTCAGAAATTTTATTTTTGTTACTTTTTTTAGGTTCAACTTTGATGCAGATTAACAAAGAACAATGTACAAAGAAAATTTACAGCCCAGGAACAAGCCCTTCGGCCCTCCACGTCTGAGCCGATCCAAATGTACTGTCTAAACCTGTCAGTCAATTCCTAAGCATTTGTATCCCTCTGCTCCCCATCTACTCATGCATCTATCCAAACATATTTTAAATGAATCTACCATACCTGCCTCTACCACCTCTGCTGGCAACGCGTTCCAAACGCCCACCACCCTCTGTGTGAAGTACTTGCCCTTAAACTTTCCAGCTCTTACCTTGAAAGCGTGACCTCTCGTTATTGAATCCTTCACCCTGGGAAAAAGCTTGTCTCTATGTCTATACCCTTCATGATTTTGTAAACCTCAATCAGGTCCCCCCTCAATTTCTTTTTTTTTTCTAGTGAAAATAAACCTAACCTACTCAACCTCTCTTCAAAGCTAGCACTTCCATACATGAAGCAATTGGTCAAACTGCAGTTTCAGTGAGTCATGACGACTGATAGGGAAATCTACGATTTGATTTGGTCAATAAATAACAATATGATGTAATTAAGCATGTGGGTTATTTGCTAAATAACGCTTATCTTAATTTTTAAAGGCAGTGCTTCATGTGGCTTTAAAACCACGATGACGTATTCTGTATTTTCCAGGAGCAGGTTGTCAAATTGGAGGTATACCTTGAAGAGATATGCTCATGATATCATCTCTGTCTCTCAGTGTATGACCTCATGATGTAAAGGTCTTATACACCATTTTACTTGGGGATCCCTCTCTTGAAGGTGGACACACTGTTCTAAGTATGTTTCTCTGTTGTAACTAACAGCCTGAAGCTAGCCCAGAGACAGATGAATGTATTGTTGGTACATAGTAACTTTCTGGAATACATATCTGATGGATTCTTGAATACCTTGATATCCATGCTCAATTTCTTACACTCCAAGGTATCACATAAGCATTGTTGCATCCAGCAAATACACCTTACTGGAGGCAGAACCCCGATCTTGTTCCAAATCTAACACACGTTCCCCTGCTTCATGGCAACTTCCTGAGCAGCACAGGTCCAGTAACCTACTGATGATAAGACCAATAGATGTAGGCCATTCTGCCCATCGATCTGTTTCACTGTTCCATGGCAATCTGATAATCCTCAACTCCACTTTCTTGACTTTTCCCCATAACCTTTGATTCCCTTGCTGATCAAAAATATACCTCGCCCTGCAATATATGTTAATGACCCAGCTCTCTGCAGGGAAGAATTCCATGGACTGACTCCCTTGAGAAAAAAAGAAACCCCTCCTCTCTGCCTTAGATGGGTGATCTCTTCCTCTGAGATTGTGCCCTTTTGTTCTACAGTTAGGTCCCACAAGGGAAGACTGCGTCTCTGCATCTAACCTGACAAGCCCTCTAGGAATCTCACATGTTTCAATATCATCATCTCTCATTCTTCAACACACCAGTGAGTACAAGCCCAACCCATTCAACCCCTCCCTATGGAAAAAAAATCCCTTCAACCTAATGAACCTTTTATGGATTATATCCAATATAAGTCTGTACCTCATTGGGGGTAAGGGGACCAAAGGTGCTCATGGTAGTCTACCTGTGGTCGGAGTAGTGCGTTGTACAGTATTGTCAAAACCTCCCTATTTTTATATTGTATTCCTTTTGGGCATGGTACTGGATTAGCAAACCAAGATACTGAGAGTTCAAGTCCCAATGTGCTAAGTTGTGAACATAAATTTGAATAGATATGTGCATCTGGAAAACCACTTGTTAGTTTTGCGAGAATTAATGGTGTTGAATTTAAAAACCCAAATAATTCATTAAATTTGTTTTACAGAAGAAGCATCCCCTGCCCCCGCCACCAGCAGCTAAGTTCCACAATATGTGATTTAATGAAGAAAATATAGAAAGATACAAAATAGGAGCAGGAGTTGGCTGTTTTCACTTTGAGCCTGTTCTGTCATTCAATGCGATCATCCAACTCAGTCCTCTGTTCCTGCTATCTCCCTATATCCTTTGAACTAACAACTATATCAAATGCTTTCTTGAAACATTCAATGTTTCAGTCTCAACCACGTTCCATGGCAGGATATCCTACAGGCTTGCTACTCTCTGGATGAAGAAATATCTCCTTGTCTTGAATGGTCTATCCCCGTGTCTTTAGTCTATGACCCTGTGACTCTACAGGAATAAGGAAATACTAGTTACGTCTCAAGAATGAAAAGGAATTCTTGATCTAACAAGTATAGATAAGAAACATAAAATGAAGAAAATTCAAAATGTTGTTACCTTAGTTTCTATTGATCATATATTTTAAATTTTTGGCATTAATTTGGGATTGTTTTGTCCAATCTGTCACTAGATGTGGATAATTGGGAATCTAGGTCCAGTTAATTGCAATTTTAATTAACTAATAGACATTATCATTGAGCTTGTGACTTCAATACATAGATGGCTTGTGCACATGAACTTTAACCGTTATTTGATGGCAAGATGAAAATCAAGTGGGTTTTTTTGATCATTGAGTGCTTTACGTACTGTTTGATCATTGAGTGGTGGTGGGTATTCAGACTTTCATATTGCTTCTGGGCATACTTACTTTTGCTACTCAGGGTTTACATTTAATGGTTTTCTGTCAATTTATTCTGTTTGTTTTGAAGCAATCAAAATTTCAGTCTTGTACTTAGAGTCAGTTCAGCTGCAGCTTTGGTTGTAATTTGGAATATGGGCTGATCTTTAAACTTGTTTGCTTCAGCCTGTCTTGATGGGTTTGTAAAGGTGAAGCTGGGATGTCCAAAAATCTCCAATCAAATGGCAATACAACAAGATGGATAGTCTTCTCCCAACTAAAGCAAAGGGCGCCATCCCAACCAAATCATTATGTTGTTTACGAGTTTTTATGAGGAACTCTTGAGTTGAATCCAGATCTGGTCAAATTGAATAAAAATTTCCCTTTGCTTTCTATTAATCTCTCTCTGTGGTCCTCATTGCTCTCCATTTCTGCCAGTCATATGCTGTGACTTGGCATGAATGAATGGCCTATTATTTTGGTGAGCTATCTCCTTTAGAAATGCCAGCCTTTTACTTGGCACTCAGCTCCTTATCATCTGACCAAGTTAGGGTACTGCGTGCATGTGAATCATTGATAGAGTCATAGAGATGTACAGCACGGATACAGACCCTTCGGTCCAACCCGGCCATGCCGACCAGATATCCCAACCCAATCTAGTCCCACCTGCCAGCACCCTGCCCATATCCCTTGCTTTCAAAAACCAGCATTTCACAACTTTAAAATCTGTTTGCATAATGTTTTTCATACTGAGCATATTTTTCCATAAATCTACAGTGCAAGGATGCATAGGCTTGGTGAGTTAGCCATGGGAAATGCAGGATTACACTGATAGGGTAGGGTGGTGGGTCTGGGTGGCATGCTCTTCAGAGGGTTGGTGTGGACTCGATGGGCTGAATGGTCTGTGTCTACACTGCCGGGATTCTGTAATATGCATGTGGGGTGTTATGTCTAGGCCAGCATTTAATGCTCATTATTAAAGCCCTTGAGATGGTGTTCATGAACTAACCTATTGAACTGATGCTATCCACACAGTGGAAGTGCTCCCATTATCCTGCCATGGTGGGGAAGTTCCAGTATTTTTACATGTGATATGATTAAAGTAAGTTTAGTGACCACAAAGTGACATTTTCCAGCTGAAAATATAAATGATATTGTTATCTGATCAATGCATTGAATTTTCCTGGAATGTCTTGGGCATCTACGGTGTTGCTCTTTTACTCTGCTCTTCTCCTCTTGCCCCCCACCCCCCAAGCTTACGTCATTGTCCCCTGTTTGTTAAAGCACAAATGTGGAATGAAATGCCTTACTATGACCAACATTGCAGAGACTTGCAGTGAGTGCTATTGTGTTCGGATTAGATTCAGAGCAATGTCCACTAAATCATTGCAAATGTTAATAAAATGTGAAAGACATAACATCCTTCTCTTGGGAAAAATAGACCTTCTGGTATCAATTTGTGAACTTCAGTGGTTTTGTCCAGTGGCACATTTATTATAAATATAGAGACCTTTGCCAGCTGAACTAGTGCAGTCAGTTTTAAAGGATCTTGTAGCAGCTAGTCATTAACATTGACACACTGTGCAAAAAAAGAGAAGGGGCAAGTCTTTTGGTCCTGAAGTAACTCCACAGAGGCTGGTATCTCATCACCTTTTATTTACATGTGGAAAGTCCTTGACACTGATCCAGCTCCCTCAGAACCAGCTCTCATGACACTCCTGTTCTTACCTGTCAGCCTGGGCTCCCTGATTGGGACTGTTAATCTGGTACAATCAGGGAATTCATATTCTGAGGTCCAGTTGGCTGACCTCATTACAATCACTACAGGTACTTTGAGATTTCCACTGCTGAGGTACCAATCATGTTATGTTTTAATCAGTAGAACAGAGTACCTTTTAAGAGACATGCTCATGATATCATCATTGTTACATAGCATGTGACCTGAGGGTATAAAGATCACAGATTCCATCTTACCTCTGATCACTCAGAGCATGACATGCCATTGAAAGTATACTGCTCTTTGTTACTGGATATTTTAATATGAGCCCAGACATGTACCTGCAAGTGTAATACTTGTATACGTTAGGGAGCTGTCATAAATGTCATAGAGTCATAAAGTGTGAAAAGAGATCGTTCAGTCCAACCAATTCGAGCTGACCAGGTATCCCAAATGAAACTAGTCCTACCTGCCTGCCCTTGGTCCAAATCCCTCCAGATATTTCATATTCATTTCCTTATCCAAATGTCTTTTAAATATTATAACTGGACTCGCATCCATCACTTTCTCCAGAAATTTATTCCACAAATGAACTACTGTGTAAAAAAAAAACAAAAATTGCCCCTCCATGTTTTTGTTAAGTCTTTCTCTTCTCACCGTAAAAATATGCCCCCTGGTATTGAAATCCCCCCCCCCCCCCCCAGGGAAAAGACACCTGCCATTCACCTTATCTATACCCCTCATGATTTAAAAGCCCTCTACAGTACAACTTTGATTATCCGAACATCAATTATCTGCATTTCGGATTACCCGAACATGTCTAGGTCCTTTAAAAACGGCATTAGGCAACTTAGCATTCAGTTATCAGTTAAATGGCATTATGACCTGCATTGCCAGATAACCAAGACATGTTCGGGTAACTAGCACTCAAATTATCGCTTGTTTATGATCAGATCAGTTATCTGAGTGATCAGTTATCCAAGCAAAGTACTCCCTGTCCGTCTTGTTTGGATAATTGAGGTTCTGCTGTATAAGGTCGCCCCTCAACTTCCTAAGCTCCTGTGAGGTAACTCCCAGCCTATCCAGCCTTTCCCTGTAACTTGGTTGAATTCTGCAATGCCATGTTACCTGTATTTGGTTTATGCTACAAATGATAATGCAAGAATTACCGTATCAGGTACCACACTTTGTTGGAGGGAAAATTTCCCTCGTAGGGAGGAAGGAAGAGGATTGAGAATTATCAGGAGTGGCTTCATTAATCTGGTAAAAACAATGACTGCAGATGCTGAAACCAGAGTCTAGATTAGAGTGGTGCTGGAAGAGCACAGCAGTTCAGGCAGCATCCGAGGAGCAGTAAAATTGATGTTTCGGGCAAAAGCCCTTCATCAGGAATACAGGCAGAGAGCCTGAAGGGTGAGAGATAAACTAGAGGAGGGTGGGGGTGGGGAGAAAGTAGCATAGAATACAATAGGTGAGTG
>NC_057736.1:40263357-40311779 GCF_004010195.1 Chiloscyllium plagiosum | reverse complement strand
CTCTCACTTACCTCTCCACCCTTCAGGCTCTCTGCCCGTATTCCTGATGAAGGGCTTTTGCCCGAAATGTCGATTTTACTGCTCCTCGGATGCTGCCTGAACTGCTGTGCTCTTCCAGCACCATTCTAATCCAGAACCTAGCTTCATTAACCTGTCTGACAAACAGCGTTAGTGTAGCTGCAGAGGGTGATGATTGGCTTGGGAAGACCAACGTTAGCATTGAGTACTGTATCTTGTATTGGGAGCCTTGTATATATGCTCAGTGTTTTAGTCTTCCCTTGTGTGAGATTCACACTGTTTACCTGGGGTCACACTCCTCTTGCAGTCTCTCAGCTTTAAACAGTGACCCAGCTTTAAACTTGCAAAGAAAAGCATTGACTGATCTTGTAGCAGCTCGCCACAAACAACAAACTCCACCATTCAGAACTGGCTTCATTTTATTGAGGGCTGTTGCTTGCATTGTATCCTTTGTTCTCTCTCTTTTCTTTTGATTCATTTGTCACAATTGCACTGAAAAGAGAGATGCCCTATTAGGTCTTGATGACAGAAAATTAATTTGCTCATTATTAGAAAATCAGTGGGAGTTGACATAAAACCCATGAGACCACTCTTGGTTAATAACTTGACCTTTTTTGAGGGGACTGTTTTGCAATCTTGCACTACTCATGTTTCTGTGTATGGAGGGGTGAAGGAATGGTAAGGAAAATAAGGGGGAAAAGCATAAGTCTCTAAATCTGCTCATTCTGGCTATGTTATAATTAATTTTAATGCATTTATTTTAGCAGTTCTGGTCTCCTCACTAGACTATGATACATTTCTGGCTATTGTTTATTTTCTATTTCAGGACTTGGGTCTTTTCTATTTCAGTATTTGTTACATTTGTGTGTCCACGGGTTTGCTTTATGATTAGATTAGATTACTTACAGCGTGGAAACAGGCCCTTTGGCCCAACAAGTCCACACGGACCCTCTGAAGAGCAACTCACCCAGACCCGTTCCCCTACATTTACCCCTTCACCTAATACTGCGGGCAATTTAACAGGGCCAATTCACCTGACCTGCACATTTTTGGATTGTGGGAGGGAACCGGAGCACCTGGAGGAAACCCACACAGACACTGGGAGAACGTGCAAACGCCACACAGATAGTTGCCTGAGGCGGGAATTGAACCCGGGTCTCTGGCGCTGAGAGGCAGCAATGCTAACCACTGTGCCACCGTGCTGCACTGTAATCTTCCCCAACAATGGTTTTTTTCTAAACAGTGATTCGCACAAATAATAGTGAGAGATTTTGGTCTTGTCAACAGACAAATTATCTTGATGACACTGACCTGGTTGGTCAATCCAAGATTCATAAAGTCATACAGCCCAGAAAAGGCCCTTTAGTCCATTGTGTCTGCACCAACATAACTATCACCACAAGCAGACTCATCCCAATGTCCTGCACTTGTCCCATATCCTTGAATGTTATGATATTTGAAGTACTCATGCAAGCATTTTTTTTTTGAAGGTTGTAAGGTTTCCAGTCTCCACTACCTTTCCAGGCAGTGAAAATCTCACATGCACACTTTCAGAAAACAGAGATTCCTCAATTTCTGCATTGCTGGAAGCCTTTTGATTGGCTCTCCTGGTTCCTAAAAGTATAACATAACTGTGTTATACAGAACAGCAAGCCCGCTGTTTGATTCCTGTTAAAGGTTAGCTGCCTCCGTTAGAGTGAAGGTACATGTTCTAGTGGTCTATGATTAAACAAGGAAAATTCTGCCTGATCTCTACCTTTAGTGGGAAGGTACATCTTTGTGAACATGAAGCTCCGAAGAGATTGGATTTTTTTTTAAACTCAGTGTTACGGTTGATAAACCTCCTGAGTGGCTGAAATCTCCTGGAATCAGCATCACTCTCTCAGTAGGTATTTTGAAAGCAATCCTGGAGATTTTACAAGGTCATTTTAAACAAACTAACACCACAATCATTAATACGCAGAAACTCACCATTGTAAACAGTGATCAGGTGCCAACGTTGTCATGGAGTTGAAAGAACCCAACTCGAGCTCCCTGGCATTCCACTTCAACACCCAAATTACTCTGTGGGTGGCCCACATCTGAGTTGGTTTGATCCATTGACCACTAATCATTTCAACAAGAATTGAAACATTGAACATTAGCCCAAAGTTTGGTCTTCACTCACAAATATTCAAGAACGACGCTGTGAATGTTTGAAGCTACTTTCTGTTGGTTGAAGCTCTTCTGATCCATTTTGTAAAGGAGCTAATCCATTCGGAAAAATTGGATTTGGGATACTGTTTCAGGCACTCTCCTCAATTTTTATTTGCAACCAATTTGTTCTGTAGTAATTCAAAGACATAATTCCAACAGTAGAAGTTCAGATTCTTGAGCAGATCTATATTTAAAAATTATGATTTTCTTTGTCAAGTGAAGCACTAATAGCTTTTCTAAAAAAAAAAATATTTTTCACTGTGGCTTAAAGTGCAATGCTTTTTTTTTTCTTGTTAGCATGTCTCCTTTGTGAAGAGCGTGTGAACATAAAAGTTGTAGAATTGTGCTGTGTACTAAGTTGTAAATAATTGAATGAAAAGTGGCAGCTTGTGCAATGCTCTGCTTTTGTATGTCGGAAATTCTAAAGTCGATCTCCTCTGGAATGACAATAAATTGACAGAAGGTGAAATAACTCCAGCTGTGACATTGTCCTTTTCATTGAATGTCTGTCAGAAAACTTTTTTTTAAAAAGCATTTTAAAATTACTGTCAGATAACAGACAGACTTCCTGATCAATTCTGATCCCACCTTGCTCAAGTTGAATGCAGCAACACTATGATTTTTTTGCTCTTTCCCCTCATCTTAAATCTTCTCAATTTTGCTACACAAATGAAAACTTGAAGGATCAGGTTGTGATTTTTCAGATGACTACACATGAATAAATATTGGTGTTAGACAGCATCCCTGTTTTCCCTCTTGGTTGGATGCAGAGGTAACATGTTAAAATTAATAGAAATACAAAAGTTCTTCCCAGTGGCCTGCCTGATATTTGTGCCTGGAACAGTGTCACTAAAAACATTATCTGGTTATTATCCCATTTGTTGTTTGTGGGATCTTGCCTTGCAGGTTGCCATATTTTCTTGCATGACGACTTCAAAACGTATTTCATTGGCTGTGAACTGTTTTGGATGCCGCAAGATTGAAAGGCACTACAGACATACAGATCCTTTCTTTAAGATGGAGGGAAGTAAACTGATAATAGTTGAAATCAAGGTGACTAATTAGTGCTAATACCCTACACAAACATTTATTGACCTAGTGATTCCCCATTTGAGTTGTGTTAGTTTTAAACTTGACTTTCCTATTTGGTAGTCTTTCATTTATAATTGTTGGAGTGTTTGTTTTTCTGTTATAGACCATTCATTGTTGTGTCTCACAGTCAGATTGCAAAATACCTTTTAAGAAACATGCTCATGATCATTGCATCATAGAGGAGATGTCCTGAGGGTATAAAGATATAAAGGTCAACACCAACACCATCTTACTTGAAATCACTCGATGCATGGTATGTTGATGGAACCATGCTACTTTCTGTAAACAAATACCTTTATGGTTAGCCTGGATGTGCCTGTGAATGTTGATATTTGTACTAGCCGTCAGTGATAAACATCAGTTAGCTGGCTCAATACTTTTTCATTCATGCCCAGTTTCACAGCTTATGAGCTTACAACATAAGCATTGCTGCATCAGGTAAGGATACTGAAAAGTAAATAGTAGTATGCTTTGGTTTCTCTTCAGACAGTATTAAAAAAAATGATATCCACCATGATATGAAATCTGTGTTGCTTAAATTCCCATAATATATGTACTCAGATGCAAATACTTTGTGTACATATAACCCATTGTCCCTTCCCAGAACCTACATTGAGTTTCCCTTGGCTTTCCTCTCCCCTCCCTTGCACCATTATCATCAGCTCCATTAACCCTGCCCCAAGCCCAACCCTTTCCCCTTGCTCTGTGTGTACTTAATCAGCACTGGAAGCTGTTTGAGATTAATAGCTATTATGAGAAGCCATTAGTTTTAAAATCTGAATGCTCTGTTCTCTTCATGGATGCTGCCTGACCTGCTGAAAGTTTGAATTATATTCTGTGTTTATTTCAGCATCCACAGGATTTGTCTATTATTTCAATGCTTGGTTGTCATCTTCACTGGAATACAAGAATGAGGACAGTTGCATTTGGGAGCTCCTTTGATTAAAGGTCATTTGAATTCAATTGAAGGGGTGTTCATTTAGGAGATAATTTTACACGCAATCTGAACAAAATTGCACATACTAATGCATTCTTAATTATTGGATAATATTGCAGTTGTGCAGGCCAGTTGGTTGTTTTCAGGATTTCAATTTGCAGGGATGATTTGTGATGGGATGTAACTGTATATGATTTCTCTTGTGTTGTAAGACTGTTTACCATGGCAACATGGCTCAGTTGATGGCACACTCCTATTTAAGTCAAAAGGTTCCATGTTAAAAGGCAAACTCCAGGACTGGAGCACAAATTAAGGGTTACGCTTTAATACAGTATTGAGGGAGTGCTACACTGTTGGAGGTGCCATCTTTTTAGATTAGAGATTAAACAAAGTTCAAGGGTTAAATCAAGTTGAGGTGGCACGGTGGCTCAGTGATTAGCACTGCTGCCTCACAGCACCAGAGACCCAGGTTTGATTGCACCCTCGGTGACTATCCGTGTGAGCTTGCACATTCTCCCTGTGTCTGCGTTTCCTCCCACAATCCAAAGATGTGCAGGTTAGGTGGAGTGGCCATGCTAAATTGCATATAGTGTCCAGGGTGGTGGCGGTTTGGTGGGTTAGCCATGGGAAATGCAAAGATTACAGGGATAGGAGTAGAGGGATGCTCTCCGAAGGGTGGGTGTGCACTCAATGGGCCGAATGGCCTGCTTCTATACTGTCGGGATTCTGTGAAATTCACATTCAGCCTGTGGGTGATGTAAAATATTCAGCGGCAGTATTTCAACAAAGAGCAGGGAAGTTATTCTCCGGTGTCCTGACCTTTTTTATCTGCCCCCAATCAACATCACGGACACAGGTTATCTGCTCATTCACTTTGCTGAACTTGATGTGCACAAATTTGCTTTTGTGTTTCCTACATCACTATGAAAATACTTGTTGTTTGGAGCATCCTGTGGTCATGAAAGATGCTATGTTAGGTGTTTTTAATTGAAGTGAACTTCACGACTGCCTACTTGAAGAGATGCTTGTTTGGTAGACTTACATTTTTAACTGCACAATATTTCATGCAATCATATTACAATTGTTTGAAACATCCTCCATTTAATTTCTGTCACCCTTTTGCCTCTCCCTTTTCTCTGTATGGAAACTTACAGCATAAAAACAATTCAGCATTTTAAAAAAAGGCAAACAACTGCTGGAATTGTGAAGTAAAATCCAGAATTTCTGTTGAAACTCAGCAGGTCTGGCAGCATCTGTGAAGAGAAAGCAGAGTTAACATTTTGTATCTAGTGACCCTTCTTCACTTTGTGTCCTGAAATATTGATTCTGCTTTTACTCCACAGACGCTGCCAGACCTGCTGAGTTTCAGTAGCAAGTTCTGTTTTAATTTAGCCCAACTGGTCTATTCCACTCCACACAAATCACCTTGTAGTTTTCACCTGTTTCAGTCATGATGCAAGTTCTATTATTGCCTCTTTCTCATTTGACCATTGGGATTTTAGACAGGTTATTGCATCAGAACAACAGCAAGTACTATCTTAGTCATAATTTGTGCCATGATGAATCTTTGATGGGAACCACATTGTTTCGAGGTACATCATGTGTATTTATCCTGCAAGGGTTATTGAAAAATGTGGCACTTCGGTCATTGCAGGCTGCCCTGGCGCAGTCCCTGCACAGATGTGGTTCAGATTGAGAATGAAGCCTCTGGTAGACATATGTTCACTTGGTTACCAAGCCAACTATTAATAAGCTAATATAGAGCACAGAGGAAATCAATTTCATGTGCACCATTCCTGCCCACCTCCCTTATTTGCTGTAAATGTCTAAACTTTTCTGTCAATGTTTTCCATTTGAAAGTTGCAAGGTTTATGCTTGTCCGTTTGACTTTACCAAATCAGATGGAATTCCACCTTCCATAAATATGAGTTGGACCTAAAACTCTGCTGATATGTTAACTCATTACAATTCCTTTCCCTCCATCACCATGTTTGTGATCTCCATGGACTGCTGTTCAAAAGCAATATTTTGGTTTTAAAATTATCATCTTTGTTTTTAAATTGCTCCATGGCCTTGTGCCCACCTGCCTTATTTATTTCCTCCAACCCTAAAACCCACCAAGATGTTCCTTTAATTCTTGCTTCTTGTGCTTTGTCGATTAGAATTTGGTTGGTTAGATCCTAAGCTCGGAATTAATTTCCTTCCGTTATCTCTCCACCTTTCTACCTCACTTTCTACTTTGAAGACATCCAAAGAAACCCAAACATATAAATAGAAAGCAGGAATCATCAGCAATGCTTTGTCCGGAGGCTCACTGAAGATGTTACCTAGTATGGTGCTGAAATGTCTAAAAATGAACCTTCCAGCTCAGTGAGCAAACCTACATCCAGAACCTTTTTCTTTATTCCTTTTTATTCTTATCTTAGACTTTTTATTTATTATTTTTCCTGTTTTATACCAAATACTTAAGTATCTGTATCTAGGTATCTTACACCCTAAGATGGCACCTGTAAATGGTGATATTGCAGACTTTGCACTGCACTGAATTGAGTGTGCATGATAATAAAGTTAATTCAGTTCAATCCAGTTCTTTGAGTGTGTGGTCATCTGACATATTATTACCTTTAATGACTAGGTGTCATACATTTATTACACTTCTGTGGAGCACTGTGGGATGTTTCATTGCATTAAAAGAGCAATAAATGCCTATTCCTAAAATCCTTAAAGGGATGGACAAGGTAGATACAGGCAGATGTTTCCCCAGGCTGAGGAATTTAGATCCAAGGGCACACTATTTAAGATTAAGGAGGAAACCATTTAGGGGTGAGATAAGGTAAATTTCTGCTCAGAGTTTTGAATCTTTGTAATTCTCTAACACAGAGGGCTGTGGATGATCAGTCTCTGAATATATTTAAAATAGTGGTTGATATATTTTGTTTATCAATGACATCAGGGTTATGGGGATAGCATGTGTAAAAGGCATTGAAGTGTTTGATCAGCTATAATTGTATTAATTTGAGGACAGACTTAATGGTTCTTCTGCTTTCCACATGCTAAGAAGGATGAGGAGTCTTTGGAGAGATATGAAAAAGAACTGACTGTTTGGCCAAAAGTTGAGGGTTGACTTTTACAACTGATTGACCTTCACTGGAGGATATGTGGTGATAGCAAATTATTATTCCATGGATAATTTGTTTAAAGACGTTAACAGCTACTACCAATTTTAATGGGAGTTAACAATCTGTGTACATTTATAACTGACTAGTTTGGTCTCCAGGCACCAATCTACCACATTAATGTAATACACTTATACTTTGCATATCTTGCCTTGTGAAATTGCCCTTACAAACAGAAGCAATTATGAACAAAGACAATTAAACCCATTACGATACAGATCAGACAACTTATGTACAATGCCTCTATCAAAGCTTCTCTGTACTTAACTTTGTTATCAAACTTTATCTGGACTGTGCCACTGAAGTTTATTTAAATGTGAAAAACAGTTATTGGCTAAGCAAAGGAATAATGTTGTGATGGAATTATAATTGAATAATTGTGGAGAAGTTAATATCCTAAATTTGCATGTTGGTTCATGTTAAGATACTTAAATTTAGAGTCATCAGATTGCACCATTGAATCTATTTGTTGTTTGTAAGGACGGTGACCCAGATTTTGTTGTCAGCAGCTAAGGAATGGTACTTTTTATTCACCTTGAAGAAGTGGTCCCCAAGGATTTTACAATCTGTACTAAAATTGGTGGTGCTGATGCTTCCCCTTTTTTTTTTGAAATTACTCATGTTGACAATCTCCTTATTCCTCCAAAACAGCAGAAGCAAAGCTCTAAATTTGTCTTTCTACCAAGTGCCATTTCTGGCCATCTTAACTAGCTTGGCTGGCTGGTTCCTGATACAGCGCGATGGGCTTCAGTTCCCACACTTGGTTGAGGTTACCATGGAGCACACTCCTCCTCAACGTAGCTCCTTGTCTGAGACATGGTGACTTTCTGGTGATACCACCACTAGTCTTCTGCCCTTCTTCTTGCTCTGGAACCATGGCCACTTCTCTTCACCTTCCAGTATCACATCAGCTTCTTTTGCCTTTCTTTCCCTTTGTTTTCCTACTTTTGATGCTTTTTAACTCTAACCTAGCAACTTGTATTTCTTCCAGTTTTCAAGTATGATATGAGTGGTTGTAACTGATGGGAAAGTCTGAACAGCTTTCTCTTGAAGAGAAGGCTGACAAATGACTTAATTCAAAGTCTTTCAGCTTATGAAAGAGTTTGATAAAGTAGACATAAAGAAGATGCTTCCATGTGTTTCCACTCAAGGGGAGGTGATAACCTGGTGGTATTATCACTGGCCTGTTCCAGAGACCCAGGTAATGTTCTGAAGAAGGGCTTGTGCCCGAAGCATCGATTCTCCTGTTCCTTGGATGCTGCCTGACCTGCTGCGCTTTTCCAGCAACACATTTCCGGCTCTGATCTCCAGCATCTGCAGCCCTCACTTTCTCTCAAATGTTCTGGGGACCTGGGTTCAATCCTGCCATGGCAGATGGTGACATTTGTTCCAACAAAAATATCTAAATATGTGAAACAGCAGCAGAGGTAGGCTTTTCAAATCTGCTTCACTATCCAATTCGTTCATGGTCGTACAGTGACTCAGTGGTTAGCACTGCTGCCTCATAGTGCTATGGACCTGGGTTTGATTCCACCCTCTGACAGCTATCTGTGTGGGTTTACTCCGGTGCTTTGGTTTCCTCCCACAGTCCAAAGATATGCCATGGAAAATGCAGGGTAGGGGGAATGGGTCTAGGTGGGATGCTCATCATAGGGTCGGTGTGGACTTGATGGCCTGCTCCCACATTGTAGGGGTTCTATGATCCAATGGGTGTCAGATGCAATTATTATGGGGATGTAAGAAAGTAGTAATAAATTTTTGTCTGTCTTGACAGAAGTCAGTTGCCAAGGAGAAATGGGGGTAACCTATGAGTTATTAAGTGTGAGAAAATTAATTAACAAAAGGAGAGGGAAAAGTACTGGATATTTCCACTAGTGTAGGTGCTGCATACTTGGATTTCCAGAGAGGTGTCAGACACACAAGGCAAGTGTGCAAAATGAGGTTTCATCGAGGAAGCTGTGATGTATTAGTATGGATAAATAACTTCACTAACAGACAGGAAACAGCAAGTCGAGAAAAATGGTATATTCTCAGTTTGGTAGATGTGACTGCTGAGATGCAGGAAGGATCAATGCTGCTGCCCTTGGTTGTTTATAATCTATTTTAATAACTTAGAGAGTAATGTATCAATATTTACTGGTGATACGAAGCCAGGTAGAATTGTAAGCTGTACTATAGTCACAAAAGCTGAAAGCTGAAATTAGACCGGTTAAGTGAGTGGATAACAAAGTGAAAGATGAAATATAATAATGGGAAATGTCAGGTCATTTTGGTCATTAAAAACAGAAAAGTAGAACACTTTGTTTTAAATTATGGAATTTGGAATCATTAATGTTCAGAGAGACTTGGGTATACTTGTTGAGGAACACGGAGGCATACAATTAGGAAAACAGAAAAATCAATTTTGGCCTTCATTACAAGGAGATAAAAATAGAGTTCATGCTGCAGTTGTATGGGGCTTTGGTGAGACTGCTTAAGGTTATTCTGTCATTAGAGGCAAAGTGAAGAGTCAATATGTTGATCCCGCAGATGAGAGTATTGTCCCAGGGAAGGTTAAACAAGTTAGGCTTATCTCGGGTTTCGAAGAGTGAGAGGTGACCTCTTTAGAACATTCCAGATTATGGAGGGGCTTGACAAGGTAGATACTGAGATATTGTTTCCTTTGGCTTGGAAATCTAACACAAGGGGGCACAATTTCAGGGTTTTTAAAACATTCATTCAAGGGGTGTGAGGCTAGGCCAGCTGAAGGGCAGTTAAGAGTCACCACATGGTCTGGAGTCACATGTAGGCCAGACTAGGTAAGGATGACAGATTTCCTTCCCTAAAAGACATTTATGAACCAGCTGGGTTTTAATGACAGTTGACAGAAGTTATATGGTTTTCTGTTTGGGTTGCTGCTTCCTGAAAAGTTTTCTTTTCAAATTAATTTAAATTTCACTGTCTGCCATTGTGGAATTTGAACTTCAGCCCTCGAACATTAGCCTGATTACTAGCCTAGTGAAATTACTGTAACATTACTACCTGCCCGATAATTGCCAGTCATTTCAGAATGAGATGGAGAAGTTTTGTTTTCATCACTCAACATTATGAATCGTTGGAATTCTTTACTCCAGAGGATTGTAGATGCTCCATTATTTAATATTTAAGATTTAGATAGTTTTCTTATCTCTCTAAGAATCAAGGAGGATGAGGAGTGGATGGGAAAGAGAGGTTGAAGTTCAAGAATCAAATTGCCAAGTAGATCAGGCAGGTTGCTCCTGATTATTCCTGCTCCTGTTTCTGACACTCTATCGACTGATGTTCTCCAGTTGTGTATCCCAATCTACACATGACTCCCATCTCAGACGACAGTGAGCAGAACCACACAGGCTAGAGAAACACAGTACGCATGCTGGTCAAATTAGTTTCCCATTAGGTGGTTTAGTTTGAAATGACCACTCAATATTATGTTCACTCTAACAATCATCGAATCCCTACAGTGTGGAAGCAGGCCATTCAGCCCAGCACGTCCACACTGATCCTCTGAAAAGCATCCCACCCAGACCCAACCCCCTACCCTATTATGTAACCCTACATTTCACATGGCTAATCCATCTTGCCTCCATACCTTTGGACTGTAGGAGGAAGCCGGAGCACCCGGAGGAAACCCATGCAGACACTGGGAGAAAGTGCAAACTCCACACAGTCGCCCGAGGGTGGAATTGAACCCGGGTCCCTGGCGCTGTGAGGCAGCACTGAGCCACCATACTGAATGGGCAAAAATTACTGCCTTGCACATTTTCTCTACACTCAAGAATATTAAAAACTACATTGGGATCAGAGCAAAGTAGTCACAACTGGGCAATGTGTGAGGAATTTCCATTACAAATTGTATGCATTCAGCCTTGACTGATGTGAATTCTTGCTTCTAACAATCAATGGGTGAATTAGATTTTTGGATCCTCCAGTGCTGGCCAAAGCTCAGAATCGTTTAGAATTTACGACATAACTGCACGGATAGATGAGTGTCTATCTGCTTAAGGACTGCCAAGTCTATGGGCTTTTAAAAAATTATTGATGGTGATTCATTTACTTCAGGGTAATTTTGCCGAGGTAGAAGCAAAATGGATGTTCAAGGTTCCAAATGAAAAACTCAGCATCATGTGCCAACATCTGTGGACAGAGAAACAAAGTTAATGTTTTGAGTCCAATTGGACTCTTCTTGAAGGGAAAATGGAAAAGTTGAGGCAAATTGCATCATTGCACGTAGAAAAAAGTGGATAAGTACCTGACAGAGAAAGGAATAGGAGGTTATGTGAATGGGAGGCCAAGTATAGGGCGATGAGGTCACTGTGGAACATACACACTGACGTTAACCTACTCTATTTATGTAACTTCTACTGTCCCATGGATGAAATTCCTGTCATAGTTTGTAATCGTTCCTTCTTTATTATTAAAGAAATCTATTTATTTGTTATTTACTAATATACCTTTCTGCTGGAGTATGATAGAATCCAGAAGAAGAGACTTATACTATCACCCCACCCAGTCAGTTCTCCTGTAGTGCTTTATAGTAGGTTGGTTCTATTGGTAAGGATTGATCCTCACTGTAATGTTTGAAATTATCATTGCCCCAAGTGAATTTGACTCAATAGCACAATGTGCAGTGAAATGCTAATGTCTCACCTTCTGTTATGAGATCAGTACTGTTATCCTCCAAACCATCAAGATCCTATGAGTTGACTTTGTACTTATTCCTGCAAACCTTTACCGTCTGCACGGATTTTACTAGATCTGTTCTACAGACACTTTGGACTCAAATACCACAGTCGTGTGGTCGTGAGGAAAGCATTAAATCATTGGTGGATCTGTCTTGTTATCATCTATTGCCTTCCCTCTGCACAGCCATTCTCCACCATTGGACCAAGACGACACATTCGTTGCTCAATATTCGGCTATTGTCAGATGCTGAGTGAAAGATTTGTTGTGGTACTTCGCTGCTGTTAGATTTTGTTTTTGCCAAATCCTAATCTTTCACATGGTTAAGTTCTGATCTGTCATTGTAAAAATGTTGCATTCTAATTTACTGGAGAGATGAGGAGTGAAGATGGTGCTCTGAGGGGCAATGTAAAAGTGACGGACTTCCATTGGAACCAATTCATCGGTTCTGAAGAGAGATGACAGTAGAAAAAATAAAATCCCCTTACTTTTTCGATGAGCTGGAACGTTTCACTTGTTTAGAAATGAGTTGCTTTCACAAGCTGCAAGCTGATAGTTAGGAAGCCACTTAATATCAAATTGGGTCAGATTTTCTGAGGTGTTGCAGTCTCATGTAGAGTGCCATTCTGCTGCTTTTTTTTTAACAAAAGAAGAAGCTCTGCATTTCTGAGAGGAGATTTCACTTGAAGCTCCCTCAGAAATGCAGAGCTGTATTACCATCCTGACAGTTCTTTCATAGCACTCATAGGAAACCCATGCAGACACGGGAAGAATGTGCAAACTCCACAGTCACTCAAGGCTGGAATCAAACCCGGGTCCCTGGGGCTGTGAGGCAGCACTGAGCCACCATGCTGCTTGTCATCAACTGATGTATTGTCAATTGCCATTTACAGAGGAGTGTGTCAGACTTTTTTGTGTGTGCCAGTGTTTCATAATTTGGTCCCTGGTAGGCCTGGTTCTCGTTTTTGGAATGCACGCTCATTTTGAATCCCAATCAGTGGAAATAATTTCTTTCTCCCCTCTTTTAAATTTATTATTATCATGAAACTTTGATCATAATATCTTTTCTAACTTCCATCAAATACAACTAGATTGTGTAATCTTTCTTTCAGCCCTCGAAGTCCACTCTGGTAAACGCACACTGCACTCAACACACAGATCACCACAATATTCTTGAAGTTCGATGGCCACACAAGTAGGTAGGATGGGAAAGAAGGCATACGGCATGCTTTCCTTTATTGGTCAGAGAATTGAGTACAAGATTCAGGATGTCATTTGGCAGCTTCATAAGACTTTGGTTTAGGCCACATTTTGAGTATTGTGTTCAATTCTGGTTGCCACGTTACAGGAAGGATGTGGAGGTGTAGAAGAGGTTTATCAGAATGCTGCCTGGATTAGAGAGTAGGAGCTATAAGGAGAGGCTAGAAATACTCACGTTGTTTTCTCTGGAGCGGCAGAGGCTGAGGGGAGACTTGATTGAAGACTGTAAAATTATGAGATGCATAGTTAGGGTTGACAGTCAGAATCGTTTTCCCAGAGTTGTAATGTCTGATACTTAGGGGCATGCACTTAAGCTGAGAGGGGGGAAAGTTCAAAGGAGATAAGAGGAGCAAGTGTTTACAAAGATATGTGGTAGGAGTCTGGAACACACTGCTGGGGTGATAGTAGAAACAGATACAATGGGGACATTTAAAAACCTTTAGATAAACACATGAATATGCAAGGAATGGAGGGATATGGACCAAGGTAAGGCAAAGGGGATTAGTTTAAATTGGCATCATGCTCAGCACAATATCATGGGCTGAAGGTCCCCTTACTGTGCTGTACTGTTCTATGTTCACAGTAGCTTATATTATTCCAGCTGTGTTTGTTCAGCTCAACAGGTTTGATGATGTAGATTCAGAACATTTCAACTTTAGAAACTGATCAGCGTTTTCATTATGGAAATCTAAATGGACTGCACAGTTGAGGGACTGTAATTGACCTTTATCTCTAAGGAAAGCAAAATGGGCTCGGATTTAAGTTATCTTTGCCTGGTGTATTGTTATCCAATACACATTGCTGAGCTACCCTGGGTCAGCCGTGTGGTCACAATATTTTCTCATCAACCTGGATAGAGATGGTATTACACAGCTCTGGAGCAAGTGGGACTTGAATCGGGTATCCTGTCTCAGAGGTAGGGACACTACCAATGCACCACAAGTGCCTCAATATCCGGGTTTAGAAATTTTAATTAACCTGTTCAGATCTGTCATGTTACCTCTATAGAGCAGGTGGGATTTGACCCCAGGACTCTTGGTCTGGAGGTAGGGACACTACCACTGCACCAAAAGAGACCCGATCCCCTTGCTCAGGGTATTTTCTAATCAACCTGTTCAGAGATGGTATTACACACTACAGATGCAGATGGGACTTGAACCTGGGCTTCCTATCTCAGTGGTAGAGACACTACCATTGCACTGCAAGAACTCTTGACCTCCTGGCTCGTCTTTTAGTGGATTTTCAAAATGGTTTGGGTTTCTGCCATGCAGTTTTATATCATTATATATGTGACTATTTATTTTTAAAATTCTAATCAATATACAGGCAGTTCTCTTAAAAAGTGTGTTTCAGCATCACGATTTGGCTATAACATTGCTGAAGAATTAGGGAACAGTATTTTCGAGAACACTTACCTCTTCGCAATTGCGCGATTCCAGTGGGGATTGTTTTGCATGCTTTGTTCTGTGCATGTGCCAATATTAGCTGCCGTCGGAGCGTGTGAGAAGTACAGGCCGATACGTTGAGCAGTTTCATCTCAAAAAGTAAACTAATGTTGCTTGCTTTCCCTCTGAGGCGAGAATATTCTTGCATAATTCCTGTATAAACCTTGTATAATTCCTGTCTGATTGCATTACTCTTATACATACCATTTGCCTTTCTAATTTGTTCTTGTACCTGCATGTCACACAATGTAAACCCCAAGAAACAGGTAGAAGACAATCAGCCACAACTGCACCTGAAGGTGGTGGTGATGACCCTCTGCCCCTCCAGCAGCAATTGTTTTTGTAATGTGTTAAATTTACGTTTGTTTCATTAATAAATATGGTTTGAACCTTCATTCAGGCCTTGCTATACTTTGTCTCAGGCTTTTGGGTGATCGTTGAGCGTTCCTGAGTGATATATTTTACTCGTCTGTACCTAACCCCACTTTTCCTGTAGGCCCCATTATTCCTATTAAGCGATTTTCTACTAAAGGAGGTTTTTCTGGGACACAACTATGATGTTATAGGAGAACTACCTGTATTCAGAGATGATATCACACACCTGTGGAGCAGATAGGGATTGGTCCCAGGTCTCCTTTCTCAGAGGTGGGAAAACTACCACTGTGCCACATGACCCTTGAACTTCTGGTTCATATTTTATATTCACATGGGCTTTTACATACAGCTCAATTTGTTTTTCTTACTCCATCACTGAATCCCATGTCTTTTTTTTCATTTATTAACCAACCAGTAAATCACCATGTTTGCAATAGATTAACTTAGATGCAGAGCCCGCGAAGGGTAATGGAGATCATCAAAGGTGAGGGAGAGGGAGAAGGGGCTAAACTGGAAGGGGACTTCCTAGCTCTCTCAATAGAGGGACATGTGCATCACCTGTGGATACGTAGTTAACAAACATCTACTGCTATTCAGCAACTGTAGACTAAAAAGTACTCTCATCTATCACATTGTCATATTCTGTGTTTCATGTTGCAATTTTACTGACAAGCTCACTAAAACAATTGCAGTGACAAGTTTGTACTGCAGAACAATGGCGGCTGATACTATTTATTAATCAAATGTAGTTAGCTAATTCTGGATTAACAATTCATCACACACTGATCAGTGGTTCATGTACTGGACACTGATGGAAGTATGCACCTGCAGAGGTGGTCATGGCTGAGATTGGGCTGTGATTACCTGCGGCCAGGAAGATGAGAGTAATGAGGAAGCAATGGAGAGTGAGTAAGGCTGTGAAACTGTAGCCCAGTGTGGAGTCAACACGTTCAGAGATTACGGCGTGATAAATACTGTCTGGTACTAAGTCTCATTCGTAAGAGTGAAACTGTGATTATAATGTGAAGATTATTAGAAAAACAACAGCTAAATCACGTGGAATTACATGGCGCAGACCATGAAAACCAAGACTACTTGAGAAATAAAATCCTCAACATAAGATGAATTTTGACACAGCAATGTTAATTCAACATTGCAAAAAGAAAATGAGTTCATTGTGGCTTGGCTTTAACAGCAATTGCAAATCTTCTTGTCTGCTTACTGAGACAACGCATTTTGATTTACGCTTGAAAACTAGCTGGGTGGCAGGGAAATCAAGTTTTTATCAAGATTGAAGAGCTTAGTGAGTATTTCTGAAATCCATTTAAAATTTGATCAGTGTTTTGAAAGTGCAGTGTTCTGCTTGGTTGCATGTGCTACTTTTCAGACTTGATTAGGGAGAACCAATCTTGGTTTGAAAGGATGGAAAGGGTGGTTGATTATAGACCGCAGCAAAAGATCAAGCCAGAAAAGAATAAGTAGAAAGATGCCACATATCTGGACAATTTAAAGACCAGATAATGTCCTTGTCATGAGGTATATGATTAGATTCCCTACAGTGTGGAAGCCAGCCTTTAGGCCCAACAAGTCGACACTAACCCTCTGAAGAGTAACCCACCCAGACCCATTTCCCTCTGACTGATGTACTTAACACTGTGGGCAATTTAGCATGGCCAATCTGCCTGACCCGCACATCTTTGGACTGTGGGAGGAAACTGGAGCACCCGGAGGAAATCCACGCAGACACAGGGAGAAAGTCACCCAAGGCTGGAATCGAACCTGGGACCCTGGTGCTGTGAGGCAGCAGTGCTAACCACTGAGCTACTGTGCTGCCCTGAAATCAGTTGACTATGGGAGAACCGCACCCATTACATGATTTGCTACCATTGGGATGGATTTGGGAAACAGCTTCCTTTAAAGGAAGTCAGTGACCCCCATATTTCAGATCCACTTTTTGCCCTGTGCTGTAAAAGGCAGGCAATACTGAGAATTTCATGCCTAGTTCATTGCAGCTCTCACAACGCTTGAGAAGCTTAACACCATCCAGGTCAAAACAGCCCATTGACTGGGCACCACTTCCACAAATATTCGGCCCCTCCATATCCGACACTCAGTAAGGCAATGTGTGCCATCAGCAAGCTACACTGCAACGACTCATTAAGTCTCCTCTGATAGCACTTTCCATTTAGAAGGACAAGGCAGCAGATACATGGGAATGCCATGACCCGCAAGTTCCCCTCTGAGCCAATCACATTGCAAATCTATCGCATTCAGTGTTGCTGGCTCAAAGTCCTCAAACTCCCTGACAGTACTGTGGGTTTGCCTATACTAAAATAATTACAGCAGTTCAGGAAGGCTGTTCACCACCACCTTCTCAAGGGTAACTAGAGCTGAGAAACGTTTATTAGCTTAGCCAGTGATGCCTACATCTCTGGAGTAAGTTTTAATAAAAAGATAATGCTTTGTAGAATGCTGATGACTTAGAAAGCAGGAACTAAGAAAGTTGTGAAGAGATCTATAATGACAGGAATGGTATCTTAGGATGGGAGAAAGCCAAATTTGATTCTTTTGGAGCAGTAATTGTTTTGAAATAGCCTGCCAGGTTAGTTTGACCAACTCCACGCAAAGAAAGTACTTCAGCATTTGGCTGTGGTCATTATTCATTTAAAAAACCCAAGAGGCCAAACGATGTATTTATCCTAACCTTTGAAGTAAATGCCTCAAAAAATACAAGATGAAATGTATTGCAAATAGAAGTATTCCATATGGTTGCAGCATAAATAAAATGAAATGGGTACATTGTACAAAAGTCTCTCAGCAAAAATGAAAAAGGGAAATAGAATGGATTGGATTAATGACATCTCTGCAATGTGAAATGATTTTCAGTCAGCCTTGTATCGTTGATGCACTTGATTTACAAGTTGATACATGCTAATTCAAACATGGAGAAATTGTTGGTAAAGTTACATTGATACAAATATTGTCGTGGGTGCAGGTTTATGTTGTATCCATGCTGCTGATTACCATGGTGTATGGGCTGTCTCCCCAGCCTGTGGGTGGTTTACTGATGTCATTCTTTTTCAGGCCAGGATCCACAATGGCCACATGGCCGAGGGTGTGGTAGAGGAAAACCATTTGGTAATCTAATGAGAGGCAGCTCATTTTGTGAAAAAAAAAGTGCAGTTTACTGCATGTCAACAAATAGGTGCTTGTTACATTAATAGGGTGGACATTGTTACAGAGAGTGTGTGGAAGGCTGGATGGTCGAACACCATTCCTTCGCAATCCTAAACTGCTCGCACACTAAATCGATATCAACAAGACTGGCAACATTTTGTGAGTTGTCTATAGTGGATCTTATTCTTATATGATTAGATTAGATTCCCTACAGTGTGGAAACAGGCTGTTCGGCCCAACAAGTCCACACTGACCCTCCGAAGGGCAACCCACCCAGACCCATTTCCCTCTGGCTAATACAGCTAACACTATGGGCAATTTAGCATGGCCAATTCACCTGACCTGCACATCTTTGGACTGTGGGAGGAAACCAGAACACCCGGAGACACTGGGAGAATGCACAAACTCCACACGGACAGTTGTCCAAGGCTGGAATTGAACCTGGGTCCCTGGTGCTGTGAGGCAGCAGTGCTAACCACTGTGCCACCATGCTGCCCCTCAATTGTAATTGTTCTGCTCATCTAAATCTCAATTCTGAGTCTCACTGTATTCTGCACTCTGTTCTATTCTGCCGATGCAATTTATATGCCTGTAGAGAACATGAAACAACACTTTTCACTGTTCTGGATGTGGTTTGCTCGCTGAGCTGGAAGGTTCATTTCCAGATGTTTCGTCACCCTACTAGGTAACCTCTTCAGTGGGTCTCTGGGTGAAAGAAATCATCTCAAAACTCACTTTTCACTGTATCTCAGTACATGTGACATCAATAAGTTGATTTAATCAATCAATATGAAATCATCATGGTAATGCTTAAAGCACCCTTTAGTATTAACCCTTTCAGACCTTTACCTGTGCATCACCTAGATCAGAGATGTGTGGAATACCTGCCATCAGAAATCTATTGCTGTTTTTGTTTATCACTTCCTCAAAAGATTAGCATCAGATCATTCACCAAAAGTTAATGTGAATGTTACAAGGCTAACTCATGCCAGCTGGCAGTGCACCTTTGACAGCATGATCATGTTTGCAAGAATTTGCAGGAGCTTTGGGAAGAAATTGATTTTCTTGCACAAATAATCTCCACAGAAATTGGCCATAAAGTAGTGTCTCAGACAGATGAGCTGAATTGCTGTACCTTGTTTCATGTTTGTCAAAGGGAGCTGTATTTCTGATGTGTGGCACTAAGGCTTCTTTTGATTTGATTTATGTGACGTGTACCTTGGTACAGTGAAAAGTTTTGATTTGTGTGCAGTACAGATCATAGCACACAAAGTTCATGCTGTGATGAAATAGGGCAAGGAATACAATGTTGCGGCTGCAGAGAAGGTATACAAAAAGCAAGATCAGCATGACGTTTGAGAGGTCCATCCAGAAGCCTAATGACAGTGGGGAAGAAGCTGTTCTTGAACCTGTTTAGTACATGTGATTAAACTTTTGTATAGAATCATAGAGATGTACAGCATGGAAACAGACCCTTCAGTCCAACCCATCCATGCCGACCAGATATCCCAACCCAATGTAGTCCCACCGGCCAGCACCCGGCCCATATCCCTCCAAACCCTTCCTATTCATATACCCATCCAAATGCCTTTTAAATGTTGCAATTATACCAGCCTCCACCACTTCCTCTGGCAGCTTGGAGTGCAGGTTCTTAGCTCCTTGAAAGTGACGTTGCAGGTAGTGAAGAAGGCGTTTGGTATGCTTTCTTGTATTGGTCAGAGTATTGAGTACAGGAGTTGGTTGTTTTGCGGTCATGTTGTGACTGTACAGAACATTGGTTAGGCCACTGTTGGAATATTGCGTGCAATTCTGGTCTCCTTCCTATCGGAAAGATGTTGTGAAACTTGAAAGGGTTCAGAAAAGATTTACAAGGATGTTGCCAGGGTTGGAGGATTTGAGCTACAGGGGCAGGCTGGGCTGTTTTCCCTGGAGCGTCGGAGGCTGGGGTTTACAAAATTGAGGGGCATGGATAGGGTAAATAGGCAAAGTAATTTCCCTGGGGTGGGGGTGTCCAGAACTAGAGGGCATAGGTTTAGGGTGAGAGGGAAAAGGTAAAAAAGAGATCCAAGGGGCAACTTTTTACCTTTTTTGGATGGATGTAAGATCCCATAACATAATCTCAAACAAAAGGTTACCTCTGCCAGTGTCCTAACTAATATCAATCTCTAAAACAATGTACTTTTGTAGGTCATGGCTAAACCATCTTTTTTTTCAACTGTTGGTTGTGGGTGTTTGCTCTGTGCGACTGTTGTTTCTGCATTACAATAGTGAATAAAATTTGAAGGTCAAGGATGCCTCAGAGAGGGTACAGAATGTTCTCAAAGGGGGAGGAGGTCATTGTACACATTGGAACCAATGACATACGAAGGGAAAAAGATGAGATTCTGAAGGGAGAATGAAGAAAGCTAGGCAGGAATTTAAAAAGGTGGTCCTCATGGGTAGTAATATCTGGATTACACCCAGTGCTAAGAGCTAGTGAGGGTAGGAATAGGAGGATAGAGCAGATGAATGCATGGCTGAGGAGCTGGTGCATGGGAGCAGGGTTCGCATTTTTAGATCTTTGGAATCTCTTCTGGGCAGAAGTTACCTGTACAAGAAGGACGGATTGCACCTGAATTGGAAGGGGACTAATATACTGGCAGGGAAATTTGCTAGAACTGCTCAAGGAGGATTTAAGGTGGAGGGATGTGGGACCCAGGGAAATGGTGAGCAAAGAGATCAATCTGAGACTGGTACAGTTGGGAAAAGGAGCGAGTCAAACAGTCAGTTTACTTCAATGGGAGAGGTCTAACAGGGAAGGCAGATAAACTCTAGGCATGGTTAGGAACATGGAACTGGGATATCATAGCAATGACAGAAACGTGGCTCAGGGATTGTTCGGACTGGCAGCTTCAGGATACAAAGTAAGAGGAAGGACAGAAAGGGAAGCAAGAGAGGAGGGGGAGTGACGTTTTTGATAAGAGATAGCATTACAGCTGTACATAGGGAGGATATTCCTCGGAATACATCCAGCGAAGTATTTGGGTGGAACTGAGAAATAAGAAAGGGATGATCACCTTTATTGAGATTGTATTATAGACAGCCCTAATAGTCAGCGAGAAATTGAGAAACAAATTTGTAAGGAGATCTCAGTTATCTTTAAGAATAATAGGGTGGCTATGGCAGGGGATTTTAACTTTCCAAACATCGAGGGTTAAGGGTTTGGATGGAGAGGGATTTATTAAGTGTGTACAAGAAAATTTTCTGATTCAGTATGTGGATGTACTGACTAGAGAAGGTGCAAAACATGACCGATTCTTGGGAAATAAGGCAGGGCAGGTGACTGAGGTGTCAGTGGGGGAGCACTTTGGGGCTAATGAGTTTTAAAATAGTGATGGAAAAGGATAGACTAGATCTAAAAGTTGAAGTTCTAAATTGGAGGAAGGCTAATTTTGACGGGATTAGGCAAGAACTTTCGAAAGCAGATTGGGGGCAGATGTTCGCAGGTAAAGGGATGGCTAGAGAATGGGAAGCCTTTAAAAAATGAGATTAGGACAGTCCAGAGAACGTTCTGTTAGGGTGAAAGGAAAGGCTGGTAGGTGTAGTGAATGCTCAATGACCCGAGAAATTGAGGTTTTGGTTAAGAAAAAGAAGGAAGCATATGTCAGGTATAGACAGGATAGATTGAGAGAATCCTTCGAGTATAAAGGCAGTCGGAGTATACTTAAGAGGGAAATCAAGAGGGCAAAGAGGGGACATGAGATAGCTTTGGCAAATAGGTTTAAGGAGAATCCAAAGGATTTTAACAAATACTTTAATGACAAGAGGGTAACTTGGGAGAAAATAGGGTCCCTCAAAGATCAGCAAGGCAGCCTTTTTGTGGAGCTGCAGGAGATGGGGGTGATACCAAACGAGTATTTTGCATCAGTGTTTACTGTGGAGAAGGACATGGGAGATTTATAATGTAGGGAAATAGATGGTGACATCTTGAAAATTGTCCATATTGCAGAGAAGGAGGTGCGGGATGTCTTGAAATACATATAAGTGGATAAATCCCCAGGACTTGATCAGGTGTACCCTAGAACTCTGGGGGAAGCTAGGGAAGTGATTGCTGGGCCCATTGCTGAGATATTTGTCTCATCGATAGTCACAGGTGAGGTGCTGGAAGACTGGATGTTGGCTAATGTGGTGCCACTGTTTAAGAAGGGTGGTAAAGACAAGCCAGCGAACTATAGACCGGTGAGCCTGACCTCGGTGGTGGGCAAGTTGTTGAAGGGAATCCTGAGGGACAGGATTTACATGAATTTGGAAAGGCAAGGACTGATTAGGGATAGTCAGCATGGCTTTGTGCATGGGAAATCATGTCTCACCAACTTGATTGAGTTTTTTTGAAGAAGTAACAAAGAGGATTCTGAAACCAAAAGAGAAAATGCTGGAAAATCTCAGCAGGTCTGGCAGCATCTGTAAGGAGAGAAAAGGGTTGATGTTTCGAGTCTAACTGACCCTTTGTCAAAGCTCTTTCTAACAAAGAGGATTGATGAGGGCAGAGTGGTGGACGTGATCTATTTGGACTTCAGTAAGGCATTCGAAAAGAATACAGAAGTGGTTCAAAGGTAGAAGACAGAGGGTGGTGGTGGAAGGTTGTTTTTCAGACTGGCGGCCCGTGATCAGTGGAGTGCCACAAGGATCGGTGCTGGTCCACTTCTTTTCGTCATTTATATAAATGATTTGGAGGTGAGCATAAGAGGTACAGTTAGTAAGTTTGTAGATGATGCCAAAATTGGAGGTGTAGTGGACAATGAAGAAGGTTACCTCAGTACAACGGGATCTTGATCAGATGGGCTGAGGAGTGGCAGATGGAGTTTAAATTAGATAAATGTGAGGTGCTGCATTTTGGAAAAGCAAATTAGAGCACTTAATGGTGAGGCCCTAGTGAGTGTTGCTGAACAAAAAGACCTTGGAGTGCAGGTTCACAGGTTCTTGAAAGTACAATCGCAGGTAGATGGGCTAGTGAAGAAGGCGTTTCGTATGCTTTATTGGTCAGAGCATTGACGATAGGAGCTGGATGTCACGTTGCAGATGTACAGGACATTGGTTAGGCAACTTTCGGAATTTTGTGTGCAGTTCTAGTCTCCTTCCTATTGGAAGGATGTTGTGAAACTTGAAAGGGTTCAGAAAAGGTTTAAAAGGATGTTGACAGGGTTGGAGGATTTGAGCTACAGGGAGAGGCTGAATAGGCTGGGATTGTTTTCCCTGGAACAATGGAGGCTGAGGGCTGACCTTATCAAGAGTTTATAAAATCATGAGAGGCATGGATGGGGTAAATAGACAAAGTCTCTTCATGGGGTGGGGGAATCCAGAACTAGTGGAGACAGGATTAGGGTGAGGGGAAAGAAATAAAAGGGACCTAAGGGGCAAGTTTTTCACACTGAGGGTGATGCAGGAATGGAATGAGCTGCCAGAGGAAGTGGTGGAGGCTGGCACAATTGCAACATTTAAAAGGCATCTGTACGGATATATGAATAGGAAGGGTTTGGAGGGATATGGGCCAAGTGCTGGCAAATGGGAGTAGATTAGGTTAGTATATCTGGTCAGCATTGACGAGTTGGACCGAGCTGTACATCTCTATGACTCTGACTGTAAAGCACCTTGCGGCCTTGTGTGTGAAAGAGACTATATGAACACAAAGCTTTCATTGTTCTATTTCTTTACTTCTGCGGCTTTGAAGTGAGCATTATGTGAAAAATGTGGACGTATGGATATATAATGCAAAGAGAACGATAAAGTAACAATGTATGAATTTGAAGTGAGAGCTGAGTTATATCTCTGTCAAGATACAGACAACCCACTTCAGTTGCAGATTGCAGTTAATCTTGGTTCTCTATGAGTAGTACATAGAGATGGACAAACAATGTTGTAAGTTTATAAAAATGTCTTGTGTACTTTTGAATAAAAGCAAAGCAATATGGATGCTGGAAATATGAAATAGAAACAAAGTGCTGGAGAAACTCAACAGGTCTGGCTGCAACTGTGGAGACAAAGAAAGTTAATGTTTGGAGTCTAATACAACTCTCTTTTGGAATGCATTTTAAAAAATCTTCTGCAATAGTTTGTAGGTACTCACTTGTGAGACAGAGCAGAGCCAATAGCTACACCAGCTGGTTTAACAATGGGGGCTTAGTTGGCATACATCTGAGATCCACTAGTTTCTACAGGGCAGCTTGAACATTTTAAAGAGAGGAGCTTCCTGTTTCTTGTGGATTAACAGAGAAGGAGAGGAAGAGGATCTGCGCTGGAATCATCATGCTTGACCTTTAGAGAGTGTTGACTTGATAGGCACAATGGAATTGATTCATTGCAGAATATGTATTCTGCACTGCAGTTTACACATTATAAATGATTCCTCCAGGTTTCTGATCCCTCGGAACTGCTGTCATTGATGAACTCAGATGAGAAGGAATTGGAATGACCAGATTAACATGACATTGAGTGAAACTGAATAAACATAACCCCTTGGTGTTAACTGAAGACTCAAAGTTCATTTTAAAATTGGAACACCCTGTAAATGGATGATCATTGTATCAGTCATCCATTCAATGTCCTGTAGGATTTTTCCAATTCATTGATTCAATTCATGGGAAATCCATTGGGTGTATCAATACACATCATCCATTTTACAGCAGATCTCGATGCAAAACACCCTTTGACACAATATTTGCAGATGTACCGTACTCTTTAGGTGCTGTCCTACTATGAAATAAATGATTCAGTTTTCATAAAACCAAAAGGTATCAGAGCAGAAGGAGGCTTTTTGGTCCATCAAGTCTACTCCGCCATTCAGTAGGATCATGGCTGATTGATAGCCATCAACTCCCCTTTCCTGATTTTTCTAATAACCCTTGATTACTTTACTGATTAAAGTCATATCTAAGCCTTGAATATACTTAATGACCCAGCCTCAACAAGAAATCTGCAGATTGACTCTCATGTTCACTCACATGCACACACTCTCATGCATACACACTCTTTTTCTCTCTCTCTCTCTTTCTCGCACATGCACCCACAAGTGTATGGGGTGAATTTGTATTTGCAGAATTATGTTTGCAAAATGCTCAGTCTGCAGGCAGTCAATATGTGTAATATTTTGTAAATTCCACTTTGGAAATAGAACCAGTCTGACTCAAGATTGGGATACAGACAGACTCTAACCTCACACCTTTGATGCATTGTCTGAGCTGAAATGTCACTGTTTTTAATAAAACCTTAATTTATTTTGAGAATGTGACTTAAACAAAGTTCTAGGATTTACATATTAATAAATTGAAACCTGCAGCTCATTCTCAAAGATGAAAAACTTAACAACAGTCTAGGTTTGTTCTGTATATCATTTCAGTTGCATGACAGTAATCTTTTGCTATACATTCTGTCACTTATGGACCTGCTTCACAACCACCTGAAGAAGGAGTGGCATTGTAAAAGCTAATGCTTCCAAATAAACCTGTTGTACGATAATCTGGTGTTGTATGATTTTAACCTTCTTCTAAGAGCTGAGTATATTCTGGAGTATTTAATTCCTGACCCTGTTCAATTTGCAACCATAACTCTGTAGTGGCTGTTTGATAAAACCTATATATACATTTGTCTATACTATTAATTTATCTAGTTTGTTACGGATATTTTCACATTCAGATACAGCTTTGACATTTTCTAATTATCCTATGTGTTGCCATAGTAATGCTCTATTACCTCTCTACTCTTAGTGTCACTTCCCGACCTACTCCACTTATATCCAATCACTGCTGTGTTCTGAAGCCCTGACACTGCATTTGTTATTAAATTTACCCTTTGTTTGATTCTCCCACCCTGAAAAAAAGCTATCCCCTCGAGTGGGCCTGGTCTGTATAGAGCAGGCCTGATTCCTGCTGGCTCTCTGCTGCTTCCTGTTGTTATGAGCCACTCTATTCTTCAAGGTACTGTGCATTTGAGACCCAGCAGCAGTCAGGCCTGCCCTATACTGACCAGGCCCACTCGAGGGGATAGCTTTTTTTTTCCGAACCCCTCTGGAAATGTGGCCTCCCTCCTTTTTACCTCTATCACTGCCACTCCCACGGCCATGCCAGTAAGCCTGATACTAGGATTTTGGTTCTGACCAAGTATCTCCAAGGTAATGAACCAGTTGCACAAGTGCAGTGTCCTTCTCAGAGGGCAGGCTGCTTTTTAAACGGTCAGATCACTGCAGATGCTGCTGCTGTGGGACTCTTGCTGACCATGCAGCCAGTCAGCAGTGTGAACTTTACTCTGAAAGCATTTGGGTGAAGAACATACCGCAAAGTGGATGCAGGGAGTGGGCGCAGTGTAATCTCCCTTCATCAGCTCAATGGACTCTTTCCAATTGCATCCCTGTTGGTGTTTGTTAGATCAGTTCTGCGCACATCCTTTTCACATGGTAAAACTGTAATCCAGCCGAGCTCGCAAACAAAGTCCGGGAGATCAGTCCTGAGAAACAGCCTTGTCTTGTTACTGAAACTCCGTCTGCACTCGCTGTGAGGCCTGTTCTTCAAACAGTCTTTAATCCAAAGTGAAGTTACTCCGGGTAGCGCGCTTGCCTGTTGGCCCACCAGCACAGTGCTTCGCCACATTGCCTGTGGCACTCCATGCTCATAAACCCCTGTGCTATCTCGGGAGCAATCAGTCCTTGCTAGGGTGAATAGCTGCTATTTCGAAAAAAAAACCTTATCAAGAAATTGTTCCCCAGCATCTCATTGCGAAGTTTGGAGTCTACTTATTGCTCAGTTGGCAGCACTTGAATAGGCTCTTGTCACAACAGTACTATTCCACATCTTCATCTGTACTTTGTGTGGATTAGTCAGCATGTTCACTTTCTGAATAAAACTAAAAATTCTCACTGTCTTCATTTGGAAATTGTAACCCTTGACTTAGGACAACAGTATTGCTGGGAAGTATTTCCCCAAGTCAAAAACATTTGGAAGGATAATAAGTGACATAAACTGAGCAATTACAAGCTGTGAGTTAAGCATGAGATTTACTTCATTTTGTTTCATATTTAATATGGCCATTTGTGGAATGCTGCAGTCAATTCTGGTCTCCCTGCTTTAGGAAGGATGTTTTGAAAATTGGAAGGGTTCAGAAAAGATTTAGAAGGGTGTTTGCCATCGTAGAAAGGTTTGAGGTAAAAGGAGATGCTGAATAGGCTGGGGCTATTTTCTCCTGAGGGGTGACCTTATAGAAGTTTATAAAATAATGAGGGGCATGGATAGGGTGAGTAGTCAAGGTATTTTCCCCAGGAGAGGGGAATCCAAGACCAGAGGTTTAAGGTGAGAAGGGAAAGGGTTAAAAGGGATCTAAGGGACAACATTTTCATGCAGAGGGTAGTGATTGTATGGAATGAACTGCCAGAGGAAGTGGTGGAGGCTGGTACAATGACAACACATGAATAGGAATGGTTTAGAGCAGTATGAAGCAAGTGCTGACAAATGGGACTGGATTAATTTAGGATATCTGGTCAGCATGGATGAGTTGGACCGATTGGTCTGTTTCCGTGCTGCTTAACTCTGACTCAATATACCGCTGTGCATTACCAGAGAACATCTCTCCTCAGATAAGAATAAAATGGCTTTTGCTTGGGGTCAAAAGGGTAACGTTTGCCCCTCAATTGTCCTTGCTACCCATATGGACAGAATCCCTGTGAACAGAGAATGGGTTTGGTGCTTTGAATTGTCACACAAGAAACTGAATTTTTACATGCCTTTTCATTAATGCCTTTTCTCCCCACTTTTGTGTTTTTAAATTTCAGTTGTTTTGCTGGATTCCAAAGAGTCACAAGCTGAACTAGGATGGACAGCTCACCCATCAGATGGAGTAAGTCTGAATCACCTCCTTTGTGTTTTCCCTTCAGGTGATATTCACATTGCATTTTACCAACTCATTTTGAGCCCAAATTTCATTTGCGACTACCATCAATCTTGGAAAACCAAGTGGATTTGGAAGGACTATGAGAGAAGTTGGAGATCAAGAGCCCAGTGGTTCCCTCGTTCCTGTCCTGTGTCAATCGGTTAAAGTTAAGAGTATTGCAGTACTGTCGTTATCGTGGAACCCTCGAGCAGTGATTTGTGTCAGTGTTACGTCTCGTGGTTCCCAATAGTGTCATAGAGTCATAGAGATGTACAGCACGGAAACAGACCCTTCGGTCCAACCCGTCCATGCAGACCAGATATCCCAATCCAATCTAGTCTCACCTGCCAGCACCTGGCCCATATCCCTCCAAACCCTTCCTATTTATATACCCATCCAAATGCCTCTTAAATGTTGCAATTGTACCAGCCTCCACCACATCCTCTGGCAGCTCATTCCATACACGTACTATCCTCTGTGTGAAAAAGTTACATTGTGGGTCTCTTTTATACCTTTCCCCTCTCACCCTAAACCTATGCCCTCTAGTTCTGGACTCCCCGACCCCAGGGAAAAGACTTTGCCTATTTACCCTATCTCACAATTTGACAATGGGACTTCATCAAACATAGATTTCTTTTTAATCCACCTGTTAAAATTAATTATCTTTTTAAAGAATGATATCTGACGAGGAGATTATCGCTTTGAAGCTCTATTTGTGTGCAAAGATTGGAACAGAAAATAATTGCCATAACGTTTTTAATAAAACTGAACAATAGTTAGGGATAAAGGAGGATAAGGGAGATTGGATACATAGTCCATGCTGTATAGTTTCTTCCATGAACTTCCAGTATTTGAGTATACACTATAATGCTTATCAAGTACTGTTAAAGGTACCGTTTCAAGACACGTATGATAGAATATAGGAATGTGTCTTTCAACTGCTCCAACCTCCTCAATCCATTCAATTAGATCATACCCGACCTGCACTCTGAATCTGCCTATTTCTACCATTTTTCAGCTTACAACTACTCTCCAGGGCAATTAGGGCTGGGCAATGAATACTGTCCCCACCAGTGATTCTCTTATCCCATAGAATAAGAAATGTATGAGTAGTTTTTTTTAGTTATACTGTACATGATAAGCTGCTTGAAACAGCCTGGCTGAGTGACACAGTTACCTCCTCATAAGCAATTCCTTCCTGATAAAAATTCAGCAGGAACATGAGACAGTTATTACCCGTCACCAGTGTTAATTTACTTAGCGTTTACACTCTTATTGATTTTGAGATCATTAAAGATGTCCTAAGGTGAGACTTTTGTTTACTCCGATATCCTGTTTGATTAAATGATTCTCTGCTGGGCACTAAACTCCCTTTTGCCAGGATGGAACAGTGGTTGCTTGATGCATTTTTACAACTTGCTCTCCAAATGATACTGGCCAAGTAATTTTGATTGGGGAAAAAGTAGGTGCAAAGGCATTGGAATTGGGAATCTTGTGGGAATCCTGATGAAGCTGACTCCTTCCCTTACCACACACCCATCAAAAGTCTCCGACCTCTGTGTTAAATTCAGAGATTGCTGAGGGTTCGGACTCCCTTCAGCCTATTAGTACCCCAAGAAAGACTGGAGGGTTAAAACTTACTGTAACCGCTGGCTAACTATTAAAATGAACCACTGAACCCCATGCCCACTAATTCCTCCTTATGAGCTGATCTAACACCTGTCCCATCCCTCTCACAACCCAATCCCTACAATCTCCCCCTCAACCCAACCCTCCTCAACACTCAACCCCACTCCTCTCCTGGATCAAACACACTCCTCCGCCCCCACCCCCACTTCCCCTGCTCACCCCCAACACCCTCCCCCATACATTTACTTCACCGACCCAGTCCGACCAATCTCGCAGACCGATTTACTGTGGAAGAAGGCTGGTGAAGTGAAGAGTGGGAACACCATTGAGGTGACTGTTTCAGTGAGCGCTTAATGGAATTTTTAAGTTTCCTTGCAACACCGAGCTGTTTTCTGCATCTGAGTTCCGACCTGGCCAGGCGAAGGTAGGTTTTTCCTTTCGCAGTCCACCACATTGTCTCACTTTACCTGCCGACAGATGCTGCACCAGTGTCCATGCCCCCTGTCCCACCACCCAAAGTTGCTTCTTGGTTCAGTCAAGGAACCACTGAATGTTTGCCTGCTTCTGTTCAGCACTGTATGCATTAGCACTCATTCAGCACCGGGTCCCTCACAGACAGGCAGTATTCTAAAGAGTTGCAAACTTATTTTTTAAAATTTCTTTCATGGGATGTGATATTCACTGTCTAGAGTAGCATTTGTTGCACGATGCCTGTTTACCCTTGAGAAGGTGGTCGTAAGCTGCCCTTTTTTTTGAAGCACTGCAGTCCATATTGTGCATGTATGACCTCACACATTGGCCGAATGGCTAAAGGTTTTGGGTGGGAGGAGCAGATGGACTGTCAACCTTGTGACCAGTTTGGTTGCAGAATCAAATATTCACAATAGGTATTTAACTGGAATAATAGAATTGAATGCTTGTTTCATCGAGAGATGATTATATTTATCAGTTACATTGTCTTTATTCTGCTTTTTTTTTTACCTCTGCCGTTCCCTGAGCAGGGGGAGGTTTTGATTTATTTTCTTCAATGTGACTATTTTAGCTGAAACTTTGCAGACCCCACTTGCTTCCAAAATGCATCAGTAGCTTTCAACTTTTACAATCCCTCTCCTTGACCTGTGATCGTACCTTGGCCTTACTTTCAAAATCTTTTCAAGAAAAACATTGCTCAGATTATGTTTTTCAAGAATGTTTGAATGGGGATAAGGAAGCAAATTTAGACATGATAGATAATACTAATTACACACTTGTTACAATCTTTTTGTTCGAGTAATAAATCCCTTTCAGTTATTTTTCTCAGTGGAACAATTAAATTGAGTGTTTCTGTGATTTGAATACAGACTGGGTGACGAATTTGAGTGGGTTTTAAATTTCATGTTTTAAATAAAAAGCTTTTTTTTGAAAAAAAAAACACTCTTTCTTCAGAAAAGTTTATCAGGCTAAGGTCTAAGCATCTTTCCTCAACTTAATATGAGAATTTTTTCAAAATTCATTCGCGGGATGAAGGTATTGCTGACTAGGTCAGCATTTATTGCCCATCCCTAATTGCTCACAGGGCAGTTAAGAGTCAACCACATTGCTGTGGATCTGGAGTCACATGAAGGCTAGACCAGGTAAGGATGGCAGTTTCCTTCCCTCAAGGATATTACTGAATCAGCTTCAACTTTGGAGCCTATTCCCCTGCTGTTTCAGATCCCTTACTTTCAACAAACCCTGGAATGCCGTGGCAAGCTATGCATCACATTCCACCATCAGCTTCCTTGGATTTCCTTGGTGCAAGGATATCAGAACAGAGGCCTGATGTCAGGGTTGGGCAAGTTGTTGGAGGGAATCCTGAGGGACAGGTGTTACACTTATTTGGAAAGGTGAGGACTGATTAGGGATAGTCATCATGGCTTTGTGCACGGGGAATCATGTCTCATAAACTTGATTGAGTTTTTTGAAGAAGTAACAAAGAGGATTGATGAGGGCGGAGTGGTGGATGTGATCTGTATGGACTTCAGGAAGGTGTTCCCCATAGGAGACTGGTGAGCAAGGTTAGATCTCATGGAATACAGGGAGAACTAGCCATTTGGATACAGAACCCGTTCAAAGGTAGAAGGTGGTGGTGCAGCGTTGTTTTTCAGACTGGAGGTCTGTGACCAGTGAGTGCCATAAGGATCGGTGCTGGGTCCATTACTTTTTGTCATTTATTTAAATGATTTGTAAGTGAATGTAAGAGGTATAATTAGTAGGTTTGCAGGTGACACCAAAATTGGAGGTATAGTGGACAGCGAAGAAGATTACCTCAGATTACAATGGGTTCTAGATCAAATGGGCCAATGGGCTGAGGAGTGGCAGATGGAGTTTTATTTAGATAAATGTGAGGTGCTGCATTTTGGGAAAGCAAATCTTAGCAGGACTTGTACACTTAATGATAAGGTCCTGGGGAGTGTTGCTGAACAAAGAGACTTTGGAGCACAGGTTCATAGCTCTTTTAAAGTAGAGTCACAGGTAGATAGGATAGTGAAGACGACGTTTGGTATGCTTTCCTTTATTGGTCAGAGTATTGAGTACAGGAATTGGGAGGTCATGTTGCGGCTGTACAGGACATTAGTTAGGCCACTGTTGGAATATTGTGTGCAATTCTGGTCTCCTTTCTATTGGAGTGATAGTGTGAAACTTGAAAGGG
Organism: Chiloscyllium plagiosum; assembly: GCF_004010195.1. Classification (NCBI taxonomy): domain Eukaryota; kingdom Metazoa; phylum Chordata; class Chondrichthyes; order Orectolobiformes; family Hemiscylliidae; genus Chiloscyllium; species Chiloscyllium plagiosum. Next base: position 40,279,214 of record NC_057736.1, on the reverse strand, counting down.
TTCAGAAAAGATTTACAAGGATGTTGCCAGGGTTGGAGGATTTGAGCTATAGGGAGAGGCTGAATAGGCTGGGGCTATTTTCCCTGGAGCGTTGGAGGCTGAGGGGTGACCTTATAGAAGTTTATAAATTGTGAAGGGAATGGATAGGGTAAATAGACAAGGTCTTTTTTCCTGGGGTGGGAGAGTCCATAACTAGAGGGCATAGGTTTGGGGTGAGAGAGGAAAAATATACAAGCGACCTAAGGGGTAACATTTTCACGCAGAGGGTGGTGTGTATATGGAATGAGCTGCCAGAGGAAGTGGTGGAGGCTGGTACAATTACAACATTTTAAAAGGCATCTGAATGGATATAGGAATTGGAAGGGTTTAGAGGGATAGGGGCTGGGTGCTGGCAAGTGGGATTAGATTAGATTGGCATATCTAGTCCGCATGGATGAGTTGGACTGAAGGGTCTGTTTCTGTGCTGTACATCTCTATGACCCAGTGACTCTCCCTCTGGCTGGTGCCACCTTCGTCCAGGATACTGCGTCCAGTGTAACTGAGGGAGAGTCACTCCATCCCACAGCTAGAACCCACCCTCTCCTTTCCAGCAAAATAGCTACCTCCAACTTGTACATACCATCAAACCCACTGTCTGCCCTTAGCTTTCCGAATGAGTATGCATTGATACAAGAAAGTACCTCAATAAAATACCGTTAATTCATTGTTGTCACAGAATTTAATCACTGACACCTTGCTTTAAAGAAAACTAAATCTCCAAAATTCTGTCGTCTGTGTCTTCTGAGAATGTGTAAATTTCTGTGTGTTTCCCAAAATAATTCGCGAAACATTAAGACCATGTGACATAGGTACAGGAGTAGGCCATTCGGCCCCTTGAGTCTGCTCTATCATTCAGTCGGATTATAACTGCCCTGGCACTCCTCATGTCCACTTTAATACACTTAAAATTAGCATTTAGAACGATCAAAGCATTATTTCAGGTATGCTTCCCAATTTGCTCTTGATCCATTAAGTTGCTCAGTGTTATCTATCACTGGAGACTCCCTGGTTAATGGCGCAGTTTATGTTTGTTGACATTTTGAAATGGAAAGAAAAACTGTTCAGTGGGAGTATGGAATCTTTGGAAATTCTTCCTGGTGCTCAGGAGCTATGGTGCTGCTAGATCTTATGGTCTCATGTACAGTCTCCTCACCATTTAGAATTTGATGAAAACATGGGCTGTCAGCCAGTCAATATATTAAAAAGCCGAACCTGCAAACACCGTGGTTGGTAATTTGTTACAGACACAAACCAACCTTTTGCATCGAATGCTTCTCAGCTGTAAACTGAAGTTGGTAAATGTATTTAAGTCCTAAAAACATCCTCACTGAATGAAATAGAAGTGTTGGACAACTGTTTCTGATCATAACTCAAAAGAAAACCTTTTACCAATCAAACAATATCTAAACTCTCAATCCATCAGAGTCTATTTTGGTTAAATATAGTAACCTTATAAAAACAATGACTGCAGATGCTGGAAACCAGATTCTGGATCAGTGGTGCTGGGAGAGCACAGCAATTCAGGCAGCATCCGAGGACAGGCAAAATCGACGTTTCGGGCAGTAACTTTAACCAACTACTGTCAGATCAGAGTAAACTAATATGTATTCAGCAGAACAGCATATAGATTACTATCCAAAAAACCAACACATCACTTGAGTTGCTTCCAAAACGAGAAATCCATTAAGGAGAGAGAAAATTCAATCTGAACAATTAATCAATTATGGTATTGCTATAATTGACTCTTTTTAGGATAATAGAGTTACAACTTGACTCTGGTCAAGAAAACCTTTAACTAAGCTACGAGTGGGCTGAGACTCAACAGATACAGGATAATTGCAAACTGCTACTGTGCAATACAGATTTTTCAGAACTTCATATGTTGTTTATTGTAAGTGCATGTTCTTGTATTACAACATTTATGTGCTGAGTGTGTCAAGGGTGGAATTGGCAATGAGGTGGGGATGGGAGAAGGATTATGGGAGTTCATCAAAAATAAAAGAGAATTTCATCCGATAGATTTGGGCATAATTTGAACGTTCCTTTGGCACATTCAATACTCAGCAATGGGTAAATCCAGCATTGCAGCCCCTGGCAAAATATCAAAATTTAGTTTTTGAATGGAAGCAATACCCTGTTGTGGAAAAATTAAATATCCTTTTGAAGAGTGATATCTGCCAAGCAAGTTATAACATTGAGGTTCTATTTGTGTGCTAAAGGGGAACAGAAAATGATTGCCATTAAAGTTTTAATAAAACTGAACAATATTTAGGGATAAAAGAAGATTAAGGGAGGTTGGATACACAGTCCCTGCTGCAACGTTTCTTATAAAACCCTGGGAATGCACAACAAGGCTTCTCAAAAATTGTCCCACCGACCATTTCAAACCACAGAAACATACAATAGAATATAGGAATGTGCCTTTCAGCTCCTCAAGCCTGCTTCTCCATTCAATTAGATTGTGTCTGACCTGTACTTTGAATCTGCCTGCCTATTTACTTAACACCTAACAAAACACTATTAATTTCCATTTTTAATTGGACTCTCACCAACAGCTTTTCTGGGGAAGGTTCCAGAACTGCTTGCTGACATCGCTGTAAGACTAGTTCTAATTTCAAGGTTCTACCCGTTCTCTGGACCCCACCGAGAAGTAATGGCCTCCCTTTATCTTTATTAAAAGCTTATTTGACCCTTGATTAAATCATCTCTTCAATCCTGGCCACGAATTTCATTTGAGTTTGGAGGAATAAAAACAATGGCAATAGTCGAATATGAATACTGACTGAGGAGGAAGCATGTCTTGCTTTGAGATTCTTAAATGTTGTTTTGTCTCTCTCTTCAGTGGGAAGAGATCAGTGGAGTGGATGAAAACTATAAACCAATCCGCACTTACCAGGTCTGTAACGTCATGGCTCCCAATCAAAACAACTGGCTTCAGACCGGTTGGATTACACGGCGGAATGGCCAGAGGATCTTCATTGAGCTGAAATTCACATTAAGAGACTGCAACAGCATCCCAGGAGTGGCTGGAACATGCAAAGAGACGTTTAACCTTCACTACATTGAGTCAGACAGTGACCTTGGTGGAAACATCGAGGAAAACCAGTATGTGAAAATAGACACCATTGCAGCGGATGAAAGCTTCACACAGGGAGATCTTGGAGAACGCAAAATGAAACTCAACACAGAAGTTCGAGAAATTGAGCACCTCGGCAGGAAAGGATTTCACCTCGGCTTCCAGGACGTGGGAGCTTGCGTGGCCCTGGTCTCTGTAAGAGTTTATTACAAAACCTGCCTTTCCACGATGCAAAGTCTGGCTGTCTTCCCAGACACCGTGGCAGAAGCTGCCTTTTCGACGCTGGTGGAAGTGCGAGGATCGTGTGTTAATGATTCAGAAGCCGAAATGGGAAATCCCCCTCGGATGCACTGCAGTGCAGAAGGTGACTGGTTGGTACCGATTGGGAAATGTACTTGCAGTGCTGGCTACGAAGAGAAAGATGGCAGGTGTGAAGGTAAGCACTTTGTCACAGGACCTTTCTTTATGGCTGATGTGGGCTTTGGGTTTGTAAAGCTGAATGACACCAATGACATCCGTATTATTTATAGCATTGAGCAGTACCATTTCAGCAGTGCTCTTTTTAAATCTAGTCAAAGCTGCACTTATCGTCTCTCTCTCTCTCTCTTGATGGCAGGAGAGAGGATTGTGGGTCTTCATGAAGCAGTGTTATCCCTCAAAAGAAGGTTTGCCCACAATGCTGTTTGTCAGAGAGTCTCTGTGATAATCATAGACTGAGTAGATTGACCTGAGTCGAGGTGATGCTCGTGTGAGATTACAACATCTTATTCTCTCTCTTATGGTCAGACTGCCAGGCTATCTTTACTTTCATCTTTAAAAGACTAGAAGGACCTTTTACACTGTGTTGTCCCTGTCCTAGGAGTATTTGATGGGGGCAGGGTTCTACTTTCAGCAGAAGAATCGAGCGAGTATTGTTTTCAGTTTTAAATGTGAAATCTGCCAGGGCTGCGAGTGTTGTCCAAGTGAGTGAGTCGCTGCAGCATCCTTGCCCCGGCCAGGTGCTGATGGGTAGTGACGTCACTGGTAGGATTGCTGATCAAGAAAATACTGCTTTCTTCTGGAACAGGTCAAACTTCAGTAGTTGGGCAGCTGTAGCCGTTCAGATTAAATGGTGAGTTAAGTCAATACAGTTTGAAGGTGAACCATTTTTTTGAATATTCAGCCTCTGTTGCCCTGGTCTTATCTCGACATGGTCGATTCCCCAGCTACAGGTGGGTGAATGTTGCTGGTGGAGTACTGGAGCATGAAAGTGCCTTTTCCTTGCGGGTGATGATGATTACCTGGTAGATGGGCTGGTAAATGACCTTCATACCGAGCGTAGTTCATGTTCAGAAACTGCTGTGGGCTGGCACTGCTTGCTCTTTTATTCTGGAGTTTGCCAATGGGACTAAGTGCTGTCAGGTTTTGGGCAAACAAGCTTCAGGGGACCTTCTGACACATTCTGAATGGAGCATTTTGAGCCGAGGATACTTCCTGTAGCACTGACCTCCGGCTGCAATGATCGAACTCGCTCGGTCTGGACCATCTTTCCTGTGTGTCAGGACGGATCCAGATTTGTGTCTGATCTTGATAGATGTCGGGATTGCTTCTAGACCAAGGCAGAATCGGGAGATGCCAACAGAACCTGAACTAACCATCTCGGTGAAAGGAGATCAGAGTCAAGATTAGAGTGGTGCTGGAAAAGCACAGCAGGTCAGGCAGCATTCCAGGAGCAGGGCAATCGATGTCTAGGGCAAAAGCCCTTCATCAGGAAAGGCTTTTGCCTGAAACGTCGATTTTCCTGCTCCTCAGATGCTGCCTGACCTGCTGTGCTTTTCCAGCACCACTCTAATCTTGACTCTGAACTAACCATCATTGAGCAGATGATTGGTGAGTGGGCATTGCTTATTGGCACTCTTATTTATCTTGTTTTTATTTTGATTATGATTAACAGGAGACTGATCTATCAGTTACCTCATTAACATTGCTCGAAGAGTGGCCATTTGTGAACTATATAGAATTGACTTGGTGAAATTTTAATCTAACCCGTTCTGGAGGGCAAAACCTATCCTTTTTCACTACACATAGTTGTGTAGCTAATTGGAGTCTATAATAGCATTGCTGCAACTCATTTCCTTCCTGACTCCTAAGCTGCAGATGGACTTCAAAATGTATTAATGATGAATGGCAGGCACTTAAATTGCCTGGATATAAGGAAATGAAGTAATGAGCATGATGAAATTTTGTTGAAATATAATTTCCTATTGGGTTACTTGGAGACTAATGCTTTAAAGTGCTTGATGCATATTTTTTGTGTGTGCTTGTAAATAAATTGATAGCTTCTAAAAATTGATTTGAATTTTAAATTTTTTTCCCATTTTTAGGTCACCAATTATTGAATCCACCTCCAACCATTAGGAAGACTTTCAGAACACAGAAATAGCTCTAAAATTATCATACAATGTTTAACATGTGCGAAGTTGTTCAGCCATTTTAACAGATGTGGACCTCATTAAAACAAAGGAAATTCCAACTCTGATTTTTTTAGAATTCTTCCTCTTTATAATTTGACTCAAATATAAAGTGCAACTGTATGGGTTCATACTCTATCCCCCGAGAGTTCATCCTGCTCCTTCAATTAACTTAGAAAGGCAAGCACCAATCGTGGGCACTCAGAATCTTTCCTGGGGTTGAGAAAAGTGGAGATCTTTTCAATCACTCAGGGATTTTTAGGTACAGGGAATATGTTTCCTCCTTGTGGCCAATCCAGGAGAAGAAATAGCAACCTCAATGTTGGAGCCGAGGCTGTTTCAGAGTTAAATCAGGAGACTCACTCTCCACACAAATGGGATTTAGAAACCAGCAAAAAGCTTTCTCCCCCAAAATGCTTTGAAGGCTCAGTCAATTGAACCTTTCAAGATAGTGATCAATAGAGTTTTGCAGGTAACGGTATCAAGTGACGTGGATCAATGGTAAGTAATTGCAGTCGAAGGAAAGATCAGACATGATCAGATTGAGCAGCGGTCAGATTGGTGAAGCTTAACGGCCATCTCCTATTCATATCTTTATATGTGCTGTTATATACTCAAGGACACAGTATACATTAATTGGAAGAGGATTCCCACTTAAAACACAAACAGAAATGTGATTTATGTGGATACTTGGTATGTATTCTGATTTTGTGCATATTCTTGCAAAAGTAAGATAACCTATGCATATCATTGTTTCATACGTACTGGCAATTATGGGGAAAATAGTACCTTTTTTTAAAAGAGTCCTCTAATAACATATAGCCACTTCACAAAGGAAAGGTTAGAGGAAGCCAGCTTCTACTCCTGTCAGTGTCAAGCTGAAACGAAAGATGGGAATTGCATTTGTGTAGCACCTTTTATTTTCTGGTGAAGTCTCAAAATGTGTCAAAGTCAGTGAAGTGATTTTGAAGTACAATGTAGGGAAACTTAAGAACAGTGGGCACCCAGCAAGCTCTCTGGAAAAAAAAATGTTTAGATTATTTGTTTCGCCAAGTTGGATAAATGCCGGGTAGGACACTAAGGGAATGTGATTTAATGGTTATCTGAGCATCGTGTCAGCCTGAGGAACAAAATCTCAATGAAGGCCTAACAATTGCTATTAGTTCAATAAATTATTATGTTAATCAAATCCCTTGCGATCAGCTTAAGTTACTGCTATAGGCATTACTCATTCAAGTAGTCATTTATCAGCTGAAGATGTGTTGCAAGATTTAAAGAAAATTAACTGAACTTGGTTAATACGGGCGTTTTTCTGATGTGCCAATGCTGACTCTTTAACTTGTCTTTGGTAACTCACATTGATCAGACAATATTGGGAGGAGAGTGCGAAGCCTTTTCCAACGTTTTGGTCAACAGTCTTTGCTCAACCACATCAGCAAATAGTGAGATGTCGCTTATTCATTCCATTCTCTGCAATACATATCTAGATGACTAAATGTCCTTCCATAACTGTGACTGTGTTTCAAAGTAAGGAGTTCAGGATGTCCTGAGCCTGGGTTAGGAATCTACGTAGTTAGAGTTTATTCTGCCAAGGAATTGCTAAGATGTTAGTGAGAATTCACAAAGTATTTTAATAAACAATTGCTGTGTTTTTTTATTTATGGCTGCCTGTTTAATAGTTTACAGTATTTAATTTACAAAGGCGTTAGAAGGCATTAACAAGGAACCTACAGGCTGTGACTGAAACTCAATGGGTATCTAAGATTCAGCTTTGCTTTAGTGTGTACGGATCCCAATATAATGGCTTTAAAATTCCACGTTCCCTGATCCTGACGAACGCATAGTGTACAAATCCACACTCCCACAGCCGACAGGTTTCTGCCGATGGGAATGCGTACTGTTGTGATTTCAACACAGTGGGATGTCTAAACTTCGTTTGAAATAGATACAACGTTGTATCAACTGGAAACTTGCAAGCATGGTTTGGTTTTTGTGAAAAGCAAACACTCAGAAGACTTGAGGCTTTCCGAGATGCACTTCACCCTCTCACTCTTGTCTTTTGAAATAACGAGGAACAAATTTGCATTTACTAAAGACCTCTCTTAACCTCGAAAATGCTGTAATGCTAATTAAATGTTTTAAGGGTATTCACTGTTGTGATGTAAGAAAAGCAGCAACCTAGATGCGATAACCCTTACAAGGCCTTTGGGGAAATCACTAATTAATCTGCTTGCGGAACTCACTGAGTATGAGTTTCCTTGGTAAAAGGTAATGGTTTGCCCCATTGAAACTCATCACATGAGCCCTTTATGAAATAGACCCACACCCTGGACCAAGAGGCCTGAGTTCAAGCCCCACCTGCTCCAGAGGGCTGTAATAACATCTTTGAATAGGTTGATTTTTTTTAAAAAAAAGGTTAAATATATTTTTAAAAACTGAAACAGACCCATTAGACTCTTATGGCACAGGTGTAGTGTTCCTGCCCCTGAGCTCAGAGCCCCAGGTTCAAGTCCCACCTAGTCCAGAGGAATGTAAGAACTTTCCTGATCAGATTGATTTTAAAGAAAAGGGAACACCCAGATCGAAAATAAATAAAGCAGACCCAGTGCATTGCCCATAATGGTTTTGCACATACCCTATTCATTTGGAAACACAAGTGATTTACTGGTGGTGATTAGTAGATGAGAAAAGATAATTGGGGGGAGAAAACAACATTTATTTGTATTTAAGGGTTCTTGTATATATAAAATAAGAAAGCAATAAATGATGTTCCTTTCTAGTTGGGCTTCTGTGTTATTGCATTAGGCAAGTGGTGATGACACAGAGTCGACAGAGGGACATAAGCAGGTTAAGGGAGTGGGCAAAAGCTTGGCAAAAGATGGAGTATAATGGGGGAAAATGTGAGATTATGTACTTTGGCACCAAGATTAGAGGTGCTGAATATTATTTAAGTGGAGAACAACTGCAGAAAGCTATCGCACAGAGGAATTTAGGAGTCTTCATGTATATTCACAAGTTCAAGTTCAGTGTGGAATAGGGAAGGCCAATAGATTATTGGAATACAGTGAACAATTTTGGCCCTTTATCCAAGGAAACAGTGTTGGCATTGGAGTCAGTTCAGGGATGGTTGACTGGGTTTATCTCTGGAGGAGCGGTTTTATGAGGAGAAGTTGAGTAAGTTGGGTCTGTACTCACTACGTGTTTAGAAGAATGAGAGGCAACCCTATTGAAACATTATTTTGTGACCTGACAGGGTGCAAGGTAGACATAGATGAGGAGGAAATTCTTCTGAGGGTAGTGAATCAGAGAATCCCTCACCATAGAGGGCTGTAGAGGTTGAATCTATGAAGTCCATTCAAGTCCAATATAGATAGTTGTTTTTTAAATCAGTAAAGGTACCAGTGGAGTTGAAGCCAATTGAATGGCAGAGCTGACCTGATAGTCATCACAGAAGTAGGATGTTGAGCCTTACGGACCTAAGGAACCACAATCAGCAATGAAATAACAAATTCAGTTGGGATGTGGTTGGCCAAAGAGTGGACACCTGTACCATAATCAAGTCTGCCATTCTGAAGTTAGCCTTGCCTCAGTCCTCTCTATTGTTGAATTGATTGGTTGTCCTCAGATACTCTTCTGTACCAGTAATCCGGACATTGTCATGACAACAGACCAGAACCCTGAATTAATCACAGCTATATTAAACTTTTAAGTGCAAGTTTTTTTTTTAACTGAAAGACACATGAGCCAAAAATGCTGACTGACAATGTAAGTTCAGTAATTGTCTGGACAAATCACTGTGTGGATTACACTAAGTCCCAAGAAGTTTGTGTCAGCGTGGTTAAGATGGCAATAAGCATACTTGCCTTCATTGCACTGAGCATGGAGTACAGTAGCTGGGATGTCATGATGAAGTTGTACAGGATGATAGTAAGTCAGGCAGCATCCAAGGAACAGGAGAATCGACGTTTCGGGCTCCTCCAGAGATAAACCCAGTGAACCATCCCTCAACTGACTCCAATGCCAACATTGTTTCCCTTGGAAAAAGGGCCGAAATTTTCCTGAAGAAGGGCTTATGCCCGAAACGTCGATTCTCCTGTTCCTTGGATGCTGTTTTTCCAGCAACACATTTTCAGCTCTGACCTCCAGCATCTGCAGACCTCACTTTCTCCTCCAGGATGATAATAAGGCCTCTTTTGAAATACTGTGTCCAGGTCTGGCTGCCCTGTTATTGGAAGAATATTATTAAGCTGAAGAGGGTTCAGAGGATTTTACCAGGATGTTGCTGGGAATGGAGAATTTGAATTATAAGGAGAGGCCAGATAGGCTAGGACCTCTTTTCATTGGAGTGTAGGAAGTATGAAAGATGACCTTATCGATGTTTATAAAATCATGAGGGCTATGGATAAGGTGAATGCAGGTGCCTTTTCCCAGCATGGGGAATTTCATGACGAGGTGGCATATTTGTAACATGAGAGAAAAAGGTTTTTAAAAAAGACAGGGGGGGCAACTTTTTACACAGTGGTTCATGTGTGGAATGACCTTCCTGAGGAAGTGGTGGATACGGTACAGTTACAACATTTAAAAAACATTTGAATAAGTACATGAATAAGAAATATTTTGAGGGATAAGGGCCAAGTGCAGGCAAGTGGGACTAATTTAATTTGGGAACGTGGTCAGCATCGACTGGTTGGACTGAAGGGCCTGTTTCTGTGCTGTATGACTCTATACTTTCAAATGTAGAGATGCCAGTCTAAAAACTGAACTGTGGATCTACTTTGGTTCCAGAGATAATGGATAGAATCTTCCAAAATCTTGAATGATGTAGACATTAATGATTCAGTTGGGTAAGTAATGAGAGACCAGCAGGAATAAAAGGCACAACATTGAGGAGAAAATGTTCAATTCTCTAATCAAGTTTTGAATGGTGAGAGGAGAATGTAATTAGCGAGCAGCAGAACGCCTACTTGCATCTACACGAATGCATGTACCTCTCCCTTTGGCTAGAGGAAAGATAGGATGAGTGGGATGCAATAGAGGTGTGATGCATAGCTAATGGTTTGGAGAATAGCATGAGAAATCTTGTTTGGGCTCATGAGAAGACACCTTCCATAAGACTTTCCAAACTTGTCAATTAGCTGATTTCTGTGAAATCCAACCGAGTGGTGTTCAGATTGACACCTCTTAACAGAAACCACCTCCTGTTAGGGGCAAAGATGTACAGGTTAGGTGGATTGGCTATGCTAAATTGCCCATAGTGTCCAGGGATCTGTAGCACCCCGGTGGATTCGCCATGAGAAATACAGGGTTACAGGGATAGAGTAAAGGGGTGAGTTGCTCTTTGGAGTGTTGGCGTCAACTCGATGGGCCGAAAGGCCTGCTTCCACATTCTGTGATCCTGTGATTCTATAGGTTGTGTCGGAGACTGCAGACGTAAGTTGAAAGAAAGGCACTTCTGTTTGAAAATTTGTTTTTTATGAATATACAGGAAAAAGGGTTAGAAACCAACAGCAAAGCCTGTGTGCTGCAGGGCTGACTGTGAATGTGCTAGCTTAGAATTCAAGTTCCACTGTGATAGATTATGTCATGAAGTGATACAGCTGAGGGCATCTATATATCCCTGAAAGTTCAGGTGTAGAGAAATACAGTCTCTGTCTCGCTGTCTCAGTCAGACATTCTGTTATTGTTGAGTTTTATGTGTCATGTTTTTGTGTTATCTTTCCGTTCACTTTGGTAGCTAATAAACTCACTTTTTCTTTAACTCGCGAAAGGCCAGTTAAATTGGCTCCTTTTAAGCCATTTGGGCTCAGAAAAAGTGAAGGTGCCCTCTTAAATTTAACCTTGTTGTGACCAACCTGGGGAGGATTTAAGTAACAAGATGGAGCCAGTTCACCCCTTGAACCCATGCTGTTAACCAGAGGGCAGCACAGTGGTTCAGTGGTTAGCACTGCTGCCTCACAGTGCCAGGGACTGTTAGAGAAGCATTATTCTGAAATATTATAGTAAAGTATATAATGTAAATAAAAAGATGGAATTACTTGATCCTATCATTACCAACATGCCCTGGTGAAGGTCCCTGACTCAATATAATTCTAAATTGGATATTCCATACATCATAGAATTCCTACAGTGTGAAAGAAGGCCATTCAATCCATTTGCAGTTCTTTGATTTTTGTACCTGCAGTATCCTGACCCAGATTACTACTGCGCCATAGCTATTTTTAAATATGTTTCTATAAATAGCAGGGAGTGGTGTTTTTCCCTGCATATCTGTTTTACTGGATTGGGCATATGACGAGTGTCAAAATAGGGGTAATGTTATAAAATAACATTATCAATTTGCATGATAATACATTTTGTCTATGCCTTGCACTGTTTGCCACCTCAGTGGGTGACTCCTTCTGTCTTTCACAATTGCTCTGGAGAAGTTGGACACTGTGGAAAATTTATGTCACTTGCCAATTGATTCATTGAAACCAAATGGAAAATCTACACAGGGGCCTTTTAGCAGCCTTTTCAATTAATACAACATCTTCCCTAACAATCATCAGGTAGGTATATATCAAGAGTGCATTTTCATTTACAGGAGATTAACATTTGACTCATTAGGCGAAAGTGAGGACTGCAGATGGTGGAGATTAGAGTCGAGAGAGTGGTGCAGGAAAAGCACAGCAGGTCAGGTAGTATCTGAGGAGCGGGAGAATTGACGTTTCGGGCAAAAGCCCTTCATCAGAGTCAGGTTGACCCATTAGGCATCTCTTCAATGCTGTGACTTAACTGTTCCCATCCAACATCAAAATGGACTTCATTTATACATGTTGATTTATTGTTGTCACATGTATCTAAGTGCAGTGAAATGTTTTCTTTTGTGAGTAGTACAGGCAGACCATAGCAAACAAGGACATACAGATCATAGGGTGCTGAGACAGAGTGAGGCAAACAAGGTTATGGCTGCACAGGTGATACACAAAAGCAAGGTCAACATTCGGTTTGGAATTAGACTAGTCCATTCAGGAGTCTGATAACACTGGGGAAGAAGCTGTTCCTGAACCTGCTGGTGCGTGTGTTCAAGCTTCTGTATCTTCTTGATGGAAGAGGTTGGAAGAGCATTACTGGGCTGGGAGGGGGCCTTTAATGATGTTGGCAGCCTTTCTGTAGCAATGAGAAGTGTCAATGGAGTCGATGCATGGAAGTTTGGGTTTTGAAATGGTCTGGGCTGTGCTCTCAACTTTCTATAGTTTCCTATGGTCCTGGGCAGAACAGTTGCTGTACCAGACTGATATGCGCCCACATAGCATGCTTTCTGTGATGCATCTGTAAAAGTTGATGAAGGTCCTTCTGGAATTTTCTAATCTTCCTGAGGGAGAACTGGTATTGTTGTGCCACCTTGACCGTCACCTCTACTTGGTAAGTTCAGGACTGGTTGTCGTTTATCATCACTCCTCAGAACTTGACACTCTCTACCCTCTCAACCTCAGCTCCATTGATGTGTATATAGACGTGACCTTCTTTCCTCCTGAAGTCAATGATCAATTCTTTTGTTTTGTGAGATTGAGAGAGCGATTGCTATCAATGCACCATGACAACAAACACGATCTCTTTCCTGTATGCTGACTCATCGTTTGATATCGGCCTACAATGGTGGTGTCATCAGTGAACTTGTAGATGACGTTTGTATGAAATTTGGCTACACAGTTGTGAGTGTACAGGGAGTACAATAGGGGGTTGAGTACACATCCCTGCGGAGTGCCACTGTTGAGCATTATTGTGGAGGAGATGATGTTGTCTCTCCTCACTAATTGCAGTGTGTGGTCAGGAAGCTGAGGATCCAGTTGCACTGCTTCACGAAGGCAAATTGCAGGGGATTGAGGCAGGCTGGGAAGCTAGAGTTGATGTGAGCCATGACTAATCTCTGGAAGCACTTCATTATTATGGAGGTCAGAGCCACTGGGTGGTTAGTTGTTGAGGCACGTTGCATGTGTGTTCTTTGGTACTGGGGTGACGGTGATCATCTTAAAGTAGATGAGGACTTCAGATTGTAGCAAGGAGAGGTTGAAAATGTCAGCGAATACCTCCACCAGCTGGTCAGCAGAGGATCTGAGTACATGGCTGGGGACTCGGTCTGGGCCACTCCTTTCCTCGGGTTGACCCTCAGGAAGACCAATCTGACGTCTGCAGCGGAGATGGAGGGAACGAGTGCATCCGGCTGTCAGGGCAGATGATACCACACCACTGGCATTCACCTTCAATCGAGCACAGAAAACATTGAAAACATCAGGGAGGGATGTGTTTTTGTCTGCTATTTTGTATCCCGTTATGCTGTGCAGGCCTTGTTACAGGCGGCAGGTGTCTGTATGGTTAGTTTGGGCCTCTAAATTGGTCTGGTTCTGCCTCTTGGCATCTCTAATGGCTTTGTGGGGGTCATATCTGGATTCCTGTATATGTCTGGTCGTCTGACTTGAATGCCGCACATCTGCTCTTAAATAGGTAGTGGATTTCCCAGTTCATCCAAGGTTTCTGGTCGTGGGTCACATGGATTGACTTCCCTTGCATTCATGTTTTGAGCTGAGGAAATGCCCTTGCTTTATAGACTCCTATTTCATTTCTAATTTATTGTGCAATAATTGCTCTGTGAAATAAAGGTGTCGCAGTAGTATTATGAATTTGTTTTTCCTGGCATCTTCTTGGGGTGAAATAATTGCCTCTTTCACTAATCAATAAAATGGCACCAGAAAAAAGGAAGTGTGGTGCTGTGGAACGTGCAGAGATCTGTGCTGGCTACCATGCTTTTCCAGTCTTGACTGAGGAAAGTGAATACAAACCATACAGCCATCTTGTCATTTGGTCGGCATTATCTCATGACTTCATAAGGTTACTTATTCTGTTTACATCAGAGAAACAAACAGACTGTGAAAACGCACATTAAACAGACAGGGCCACTTTTCTTCAACGTCATCTGCTGTTCTTTGCTAATTGAGCTGTTCGAGTGCTTCATGCCAGCTGTGTGCAGAACTGCATGTAATATGTTACGTCCCTCAGCGATAAAATATTGGGATTGGGATTCACCTCAACATGACACCTTGACAAGGGTGGTCCAAACACACATCTCTATTTCTTAACTGGCTACTTTGAAAACCACTGGATTGTAAAACATAAATCAGCTTCAGAAATGTCTTTGTCACATTGCGTGCTCCTAGCACTACAGATGTTGAAATTACAAACAGGCTGCACTGAACATTTGTTGAAAACCATTATTGCCATCTGCTTTTCTGCAAGTTCCATGGTAGCAAACTTAACGCCTAACTGTGCTGGACAAGTGAACTCAAATGCATTCAGTGCGAGAAAAATTCTTGGAGTGCCATTTTCAGTTTGTAGCACAGCTCAGGGTTGAAGCAGAACATCAGCAAGTATAAACATTAAGCATTTTGTTGCACTTGGCTATTAGACTTTGGATGTGCAGTGTTGTTGTCCAACAACTAATGGTGCTCACATTTTCTTCAGAATTATTTTACTGAAAAGAAAGTTATTGTTTCACCTACAACAGTATTGAAACCCAAGTTTACCAGATATATACCTAGTACGGTGCAATCAGAAGTTGAGGTTATTGTGTTATTCAGGTCGTTAACATCTCTAATCTCCTTTGCTTTGACACTGTTAAGATTGTTACACTGCTTGCTTCACTCCATATCCATTGTCCATGTCATGTCCTTTTCCCCTCTGCCCTGCATGTTAATTGTAGTTCAGCATGTTGAACATATATTCATTTAAAGGGACAAGGATAAAGAGTACGCTTTGCTAATGAGTGATAATTGTGCATACCTGGGTGTCATGATGGCTCAGTGGTTAGTGCTGCTGCCTCACAGCACCAGGGACAATAGACAATAGATGCAGGAGTAGGCCATTCTGCCCTTTGAGCCTGCACCACCATTCAATATGATCATGGCTGATCATCCTTAATCAGTATCCTGTTCCTGCCTTATCTCCATAATCCTTGATTCTGCTATCCTTGAGAGCTCTATCCAACTCTTTCTTAAATGAATCCAGAGACTGGGCCTCCACTGCCCTCTGGGGCAGAGCGTTCCACACAGCCACCACTCTCTGGGTGAAGAAGTTTCTCCTCATCTCTGTCCTAAATGGTCTACCCCGTATTTTTAAGCTGTGTCCTCTGGTTCGGCACTCACCCATCAGCGGAAACATGTTTCCTGCCTCCAGAGTGTCCAAACCTTTAATAATCTTATATGTCTCAATCAGATCCCCTCTCAAGTCTTCTAAACTCAAGGGTATACAAGCCAAGT
>NC_057736.1:40247912-40263149 GCF_004010195.1 Chiloscyllium plagiosum | reverse complement strand
CCACTCAACTAACCTGTCCAGGTCACCCTGTAATCTCCTAACATCCTCCTCATATTTCACCCTGCCACCCAGCTTGGTATCATCAGCAAATTTGCTAATGTTATTACTAATGCCATCTTCTATATCATTAACATATATTGTAAAAAGCTGCGGTCCCAGCACTGATCCCTCCCGTACCCCACTGGTCACTGCCTGCCATTCCGAAATGAAGCCGTTTATCACTACACTTTGTTTCCTGTCAGCCAACCAACTTTCAATCCAAGTCAGTACTTTGCCCCCAATACCATGCGCCCTAATTTTGCTCACTAATCTCCTTTGTGGGACTTTATCAAAAGCTTTCTGAAAGTCCAAGTGCACTATATCTACTGGATCTCTCTTGTCCATCTTCAGAGTTACATCCTCAAAAAATTCCAGAAGATTAGTCAAGCATGATTTCCCCTTCATAAATCCATGCTGACTCTGACCTATCCTGTTACTACTATCCAGATGTGTCGTAATTTCATCCTTTATAATAGACTCCAGCATCTTTCCCACCACTGAGGTCAGACTAACTGGTCTATAATTTCCTGCTTTCTCTCTCCCACCTTTCTTAAAAAATGGTACAACATAGCCACCCTCCAATCCGCAGGAACTGATCCCGAATCTATCAAACTCTGGAAAATAATCACCATCGCATCCACGATTTCTCGAGCCACCTCCTTCAGTACTCTGGCATGTAGACCATCAGGACCCAAGTTTGATTCCAGACTTGGGCGACTGTCTGCGTAGAGTTTGCACATTCTCCCCGTGTCTGCGTGGGTTTCCTCCGGGTGCTCCCGTTTCCTCCCAAAGATGTGCAGGTTAGATGGATTGGCCATGCTAAATTGTCCGTAGTGTTCAGGGATGTGGGGGCGAAGTGGATTAGCCATGGGAAATGCAGCGATATGGTTAGGTGGTGTGACCTGCTTCCACACTGTGGGGATTCTGTACCTGCATGATTAACATTATATATAAGGAAATTTTAGGTGAGTTGCATCATATCCCAGGAGCAACCAGAAATGAAAATTTCAGGAGGAGTTTCCTAACGCATGTGTTGGTTCAGTGTTGCTGATGTCAGCAGTCTTTCTGCATTTGTCAGCATAGAGCATTATCAGTGAGGTAGGTTTGTACTTCAAATACATGGAGAAGATCTTGATTATCACTCGGGTTTGATTTTGAATAGTAATGGATGACCGCTTCTGCTGTCCTTCAGAGTTGAGAGTACATAGGTCAAGTTCAGCTATCCATAGATCACTGTAAAAAGAATGAAGGCATGGGTCAAATTCCTGGAATTCCCTCCCTACTGGCATTGTGTGTGAGGTGGACTGCAGAGGTTCAAGAAAGCAGCTTACCACTGCCTTCTCAAGGGTAACTAGGGACGAGCAATATCAGCCAGTGACACCCACCTCTCCAGATTCACACATTACAAAGGCAGACTCAATTCCACGAGCTTCCAAAGTTGTCTTTGGTTATATCAGGGATCTTGTCCCAAAAACAGCAGTCTGACAGATTAATCACACCTCAACCTGACATAATTTTACCCACAGAATCACATGTTACAGCTCATATCCAATAATAGAGTCTAACTGCAGTAACGCCAAAGAGGTCAGTATCACTTCACAAAGTCACTCTTCATTTATCGATGGAAAGTCCTCGCCACTGATCCAGCTCTGAGTGAACAGAACCCCTGACACTCCTGTCTATCTCGGTCAGTCAGGGCTCCCAGATTAACAGCCCCCATTAAAAACCGCCTATTCTGAGGTCGAGCTGACTAACCACCTCCCAGTGACACTTACAAGCATTACCTTCAATGAATACTCCATTGTCAACAACTTGGGGGTGATTGTTGACCAGAAATTGACCTGAACCAGTCATGTTGTGATGGGAGTGGTATATATATCATCTTTAGATGATATATCAAAATAATGGACTAACTTCCTAAAGCTTATCCACCATTTTCAAGGCCCAAGTCAGGAGTGCGAATGAATGTTTTCCCCTTGCCTCAGTCTAGAACCCCCACATTTTGAGAAGTTTGACACCATTGAAGATAAAACAGTCCACTTGATTGGCATTCCAACCACCACCTTCAGCATTCACTTTCCTCACATTGCCCGCCAAGAACCAACAGAAACAGCTGTATTTACGACCTACAAAGCACACTGTAGGGATTCACTAAGCTTCCTTTTGACAACATGTTTCAAACCTACTTTCTCTACCAACTGGGGATGGGCCATAAATGCTGACCTGGCTAAATCCCACGAGTCTAGGTTGCTGGGTGAGAGGTGGTGATTGAACAGGAAAGGTGATGGTGGTGTGGTGGTTGGGAAGGAGAGTGGTTACTATTTGGGGTGAGTATATGATCCCTGTGGATACTACCCAACTTAAAGAAACAAATTTACCAATTTTCCTTTAAAAAGAAAAACAATGGACATGATTTTATGCTTTACAACTTTTCCTTTAATAATCAAATCAAAATCAATACTAATTATGAATTGACAGGCAGATGAGAGTCAATATAAACCATAAATTTATACTTTTAAGTGGATTCAGCAAAGATATATCTCTCAGATTGGTCTGGTGAACCATCAGCACATAGGATTTCAATGTTTTTTGGATTAGTGGTGCTGGAAGAGCACAGCAGTTCAGGCAGCATCTGAGGAGCAGCAAAATCGACGTTCGGGCAACCCGAAACGTCGATTTTCCTGCTCCTCGGATGCTGCCTGAACTGCTGTGCTCTTCCAGCACCACTAATTCAAAATCTGGTTTCCAGCATCTGCAGTCATTGTTTTTACCATAGGATTTCAATGTACCAATTCCAATCATAAAGCTTTTTAAAGCTCAGATCTTCCTCTGGGAGACTTTTTTTACTCCTTTTCTTCAAAGGTTTAGCTTTTGAAGAGTAATAACAGCTGTCAGTCCACCTCAGCCCCTTGGATGTAATCATCAATAAAATAGCGTACATCCACAGAAACTCCAAAGCTTAGTCTTTATGACATGAATCCATCAATATGACCATCAATCAAACCCTCAGTGACATACCTGTTCACTTTATGGCTGGGTCTGGTCTGTCAGTTATTCCACATAACAGAAATGTAGAGTTGTACAGGATGGAAACAGACCCTTTGGTCTAACTTATTGCTGTTGGCCAGATATCCTAAATTAATGTAGTCCCATTTGTCAGCATTTGGTCCATATCCCCCTAAACCCTTCCTATTCATATGTCCATCCAGATGTCTTTTTAAATGTTGTAATTGTACCAGCCTCCTCACTTCCTCTGGCAGCTCATTCCATACACCTCTGTGTGAAAACAGTTGCCCCTTAGATCCCTTTTAAAATCTTTCCCCTCTCACCTTAAACCTCTAGTTTTGGACTCCCCTATGCTGAGAAAAGACCTTGATTATTCAACCTATTCACACCCCTCATGATTTTTTAAACCTCTATAAGGTCACCCCTCAACCTCCAATGCTTCAGGGAAAGCAGCTCTAGCCTATTCAGCCTCTCCCTATAGCTCTCACTCTCCAACCCTGGCAGCATCCTTGTAAGTCTTTTTCTGAAGGCTTTCAAATTTTAACAGTATTTTCCCTGTAGAAGAGAGACCAGAATTGATTGGTTAGGCCACTTTTGGAATACCACAATGTCCGCAACATGACATCCCATCTCCCATATTCAGTGCGTTGACCAATAAGGGCAAGCATGCCAAACGTCATCTTCACTATCCTGTCTACCTGTGACTCCGCTTTCAAGCTGTAGCAATGCTGTAGTTGCGTACTGTTAGCTTTTACTTTCTCCAGCTTTCCTATATTGCACCACCACAGAAACGTGAGCTTTGTATCTGGTTTCAACCGGTTTGTTTCCCCAGGTCCTGGAGTTTCAGATTCCCAAGAAACCTGATGCTGCAGTTTCCCCTTTAATTCGGGTCTTAGTTGGGAAACCACACTTTGAAGCCACATTCAGTGCATCTAATAGAATGTTCAATACCTTGTGTATTCAGGCAACAGTGCATGCAGCTCTGTCTCACAAACCACAGATTCAATCACAAGCTGATGTTTCATAATTTGAGTGGTTGGATCCATTATAATAAATAATCTGAGGAAACATTAATTCTGTTTCTCTTCACAGATGCTGTCAAATCTGCTGAGTTTCTCCAGCACTTGGTGTTTAATCCACTGTAACGACTGATAACGAAGCAGCTTTAGTCTCAGGTAAGTGGCTGTTGAATTTCAAGAAGCTGATATGTTGGATTGTTTGGTAGTTATTTGGAGATGGAAGGTAGAAGCCTTGTCATGTCTCCTGAAGTATAGGGTGAAGGTTTTTACTTGAAAATGAGCCTAAAAGGTCAGATAAAATAATCTATAGTAAAGTAAGAAATGCAAGAGAAGATTGTAAATCAAAGAGTGCTGAAATTATGGACCTTAGTACCATATGAATAAGTAACAAATAACGTTTATTGCAGATAGAGTACAGCCGACATTTGGACACGAGGGAGAAAGTAATAGAAGGGGACGGTAAGGTGAGATGGAAGTCCAACGGATAAAGTTTGCATTTGATGAAAGTGCTGCAAAGTGGCCTGTTTCTATGCTGGAAATTTCTAGAGAGCTCTCTATTGTTTATTCAAGGGAGTCTGGTGAAATAGGGTCAGGTACTGTTTTGGTTTATATTTATGGACCCACATGCCAGGGAACTTTAATCGTGGCTCATAAAGAATGATGAACCCTGTAGCACTGATGTATTTGTCCTTTCAGAGTGGTTATTACTCACACAGTCTTCTCGCCTGTGAAACGATTGAATTTCTTCTCATTATTGGAAAGCATGAGGTGAATGTATCATCCATTTCACTCTGGTCACTTTTAACATCTTTTGATTTTCACTTTGATATTAGTCATAGTGATACAGCACAGAAACAGGCCCTTCGGTCCAAACAGTCAATACTGACCATAATCCAAACTAAATTAGTCCCACCTGCCTGCCCTTGGCCTATATCCCTCTGACCATTTCTTATTCATGTACTTATCCAAATGTCTTTTAAATGTCGTAACTAAATCACTTCTGGAAGTTCACTCCACAAACAAACCATTGTGTTAAAAAGAAATTGCCCCTCATTTTTCTGCTCTCACCTTAAAACTATGCCCCCTAGTTTTGAACTTGTTACCCTGGAGAAAAGACACTGCTATTCACCTTAGTTATGCCCCTATGATCTTATAAATCTCTAGAAGGTCACCCTTCAATCTTTTACACTCCAGTGAAAGAAGTCCCAACCTATCTAGCCTCTCCTTATAACTCAAACGCACCAGTGCCAATAATATCTTGGTAAATCTCTATCCCATTCCAATTTAATAACATCCTTCTTGCACAGAAGTTCCAGTCTGAATAAATTTCAAATCTCTTCTCAGCTTGTATGATTGAATTATTTACTCTAACTTGGAGAAAGAAAACATTTTCACTGTTCTAACCGGATGAGAACTTCTTACTTTCCTGAAAGTTATTGATAGTGTTTGTGAATTCAGAAATGTTATTCAGAACTCTTTTTCCAGCAGAATAATTTTTGCTTAATTTCTCCAGGAGAATAAGACTGAGTTCACGGACAATTAGCTTTGCAAACCATGTGCGATTATGTATTCTGCGTTGGCTGAAGGTGGATGTTGAGGTAAAAATAGCACTCACTAAACCATTGGTTTGAGATTAGATTAATTTCCTCTCACTCCATCAAGAGTTTGCTTCAATCTTTCAGTGTATCATTTAAGAGTCAAATCTGATACTTCCAAAATGCAGCCTAAATGTGTTTGTAAGTTTTTGTTGAAGAAAAATTTTGCAATGAATAATATGTTTGAGTTGTAACGTGCAGTTTTATTAATATGACTTGAAATAACCGTACAGAGGTGGGCATCCCATCACCCTTTATTTACATGTCTGTGACCTGCCAGCTCAGAGTCAGGCCCTGAATTCAGGAGACTGATACCCCATTTATTTATTTTATTAATCAATACAGTTTACAAAACAATCAACATTAGCAGCTGTATACAGAGAAACAACAGGGAGGAGTAGCAAAGCCAGGCCCCAAACCTTACCGTTCAACCAGTTTCAAATCCCACTTTCAGTCATCACAAAACATCAGACAATCCAATTAGATTAAAAAAGGGCATAGAATACAGACCAACCCAGCAAGCCACCCATCCCTCCCACCTTCCAGCCACTCTGAGGCAGCCCGCCCCCATGCTCCTTCCAGCTTTCGGTCCGCTCCATGCCTGTCCAGCTCTCGGTCCGTACTGACACAGCGAGGCCTGCCAGACGCAGGGACATACAAGATGGTGATAAACCCAACAAGCCACAAGACAGTCAATTACCAACAAACAGTGTCCTTTCTGGTACACAGAGCCCATTGCCATAAACAGTTCTCTTAAAGATGCATAGTCCAGTCCACTATGCAGAATGCATTAATCAGAAAGTCCCCAACCAAAGGCAGAGTCCACTCCTGAAGGCAGCAATTACACACCCGATAGCACACACATGGGTGTTCAATCTCCATAGAGACCTGGTTTATCCACAAAGAACCAGGGCCACTCAGAGGAACACAATACATTGTGAAGGTGCAGTTAACTCACAGGGGTTTGTTCCACTCCCAAATTCCAGGACACAGCAAATTCTCACCTCCCAGGACACACACAGGTGTTCAGTCTTTACGGAGGCCTACTCACAGGAACAGCTCATCTGAAAAGATGTATTTTCTCACAGGGACTCAGGCCAAACACCAAAAAAAGTGAAAACACTTTCAAAAAAAAAGAAAACTAGAGCCCAAGGCCTAAGCCCTGCCACAAAATCAACATTGTCCTTTTCTCAAAGTAAAAGAGAAAAGAATAACGCAGGCTGTAACCAGCCGGTGAAACAATAGTTCCCTAATGAGAACTGAAGCAAACTGACTAGGTAATCAGGCAGTTTAAAAATCAGTCCTCAATAAGAAGATTACCAGTTAACAAATTGGCTGTATATTTCAGTCAGTTAAGGAATCAGGTTCCCCAAAACAGAAACCCGAACAGTAGCAGTAACACACCAACTCTGGCCCAGCCAGCACAGACTCAGTTCCTTAATTCAGCAGGTTCTCCAACATTTGTTTATAAAATTTTTAAAAAATTAACATTAACAGCTGTGTACAGAGAAACAGCAATTTTACAAGGGAGAGGAGTGGCAAAGCCAGGCCCTAAGCCCTGGTTCCAATCATGATGTTGACAACTTCTGGCAGCTCAAAAGCAGCATGATATCCGGTGGTGCCACACGTGCCAAATGCCCCCGTGTTCCAGCGAAACAGAAAACAGCGTTTGATTATTAAGATGTACACATTCCAAAACATTCGAAGCACAATGTCCTCATTTTCAAATGAGCTAGTTTAATTTTTAGTAGATACCAGGAGAGTGAGTACAATGAATGGAAACTTGCCTCGATGATCGGTTTGGTTTTCAGGGGTGGCACGATGGCTCAGTGATTAGCACCGAAGCATCACAGTGTTAGGGACCCGGGTTCAATTCCTGGGGTGACTGTGTGGAGCTTGCACAGTTCTCTCCATGTCTGCATGGGTTTCCCTCCTACAGTCCAATCTTATCCAGGTTAGATGGTTTGACCATGCTAAATTGCCCCTAGTATCCAGGGATATGCAAGTTAGGAGGATTAGCTGTGGGAACTACAGGGTTATGGGATGGATGTGGGTGGGATGCTGTTTGGAGGGTCACTGTGTGCCTGATGGGCCAAATGGCCTCCTTCCACCTGTAGCGATTCTATGACTCTGGAAGCTGGTAAGCACTCCGAGCAGACTCAGTTTCTAGGTCTGAAACATAAACAGGAAGAGCTGGAGAAACTCATCAGGTCTGGCAGCATCTTTGTTGAGAACATAGAGTCAACGATCTGGTTTTTCAGAATGTTGAGTTCTGAAGAATGCTGACTGAATCTGGAACATTGACTTTGGTTTCTCTCCACAGATGCTGCCAGACCTGTTGAGTTTCTCCACCAAATTTTGTGTTTGCTTTACGTTTCCAGCATCCACGGTTCTTTGCTTTTTGTTGAGTTTCCAGTCTAGTGTGTTTTTGGCCGAATTATGCCTGACCTAATTTGTGCTTGAAATTCTGTCATCTTTTTGCATCGATTTTAGCTCAGTTTGCAGGTGAAATGTGTTGAGAGAAGCTATGGAAATCTTGCAGAAGCTTCAACCATGTATCTTTAGTCACTTCAGATGGCTTTGGGTTCGATTCCCGCCTCAGGTGACTGTGTGGAGAGTTTGCACATTTTCCTTGTGTCTGTCTGGGTTTCCTCCCGGTGCTCCGGTTTCCTCCCACAGTCCAAAGATGTGCAGGTTAGGTGAATTAGCCATGCTCAATTGCCCGTAGTGCAAGGTGCGTTAGTCAGGGGTAAATATAAGGTATGAGAATGGGTCTGGGTGGGCTACTCTTCACAGGGTCAGTGTGGACTTGTTGGGTAGAAGGGCCTGTTTCCATACTGCAGGGAATCTAATCACCAAAATAAAACTTTAAAAACTGTAGATGTCAGTGGAGATCAGGATAATCCTCGACTCCCTACAGTGTGGAAGCAGGTCATTCGGCCCGTTGAGTCCACACCAACCCTCCAAAGAGCATCCCACCCAAACCCACCCCATATCCTACCCCTGCATTTCTCATGACTAATCCACCTAGCCTGCGCATCCTTGGACACCATGGGCAATTTAGCATGGCCAATCTATCCAACATGCACACCTTTGAACTGTGGAAGAAAACCCACACAGAATCTAAGAATAAGGGGTAAGCCATTCAGGACTGAGATGAGGAAAGATTCCTTCACTCAAGAGAGTTGTGAACCTGTGGAATTCTCTCCCACAGGATGCTGTTGGGGCCAGTTTATTAGATAGATTCAAGAGGGAGCTGGATGTGGCCCTTGCAGCTGAAGGGATCGAGAGGTTTGGAGAGAGAGTGGGAAGGAGATACTGAGATTGCATGATCAGCAAAGATCATATTGAATGGTGGTGAAGGCTTGAAGGGCCGCGTGACCTATTCTAGCACCTGTTTTCTATGTTTTTATGACACGGGGAGAATGTGCAAATTCCAAACAGGCAGTCACCCAATGCTGGAATCAAACCTTTGTCCCTGGCAATGTGAGGCACTGTGCTAACCACTGAGCCACGATGCCACCCCAAATGATGTCTGTGTGCAAGGTGGCAAGACCAAAAGATTGCCTTCGTTGAAAAATTACCTTGGATTTTAGTATTGAAATGTAATGAAATATACCTACCTGTGGTTAGAATGAGCACCTGATCTCTTGCCTCAGTCCATGCTGGATGTTGATAGTTGACTGTTTCTTAATTTAGCCAAAACATTTGGTTTTCTATTAAATTACTAACTTAGTTTTTGTATAATGACTAGAGGAAGGGATCTTGTAGTGCAGTGTCTCTTTTGGCTCAGAAGTTTCAGATTCTAGTCCTACCTGCTCTGGACTTGTGTCACAATGTGACTTAAATAGGTTGATGTAAGATTTTTTTATATGTAATGACTGGGGAGTGAGTATGCCTAGTTAATACTGGATTAAAATGTGAGTATTGGTATGGGATTAGTACTCTGCTAAATTTTCAGCATATGATGTAACAACATGCTGGTCTGTAGGCAGATGTCTCTAATTGACTTACAGAGTCACAGAGTCATACAGCATGGAAACAGACATTTCGGTCCAACCATTCCATGCCAAACATTATCCCAAACTAAAGTGGTCCCAACTGCGTCTTGCAACTTTCTGTTTAAAACCCAAAGACTGAGTGTCCTTTGCTAACTCCAGTAAAGTAGTTTTAACATTTTCTAAGCCACCTTCTCCTACAATATTAATATCTACCTTCACCATTCAAACCTTTATATTCACATGAGTAAAAGGTCTGTGATCATTCTTAAGGATTTCAGTTTCTGAACATTAGTTTTCTTTTAGGTATCTTTCTAAGCTAGTTGTAATCCAAATTTATTTTTATAGGTGACATTCCATTTTATATATCTCTTTTGGGTCAAGCGAATAGCAACTGAGCAATTCAGTTGACTATGAAACCTCTCACTTGGAGATGGATGACCATATTTAAGAACTATGCTGGTGAATCAAATTTTTAGTCTGCCGTTTTATTGTTCAACAGTTTCACAACTGTTTTGTAAAAGAATCTTATTCTCTTCATATCAGGGCTGAAGATGCCCAGTTGTTGACCATATTTGAGGCTGATGTTGATCAGATCATGTAAAGTTGGTGGTGTTGTAGCAGTTTCTGGGCAGTCCCCCGTTTTAAAAGGAAAGACTGAAAGATAATGGCCTTTCTGAAAAACTGGTCAACCTGGCATCTGTGCAGGCAGGATTTCCCAGCAGGACTGTCAGCATAAGCACACGCCTTCTTCTGGGGACAGATATCCTCAGAGGTATGAGACAATTTGACCAACAAAATGGCCCCCATGGGACATTGTATCAAAGGACAGGCATAGAAATGGTAATGAACCCTGAAACTGTGAACAATGGAGCCTATCTAGTTCATGGGATAACAACTTGCTCTAATCTGAAAACAGTTTGGGAGGCTCCATGAAGTCATCAAAACTTCAGTTAAGGAAATTTTGGATGGTGTCGACCCTTTTGTTTCCAGGAATGATGAAATTAAACTGGCCCCAGCAATCACCGGAGGTGCTTTGTGAAATGGAATGACCTGAGGGGTGGAGCCGGCTGGCCCCTTGGAATCACAAGGGTAAAGGGGGCAGCAGGACCAGCTATCGGGGCTTGCTTCCTTTTCTCTCTCCCCGCTCTGAGCTCACTGCGTTGCTGGACACCAACCCATTGGGGCTGAAGACATTGACGCTGTCTGCGACCTCGAACTTGGGAAATCCTCAATAATACCCGAGGCAGAGAGGGAGCCTCACCGGACAGGCAGCAAGTCCCTCTGAGACCGTAAGAACCCTTTTCAGGCTTGGGACTCTGGAGTAGTTGGTTAGGCATAGCGGGGAGGGTGCTGTGTAATTCTTAACGTATCAGTACACTATAAATTGTGGAAGGTTAAAGATTTACGTTGTGTTCGCTCCAGTGTTCTTTTATTTTATATCAGAGTATTGTGTATAAGTTTCATCGAACTATTTTATGGATTGGGCAAGTTGAATTTGTTGTTTCTGTAATAAAGTTCACTGGTAATTTTGAACTCATATTTGAATCCATCTGTGCTCCTTCTGGGTACACCAATCCTGGCTGAGTTCACAGCAGATTCCCAGACTATAATTCCAGTGTCAAGGACCACATGGTAATCCAGGCGATTTGAGCCCACTCAATGGGGGATTGCTGGCCAGGAGAAGCAGTTTGATCTCTCCTTTTCTCTCTCCTGGGAGTACTGCCCGAGTGAGTAAGTACCAGGTGGCCGTTGTCCCACCAAGAGAGGGAATCGCCCAGACATTGGTGAGGGTCGTGATTACTGTGTGGAGATAAGTTCAGACTCACTGGTCAGGCTACAAACAGTGAGTTCCATCCAGTGGAGTTGCCCTAGCGCGGTATTCCAGATCTTTGAAGTTTCAGAGCTGCTGGAGAGAGGCCACCACAGTAATTGGCGAACCCCAACACCGGCCTGACTGCAGAGTAAAACGAAAAGAGACCCCTCCACATTATATAAAGTAATGGTGCTGAAAGGGGTTAATATTCTTGTCACATTAAGCTCCCCCTCTTCTGACAATTTTGTTCAAAAACAGAATGTAAATGAAGATTTCTTCTTTTGCTTTCAGTGGGAGCAGACGTCTACGGACCTGACCCAATATAGTTGTACTTATCATACAATAACCCTTCTAGTTGTCTAAGACCAGTGCCTGTTCTGTAGATGCTATCTATACTGCATCTTTCACCACGAGGCACAAGTCATGAGTAGATTGGTTGCAGCAAACTACCTCAGTTAACTGGTACCACGTACTGGTTGAAGTGGAAAATATCATAAGTTACCAAGACTGAGACATGAGGAAATACCACAGTTGACACATCAGTTGGTCATCTTGAAAGGTTCTCATTGGTATAATGTTCCTGGTCTAAAGTTGACCAAAAGCAGGTTAGAGCAAATGAAGTACTTATAAAATATAATTACTATAATATTGCACCCAAATTGTACACAGCACCCTCTCACAAAGAGTGATAATCACTGAATTAGGCTGTCTCATAATATTGGTTGAGAGATATGCCTGTTCCTTGTCTAACAACTCATTGTGCTTCCCAAACTTCAGTCATCACTTATGTAAGAACATCTGCTTCTGATTGCTGTTTGCCAACATTTCTGAATAGTTCAGCTCCTTTTTAAAATTTGGCCTCTAGAAGTCTGGCTCTGACTGCCTAGCCCCTACCCCTGTTATGCCCTGTGGCACCACTCTTCAGTACCTGAAGAGTTATCTCTGTCTTTTGGGATTGACCATTGTGTTGTCATTTTGCACTGTTGTTTAGTAAATAGCTGGAGATGTATACTTAAATGTTGGAATTACCTGATGCTGTGTAGTGTCATAGAGAGTGAGTGGAAGAGTCCATCCATGACATTTACACTGCCCCATACTCAGGCAAATAAATACATGAGATCCTCCATTGAGAGATTGGCCAACCTGTTGGGGAGCCACACAGATTGGGTAGGGTCAGAGGCCTCGTTATTTCTAAATTTGGCTCATGTTGGGAACACTTGTTTTTCTTTTGGTATATTAAATTGAATGACATCCACCCAAATAGAACAATGAGTTACTGTTTCACCCAAAGGAATTCATGACCACAGTGCAGCACTCCTCGGGGTGTCAGCTGTACTGTTGTATTCATGTTCTGGAGTAGGTCGTGAAAGGGTAACCTTCTAACTTGGGCAGGAGCATGACCAAATGAGCCAAAGCTGACACTTAAGGACTTTTGCTGCATCTGAAAGGAGCAACTTAAAATATTGAATCTATTCAAACAGAAAAGTAGACAAAAAGCCTGTTTATTACATATAATTCCCTGATCGAAAAAACCAGGAAAATGTCAGTCTTCTCTCTTGTTAATGCTTTTGCAGGACTCAGAGTTGGACACTTGCTGTTTTTATTTAAGGTGAATATGAACAATGTGAATGACATTGTGATTGTCACATTTTGATCAATGCTAATTGCATTAAAGCATGAATAACAAATTCTGGGATTCTCTTTGACACAAGAAAAGGTGACATACAAGTTAATGGAAGTCATTTTATCTCTGATTACCCAAGACAAGCCATCCTTCTTTATCCTAACCTGAAAGCTTCCCACTTAATACCTATCAATTTTCAATATAAGCTACCAAAGATATAATTCCTCATATCTACCGAATTGAGAACACACTATAATTACAGTAACTAATATGTGGATCCTCCAACTTCAAGATATAAGGCTTGGGATTTTGAAGCAATCTTGTGCCCCTGGTTTCCATAGATAAGATTCAGCACCACTGGAGCTGGTTCACCTCCTGGAGTTGAGGAAGTGTGATACTTGCGGTTACAAAGGCTTTTTAAAGTGTTTGCTACAGGTAGAATGTTGGTGCAATTTGCATTTTATTCGAATGCTCTTGCAGAAGATAGGGCATTTTTATCTTCCTCCCTCTCTACTCCAGAGTTGCTTTGGTCAGTTATGGTGCCCCTATCATCTGCTGACTCAGGACAGAGTGAAACTGACTTCCTGGTGTCAGTGTCTAGCAAATTGGTGCAACTATGACAGATCTATCCAGTAGACTGATTTGGATCTTACATTAGATGCAAATTCACTGCAATTCAGAAAAAAAATCCTGATATTTCTGATTAATTTACTTATTTATAATATAGCTTTTATTGCATTACTATATTCTCTTGTGTACAGTGTACCGTAACAGCATTTATTTAATAAATAAAAACAGCTTTATATCTTGTTATCGTTTTCAGCAGCCAGCAATTGCTTGGCAGCCAGCCCTGGGTAGCCATCTGTTTGAGAAGAATTTTTTTTTTTACATATTGAGTCTCCATGGACCTTTTTATAATGTTTCCACATTTCTTTGTATTGGGTTTAAATAATTCATATTCTCCAAGGAAAAATATTACAAGTAATTTATTTGATATAATTAAGTTTTCTGCTTTAAAAGAACTGTGAGTTATTATCTCAGGGGACCAGTTTTCAGATGCAGTAAGGTTAGCAATTTCTAACCAAAATATTTGTGGACATTTTTAAATGGGCAATCAGGGTGGGATGAGAGATTGTTTTTCACTACAATTACATTGTTTTCTTGCACCTGTATTCAAATCCATTCAGAATCAAAACAAGGAAAAGTGTTCGTGTTTTCATTGATTCAGCGTTTGGTTCCAGGCTGAAGTTAACACAGGTATCCAACAATTCCCCAAAGACACTAGTCTCCAGCACAAAACTGCTGTCATCATTTATTACAAATTCAGTGGGAAACGTGTCCAATCTGCCAGTGAGAATTAATGGAGTTTTACACAACCATCCCTTGAAATGAGCTTTCCAATGAGCAGTTGGACGTGCGTTCTTATATTATCCGCTGGAATGTTTTTTTCAGAAAGTGAAGATTTTTAATTGGGTTTTCTTCCATGTTGCCTTCACTGAATGTCTCCTTGCCCCTTTGGAAAACATTCACTTCTGGCACCCAGTGCTCAGGTTGGTGTTTTGCTCAATGGTAATTACTCATGTTTTTGGTTGGGGTATTGCTTCCTAAATCTGTGTCGGTCCACATTTCCTTTCGAGCTAATGCTGCTACTTAGCAATTTGAGCTGGGCACCTTCCCAATTTCCACTGCTTACCTCTGGAACCTGGAAATCTTTTCCACACTGTCCTGGCTGTGATCAGCTAAGTCTGAACAGCTGGAGGATATTATGGGGCACCAGTGGTCTCCCTGCTTTGCTGGGTGAACCTGAGCTGAAAAATGTGTTGCTGGAAAAGCACAGCAGGTCAGGCAGCATCAAAGGAGCAGGAGAATGGATGTTTCAGGCAAAAGCCCTTCTTCAGGAAATGGGTTGCTGGGTTAACCTGCTGAGCCACTGGGAGAGTTTTGCGTTTCCTAAATTGTCCTCTGTTTGGTTTATAGAGTCATAGAGTCATAGAGATGTACAGCATGGAAACAGACCCTTCGGTCCAACCTGCCCATGCCGACCAGATATCCCAATTCAGTCTAGTCCCACCTGCCAGCACCCGGCCCATATCCCTCCAAACCCTTCCTATTCATATACCCATCCAAATGCCTCTTAAAT
>NC_057736.1:40246418-40247778 GCF_004010195.1 Chiloscyllium plagiosum | reverse complement strand
TGGTCTAACCAATGTCCTGTACAGCCGCAACATGACCTCCCAACTCCTGTACTCAATACTCTGACCAATAATGGAAAGCATACCAAACGCCGCCTTCACTATCCTATCTACCTGCGATTCCACTTTCAAGGAGCTATGAACCTGCACTCCAAGGTCTCTTTATTCAGCAACACTCCCTAGGACCTTACCATTAAGTGTATAAGTCCTGCTAAGATTTGCTTTCCCAAAATGCAGCACCTCGCATTTATCTGAATTAATCTCCATCTGCCACTTCTCAGGCCATTGGCCCATCTGGTCCAGATCCTGTTGTTATCTGAGGTAACCCTCTTTGATGTCCACTGCACCTCCAATTTTGGTGTCATCTGCAAACTTACTAGCTATACCACCTATGTTCACACCCAAATCATTTATGTAAATGATAAAAAGTAGAGGGCCCAGCATTGCTCCTTGTAGCACTCCACTGGTCACAGGCCTCCAGACTGAAAAACAACCCTCCACCACCACCCTCTTTCTTCTATCTTTGAGGCAGTTCTGTATCCAAATGGCTAGTTCTCCCTGTATTCCATGAAATCTAACCTTGCTAATCAGTCTCCCATGGGGAACCTTGTCGAATGCCTTACTGAAGTCCATGTAGATCACATCTACTGCTTTTCCCTCATCAATCTTCTTTGTTACTTCTTCAAAAAACTCAGTCAAGTTTGTGAGACATGATTTCCCACGCACAAAGCCTAATCAGTCTATCCCTAATCAGTCCTTGCCTTTCCAAATACATGTACATCCTGTGCCTCAGGATTCTCTCCAACAACTTGCCCACCACTGAGGTCAGGCTCACCAGTCTATATATCCCTGGCTTGTCTTTACTGCCCTTCTTAAACAGTGGCACCATGTTTGCAAACCTCCGATCTTCCGGCACCTCACCTGTGACTATCGATGATACAAATGTCTCAGCAAGAGGCCCAGCAATCACTTCTCTAGCTTCCCACAGAGTTCTCAGGTACACCTGATCAGGTCCTGGGGATTTGTCCACCTTTAACCGTTTCAAGTCATCCAGCACTTCCTCCTCTGTAATTTGGACATTTTGCAAGATGTCACATCTATTTCCCTACAGCCTATATCTTCCATATCCTCTTCCACAGTAAATACTGTTGCAAACTATTTATCTAGTATCTCCCCCATTTTCTGTGGCTCCACACAAAGGCCGCCTTGCTGATCTTTGAGGGACCCTATTCTCTCCGTAGTTACCTTTTTGTCCTTCATATGTTTGTGAAGACCCTTTGGATTCTCCTTAATTCTATTTGCCAAAGCAATCTCATGTCCCCGTTTTGCCCTCCTGATTTCCCTCTTAAGTATACTCCTACTT
>NC_057736.1:40214136-40244463 GCF_004010195.1 Chiloscyllium plagiosum | reverse complement strand
TTTCCCCCTTCCTATAACTGCCATCCATCACATACTGTTGTTGTTGCAAATTCCTCATCGCTGCTAACTGTCTCTCCAACTGATCCACTCGATCTGATAAGATTCGCATCCAACAGCATTTATGGCAGATATAATCCGCAGTAACCCTTAAACTCTCTTTAAATTCCCACATCTGACAAGAAGTACATATCACTGCAAAGGCCATTTTTGCTCCTTCACAATCTAAAAGACCCAGACATTAACACCGTCTTATTCCTCTACAAACATGCCCCAAGTTAAATTAATAGCTATGGCTTATATTTTAAGTTTAATCAAGAGACTTATCTCCAAAAACATATAATCAAGAAAGAACCCACTGTACTCACTAATACAGCCTTTCTCTTGGACAGACTTAAAACAACAATGAACTTATCTGATTCTGTGCTGTGAACCTCGCCCAAACAGGTTCCTCCAAGATCAGTTGTGAATTTCACTGTTTGTTAATTTTCCCAGATGCACTCAGATGTCCAGCAATATACAAATTCAAAAACAGCAAAGGCAGTAACTGTGCAGGTTCTCTCTCTCTCTCCTGCACTGTCCTCACCATGTGCTTCCTTTGTCTGCACTTCTCCCTTTTAAAACTGCTGTTGTTTTGACTTTTTTTTTCCATCTGCTTTTCACTAATCCTTTATCATTTGGGTCAAAACTGATGTAGCCCTAAGCTTTCGCAATGGAATTTCAAACTGTTAGATGCAGCATTGCATTTTGTATTGTATATTCTGACATACTTAGAATTCAATGGAAGAGCCAGTGTTGGACTGGGGTGGAAAAGTTAAAAAAATCACACAACACCAAGTTATTGTCCAACAGGTTTATTTGGAGGCACTAGTTTTCACAGCGCTGCTTCTTCACCACCTGATGAAGGAACCGTGCTTCAAAAGCTAGTGTTTCCAAATAAACCAGTTGGACTATAACCTGGTGTTGTGTGATTTTTAACATGGAAGAGGAAAGCAGCTCCATGCCCTTGAGAGTCTTTGAGACCTTGGAGTGTCTTTGGGAATTGTTGAGTACAGGTGACACTTCAGAGGATGCCTGTGATCACTTCTGCGTCACAGTGATGAGGATTAATTTGTAATCATCACTGGAATGGTCAGTATTGATTGTGGCTCGGACAAATAATTAAACGTAGTTGTTTGATGCATTGGGTACACATCCAGAATTTTGTGATTACAGATCACAGAATTGCTATGGAAGTGGGAGGTCATTCAGCCATTTCTGTACAACAGTTGTGCAACAAACATTAATTTAGCACCATTTACCAGCTTTTTCCATAACGCATAATTTCTATTCAAATAATCATCTTCTGCCCTTCTGAATATCTCAGTTGAGTCTGGTCCACAACACTTACCCCCTTCCAGACGAGAACCACTGGTTGTGTGAAAATGTTTTTTAGGCCATCCCATTGCTACGTTTGCAAATCACTTTAACTCTGTGTCCCCTTGTTCTCAATCCCTTTCCAGGCAGGAACAGTTTCTCCTGATCAATTCTATCCTGACTTTGCATGACTCTGAAAGCTTCTGCCAGGTAGATCATTCGCCTCATTCTATTGTTCTTTAGCCTCATTCTACTCAAGGAGAGCAGTCCCACCCTCTCTAATCTATCCTCAGAACAGAAGTTTCTCATCCCTGAACCCATGTTTATAAATCTCCACTGCAATCTCTCCAATGTTACCTATCCAGCCACTCTACCAACTTATCAGTGTGCTTTTGGAATTCAACACTGTACAGCTTACAATTCCTCCAAGTTTTGTATTCACTGCAAACTTTGAAATTGTCCCCTGCATGCCATATCATTCATGTCTGTCAGGAAAAGAAAGTGTCCCAATATGGACCCCTGAGGAACTCCACCACAAACCTTTTTCCAGTCTGAAAAATATCCAGTGACCACTCCTCTTTGTTTCCTGTCACTCTGCCCATTTGATTGTTCCTGCCCCTTTCTTTCCCTCTCTTCAGTTTTGCACCTCAGTGTATGAATAGTGCAATGCCTTCTGAAGGACTTTATATTGCTGACAAGTGGAGCCTCCTCCCACAGGCAACAGACTACCTTCTCCCCAGCCCCACCCCCTCCCATTTATCTCTCCACCACCAAGACTTCCAGCCTCATTCCTGATGAAGGTCTCCTGCCCGAAACATAGATTTTCCTGCTCTTCGGATGCTGTCTGACCTGCTGTGCTTTTCCAGCACCACTCTAATCTTGACTCTAATCTCCAGCATCTGCAGTCCTCACTTTTGCCTAATGAACAAAAACCAAACGTACTGTTCTCACTCTGGCCATACAACTGAAAACTGCCTGATGGTGGGGGTCTTCTGAGAATATGCTCGAGAGGACAGGTCACAGGTCTGCCTGTTATTCTAGGTGTCCCCCCCCCCGCCCCCCCCATGCTCCTTTCTGAACTGCAGTTGATTGTCAACCCAAAGTATTTAGGTGCTCCCCATGATCCCATGCAATTGCCTTCTGAACACTTCAACTTTGTGTTGTCCCCTGAGCCCCAGGACTACCACTTAGTAATCCCCAATTGCCCCCATCATGGTGGTGATGACCATCCCTCCCTCCCATGGAGTATCATCTCCCACCCCACTTCACACCAATTGTGGCCTCCCCTCACCCCAGAGCACAAA
The DNA here is from genome assembly GCF_004010195.1 of Chiloscyllium plagiosum. Classification (NCBI taxonomy): domain Eukaryota; kingdom Metazoa; phylum Chordata; class Chondrichthyes; order Orectolobiformes; family Hemiscylliidae; genus Chiloscyllium; species Chiloscyllium plagiosum. The sequence goes on along the minus strand of NC_057736.1, from coordinate 40,241,806 downwards.
ACCTCAGAATAGACCATGGTCTCCCTCCCCTGCCTTCTGCTGACTTGCAAGGACACCCTAATTAGTAACAGACTGTGCGGCTCCCCAACTGGCTCCAACAGTAATCCCAGAGTGGTTAACCTGACCTACAGGAATGACCATGGCCCAAGCCCCAGACTGTATGGACATGGAGCCCAGACTGCATGACTGACCATGGCCATCCTCCCAGAACTGAGATTGAACAATACTCCCTGATTGACCACGGTTGCACTTGACCAGACTAGGGGCTCCTCATCTTCGACATTGAGTCATGACCTTGCTGTAAACATGACATGAATGTCGCATGGTGCCATACTGTAACAAGTTCACCTCCTTCATTGATGATTGATGGCAAACAGGACAAGCTGCTTGCCTGTGTGTCATGCAATGAAAGACAAGGCAAAACAAAACTACTTGTGAGCTTGTAAGCTCTGAAAGAAGGGGTTTGCACAAACAGACAAGGCAAAACTGAGTTGCCATGAGCATCCAAGTATGTAGTGAAGAAGCCAATTATGAACCCTGGAAGTTGGCCTGTTCAGCTGCCTATCCATGCATGCCAAGTGGCCTGGTGACAGTATTGCAATGTAAGCTGTCCACCAGCTCTAACTGAAGTGTTGTACTTTATTACAAGTTAATCTGAGATATGCCATAATGACATGGAGTGAGGCTGGTGGTTTAATGATGTCTGTATGCAGAATATGCAGGTGGTCACTGCCTTGAGGTCTTGGGGAAAGCTGCACACGCTGAATGCCCCTAGAAGATACCATTGAGTTGTATCAGCTCTAGTTTTTAAGTTGGGAATTGATGCTGCCTGGTTTCTCACTTGGGTATCCAGGAGAATAGCCAACCTGTATATAAATGAGGTGAGATGAGGTAATACTGAGATGTTAATGCTAGGCCTTCTCCTGCCCCTTGTTTCTATGTGAATAAAGCCCTCAACACTTACTCATGAGATCTAGCCGTTGAAACCTTAAGGGGAAAATCAGACTTCCTTTTTATTCGACGTCGAGATTCTAATTTTTCATTCTCCACCCATTTCCCTGACTTTTTCAGCACAGCCCATGTTGTTAAGAGGCTGCAAAATTGTGGCCAGTGTGTTTAAGTCGAGCAAATGTTTTATTTAGCCAATGTTTACATACTAAGTCAAATGTACCTGATGTGCCTTCAATCAGCTTTAACATGTAGTTATCTGAAGAATTAGGCAGGACCATAACAGGGTTTGGTTAAAAGGGTAACAGTCACTTTGTTTGGATTGAGACCATTCCTGCAATGGTTTTAAGTATCAGACAAATGAATCGATGAGGGCTTTAAAGTGGGGATGATTGACATGATTTTTTTTTACCAAGCTTATGATCAAAAGCTTCATGTATAGAATTTTAAAATTCATACTGTTTTTTGAAATGAATGAGATTAATTTAAAATTAATATAAAAGCAGAAAAGTGTAAAATAAATGATGCTATTGAACACCTGTGTAGACAGAAATCTAGTTCAATGTATACCTTTGAAATGATTTTTAACTTTAATATTTAACTTCACCTAATGAAGGGGCTGCACTCTGAAAGCTTGTGATTTCAAACGAACCTGTTGGATTATAACCTGATCTCATTTGACTTCTGACTTTGTCCACCCCCCAGTCCAACACTGGCCACCTCCACATTGTAACTTTAATTTGACTAATGACAATGGTTGATTAGAGCAAGCAAGTGATAATTGCTGGAAAATTGGCCAGATAGTGAGGGGTAACAGCCAGTCTATGTCTGTCGGGCGTAGACCACAGAATGATCTGCAGGAGTTTGCTTTGCCGAATACAGCAATTTCATGTTCAGCTAAGTGGTCATATAATGAGCGTAGGGGATGGTAGATACCCATTCAAAATTTTCTGGACCAATGAAGCAGATCTGACAAAAAACTCGTAGCTGTGTTTTAATGTGGGTACAGGGAAAATACTGAACATGTTGATTTGTGGGAAATGTGGATAAATATTTGTTATTATATCATGTAACAGGAATCATGAAATCTGACCACAGCTAATTTTTGAGCAAGTGACGGGGAGAAGGTTTGGTTGTGATCATTGGCCATTCACTGAAAAGGTCTATTTAAGGTACAGTCGGTATCCTCACTAACTAGGGATGGCTTGCATCTGTCAGTATGGCTCCTGAAGTTTTTCCATGCTGGATATGAGTGGAGGAGGGCAGAGGTTGGCTTGTCATGGAATCATAGAGGTCGACAGCATGGAAACAGGCTCTTCAGCCCAACTTGTCCATGCTGTGCAGTTTGGAACTTGATTAGAGATTGAATGATTTTTCTATTACACAGATAAGATTGTGATTAGCAGGACTAGGCCATTTGCCCCCTCAAGCCTGCTCTGTCATTCAATTTAGTTATGCAAATAACTAATGAGACAGAAAAACACCCCAGCATCCCTCATGTTTCCTGCACCCTCCTTCCAACACACGTGCACCCCATGTACTATTGATGATGCTAACCTATGATCTCGGATATCCTGTACTCAACCCCAACCTCCATGTTTCCCTTATAGCCTCTATGTGAACGTAATGCCAAAATGTCCTCTGGTGGATGTCTGGAACAGGCTGCCAGAGATAATGATGAAAGTGAGCACAATCTTGTCATTTAAGAAACTTTAAATAGGCATGGAGGGATGTGGACCAAATAGAGGCTAATGGGACTAGTTTAATTGTGAAAAATAGGCAGCATGGACAAGTTGGGCCGAAGGGCCTGTTTCCAAGCTGTAGACCTCTGACTCTGTGACAAACCAACCTTTACCCTCTCCCTTCTGTAACAACTCACCCCGTAACTAACATGGACAAACCCAAGGAGACAAACTGACATAAAATATAATTGTGCCCATTGTTATTGGACCAGACCAAACTCCTTCAAAAATATTGAGGAGGTAGTGTAGACCCTAACATTTTCTTATTTTAAAGGTAAGTGTAAAATGTTGCGTTCTAGATGCAATTTGATTAGTTAAACTACTTAACTTTAAGCAAAACAGACTTCATGCTACAGTATAAATATAGACAGAATGAAAAGAAAGGAACTGGCTTAATGGTAACTGTATCAAAATGCTTAACAAAATAATATAGATTAATTACTACTAATTAACTGTAACATCCCATACACACACGCTTGGCAAAGGCATATTCAGTAAAATAGATTATCACTTGCAATTCTAGTAGCAAGAAAAGAACTCCAATGTTTAAGCTTAACAGAGAGAGGAATAAACGTTTCCGCATTTGGCTTCATGACCCCAGCAACTGCTAAAAACTTAAACTAAAAATCCTGGTTCTTTGGGAGCTTGACCCCACCCACTCAGGCTGCCTGCATTGTTCCAACATTAAACAAAATCCCAAGGCTTCATGAGCTGTTTACTTTATTGGCTTTGAGCAATATCACTTTGGAGCTTATGCTATTTAGCATGCAGTTACCCCTGTATTGTAGCTTCACCAGTTTGACACCTTATTCTTAGGTTTGTCTGGGGCTGCCCTTGTCATGCCCTACTTCCCTCTCTGGATCCCCTGGCTTGATAGTAATGGTAGAGGGGGAGTATGCTGGGCAATGAGGTTACAGATTGTATTTGAGTACAATTCTTTTGCTGTTGCTGATGACCCAGAGCTTCTTATGGTTCCCATGTTTGATTTGTTAGACCCGTTCAAAATCTATTCCATTTAGCACATTGGTAGGGCCACACAATGCAACGTAGCTTTCCCTTATGTGAAGACAGGACTTCATCTCTACAAGGACTTGTGGCAGCCACTCCTACTGACATCATCACGGAGAGATGCAATTGCAGCACCAGATTGGTGAGGGTGAGGACACATATGTTTATATCTCCTGTTGGTTCCCTCACTGCCTGCTGCAAACCCAATGTAGCAGCGATGTCCTTTGACTGGCAACCAGCTCAGTCAGTAGCTGTATAGTGGGCAACTCTTGGTGATGGACATTGAAGGCCCCCACCCCCACTAAGACCAAAATCTCTGCCCTTGTCATCTTCAGTAATTCCTTTAGCTGGTGTTCAGCGTGGAGCAGTACTGATACGTCAAGTGAGGGGTGTGGTACCTGGCAATGATTAGTATGTTTAGTGGCCCACATAGTTGACCGTTTGACCTTTGCAGTTTGATGTGAATGAGTAGTTTGTTTGGTGGGGCAGATAGGAGTCAACCACGTTGCTGGAGATTCACATGTAGGCTAGACCAGTGAAGGACTCTAATGAATCAGATAGGTTTTTACAGCAATGGTTTCATGGTCACCATTAGTCTTTTAATTTCAGATTTTGGAAATTCAAATCCTACTGCCTGTCACGGTGGGATTTGAATCTGTGTCCCCCCAGTGTCAGTACTCTCACACCCCAGAAAGCTCACTTACTGTTTAACATGGTTCCTTCAATTCATGTCTTCCACAGCTTTCTACTTCTGGAGTTTTCTTCGAAGCAATAGAACATTTTCCCTAACCCCACCTGCTTTGGAAACTATTAACAGCACTGATACTGTTAAAGGCCATGTGTCTGTAAATGAACATACACACTGCTTGACTGTTTCTGGATGTCCTGTCTTTATGTTGCTGGACTCATGTCACTCGGCTATAATTGTTTTTCTTCTCCTTTTACCCTTTTCTCATAACTGAATGTTTCATCTAAAGGGTCTGAAGGACATCATTTGAATACCTATACACAAAACAAAATGCTGGACACCACTGTACCCTGCTCTGAACAAATCTAAAATGAAACTAAAAATCATGTATCCTCTCTTTTTTAGCACACACAATGGGTGACAGTGCTGTGGCTTCAAGAGGTGTACTTTGTCCAGGTTTCTTTTAAGAGAATGATTGAATGTGTGGTCTCAAACAGTCTGTGGTAATGTAAACAGCTGTGAGGCCTTGGGTATGTTTTAAAGTTGGAACAATAGAAGCAACCTGGATGGGTGTGGACACCTCTCACAACCAGGATTTCCTTTTTTTAGCTTTTACCTTCAGCAGAAACTGCTGGAGTCTTGAAAAAGTAGAAGCTATTTTTCCCCTCTCTTGGTTAGCGCTACAAGCTGGGGTTTCTCTTCATTTTTCAGGCATTGCATGTGAGAAAATTTGTTTTCTGACCTTGCCTTTTTGTGAAGGGGTGTGTTCATGGGATGTTACTATATAGGAACAGTTAAGTAGGGATAGTTACTGTATCTATTACTCTGTTAAGTTTTCCAGTAGAGTTAAGTTATTTTAAGTTCATTCTTTTGTTGTATTCTAACTATTGTGTTTAAATTCTGTTTATCTTAACATTAAGTAATTTGATTAGTCAAATTGTATCTGGAACACAGCACTTTGCCTTTATAATAAGAAAAAAATTAGGGTCTAGGCTACCTTCTTAAGGTATTTTGAGCAAGTCTGGTCTGGTCCATGACACAATGTAGAAACACAAATCAAAATTACAGCAATATATCATTCTTCCAACTGAGAACATGAACTGCCAAACAACAAGATATTCTGTGGTTTTGTCACACGTCTCCACAAAGTAATGAAATGGTATCTTTAAGAAGCAATTTTTCAATTCCTCTTATCATTATTGTCATGTTCCTGATGGGAGGAATGCACTGGAAATCAAGCCCCACTATTTTTCGAGCATCACAAATGTATAAATGAGCTGTTGAATCACACAAATAATTAATTGGCCTGATGTTGATCATTATCTTAGATAAAAGAAATACACAGCAGGTTTAATCAATAAACAAAAAATCCAACTAGCTTATTATGAGCAAACGTGTCCAAAAAACAAGTGGATAAACAAATTATGAACTAATATTATGCCCCTGTTAATCCAAGCATGCACACGTACTTTCACAAGTACAATAAACAAGGCAGATGGTTCTGCAGAAATATCATGGATAGAAAACACAGGCAAAAAGTAGAACGTTGTGTGGATCATGAGCCCAGACCACAAGGGGTGTGATGAACTGACTTTCTCACTGTTCTTTTGTAAAAGATCTTCAATTCAGTAGTTGGTGAGTTAGACCTCAGTCTTTATTTGAGCTAGAAGGTCTTAAATTCAGAATCTATGAATTCTGGTTATCTTCTCTCATAGAAGGAGAGAGAGAGAGAGAGATCATTGTGTTTTGCAGGATCTGTGGAAGTCAAAGTACACCTGCACACACTCTCTGTTCTAGGATAAAACACAACTTAATATAAATCCACCGCTCAATTTTCAACCCAAAGCTAGCATCTGCCTATCTCATGGAAGTATCAAATCCAGCTCCTCCAAAAGCTGCATCACCTTGTATAACCAATAAATGGACACCACTTTTGATTTTCAATTTGTTTATTTTTTTTTAAAATGTGCATTCTCTGTGTCACAGCAGTTCCATTTTTTTTTTCCCAGTTTATATTCCACTGAATATTATGGAGTCCTTACACTGTAAGCTGTACAAATTTCACTTTGGTAACAATGTATTCATATTAAATACACAAAGACTTCTCATAACAATCATGTCCCATACAAGTCTATTTCAATCATAACATTTGTTTTTCTTCATATTTACTCTTAATAAACATTTGCTATATTATCTTTGCTGTTACACATCAATATATTTAAAAATTGTATGGTTATAACATTAAACTCCCAATGAAATTGTCTCATTTTTGTCATGAAATAGTAGTCAAAGGGTTCTATTCTATAGATATAATTCAGCACAGTTGTTAGATAGACTGTCAGATGTTGTGGAGCCAGTACCAATTTCAGCGGAGGTCAGGTCAGAGAAATGGTGGTGATGGGTCAACAGGCTAGGGATACTGGCAGGTGGGGACTGTGTTGTGTTGGTCTGTCTGGAGGTGGGGGGGGGGGAAGGGGGGTGGGGAGGGGTGGAGGCCATAGTGTTGGAAGGGGTTGGTATCAGGTTGTTACCAGCTATCAGTGTGGCAGAATCGGGGAGAGGTATTGGACTGGGGGAACGACTGTTAAATTTGCATTTATATTGGGGGTGAAGGTTTTCTTTCTCTAACCTTTCCTGGGTAACATATTAAGTTTAAGTGACTCAGAGCCCTTCACAACCTTTGATTTTAAGAAGCCTTTTCAGGTGGTTCTAGAAGCAAGGGAATTATCCCGTTGTAAGTTCACTTTCTTGGGAAATTACCATTGCGCTAACTTATTGGGATTTTGCATGGTCCCAATATGCAAATCCAGTCTCCACTGTAGAAACGACTGTCCAGGCATAGGAATTTCTCAACTATGATGATGACATGGAAGTTCCATTACAACTGAAAATAATCTCTCATTGTTAACCCTTTTAAAGGTTTTGCTCTTGCAAAGTCTTGCATTGCCCAATAATTTTGATGATTTTTAACACAGTCATAATCCTGTAAGTGAGATCTGATATTAAAAAGCTTAACATTAAATGGATTTGAAAGCCAAGATAGACTTCCAAGAAAGACCCGAGACACAGAGGTGTAAACATTGATGAATTTTAAAAATATTGCAACTTTAAGATTTTATATTTTGGTTTTGTCAAGCTTGATGTCTGGCATTTGTGGACTCAGTGCTTTTGAAATCTCTACATTGATGTGCAAGAAAATTCCACATGAGATTTCCATTTCCTCAACATTAGCCATTGAAAAGTGATGCAATCTCTGCAAAAATCCCAAAGCCTTCAACAAGGAGATGTAGCTAAAATCAATAATAAATCATCCAGTGATTGTTGTTAGAGGATGTTGGTGAAAGATATTCTCTGATGCTTTTGACAATGTTAGTATCATTCTGACACCATAACAAATGATCTAAAGGCGTTTTGAAAATTCTTTCATGGAATGTGAGCATCAGTGATAAGCAAGTATTGCTCATCACATTGGTTCCTGCACTTACAAAGACAACAGGTATTTGCAGAAGCTGTGTTAGTTTAATCACACTGTTCAAAATGTGAAATAAACTCGTCAGGCAAATTTCAAATGATTCAGAGCAATTTACATGACACATGGAAATATTCTAATTGTTGTTATGCTGTTATTTAAGATTATCAGTTTGCTTATTATTTAATTTTAAGATAAATCATCAAATTCAGACAATTAGTTACACCAACAACCTGAAAATAATTGGTCAGGTTTGTAACACTTGTTGGAAGTGACATGCATTCTTAGACAAGGATCCATTCTCCACAAATAAATGGCATAGGTTCAAGTTGTGTGCCTTGCTTTGAATAACCCAGGAATATGGGAATATACAATTCTCCCTTTCTCCACGGCGACACCTCAGCTAATCCAAGTCAAATAGCCGTCCAATCATATGCTGTACTCCTGTAGTACAAATTGGTGTGATGGTCTGAAATTTGGCATTCTCATTTAATGTCCTGATTAACGCAAGATACAATTGTTTAGCAACATGTCTTCCTTTACAGCAATATTAAAGCTGCTTTAAAAATATTATCAGTATTATATTCTCCTGAATAAAGAGGAAATGAGCTATTTAATATCTGATAAAATCCTTTATGTTTGTGCTTGAAGTGTGACTACAGACAGTGAAATGAAATCGCATGCTTTTAGGTTTGTGTGTAAGTGTCATGTGAAAAAGTAGAGCCTGGAAAATACTGTTGATGATGGTGGTTCTACACAGCTTGTGAAACATGTTCGCTGTTAGTGGCAACATTAGCACAGTTATTTTAAAAATGGCATTCCACCATGTCAGTGATATTACTGCAGCACTCTGCGGTGAAGGAGAACTCAAATTAAGGGTCTCCAAAGTGCTGGGAATTTTTTTCTTTTCCAGTGCGAGTTGCCCAGAGTTAACATATTATCTATGATAATCATTGAACCATTTTTTCGGAAGAATTGGGTTGGATCGAGTCATATTTCTTCGCTGTGAAAGCAAATATGCACAGGATTTTGGACAGGAGCCAAAATGTTTACCGTCTTTTCAATTACAGGTCATTCTGGTATAACTCATGTTAACACGAATTGGCTATAAAGCGATTGACGAATTGTGGATACTTTGAATAACACAAACTTTCTAATTGAATAGGTATAGCAATTTTCTACTAGCGATTGTCTATAGAGTGATTCACTATAGCGGTTCTCTATTACTGATCTTCGACAGAGTGATTCGCTATAGCGGTTTTCTATTAGTGATCATCTACAGAGTGATTCACTATAGCGGTTTTCTATTAGTGATCTTCTACAGAGTGATTCACTATAGCGGTTTTCTATTCGTGATCTTCTACAGAGTGATTCGCTATAGCGGTTTTCTATTAGTGATCTTCTACAGAGTGATTCACTATAGTGGTTTTCTATTAGTGATCGTCTACAGAGTAATTTGCTATAGCGGTTTTCTATTAGTGATCTTCTACAGAGTGATTTGCTATAGCGGTTTTCTATTAGTGATCGTCTACAGAGGAATTCACTATAGCGGTTTTCTATTAGTGATCGTCTACAGAGGAATTCACTATAGCGGTTTTCTATTAGTGATATTCTACAGAGTGATATACTATAGCGGTTTTGTATTAGAGATCTTCTACAGAGTGGTTCGCTATAGCGGTTTTCTATTAGTGATCATCTACAGAGTGATTCACTATAGCGGTTTTCTATTAGTGATCATCTACAGAGTGGTTCGCTATAGTGGTTTTCTATTAGTGATCTTCTACAGAGTGATTCACTATAGCGGTTTTCTATTACTGATCTTCGACAGAGTGATTCGCTATAGCAGTTTTCTATTACCGATCTTCGACAGAGTGATTCGTTATACCGGTTTTCTATGAGTGTTCGTCTGCGGAGTGATTCACTATAGCGGTTTTCTATTACTGATCTTCGACAGAGTGATTCGCTATAGCAGTTTTCTATTACCGATCTTCGACAGAGTGATTCGTTATACCGGTTTTCTATGAGTGTTCGTCTGCGGAGTGATTCACTATAGCGGTTTTCTATTACTGATCTTCGACAGAGTGATTCGCTATAGCAGTTTTCTATTACCGATCTTCGACAGAGTGATTCGTTATACCGGTTTTCTATGAGTGTTCGTCTGCGGAGTGATTCACTATAGCGGTTTTCTATTACTGATCTTCGACAGAGTGATTCGCTATAGCAGTTTTCTATTACCGATCTTCGACAGAGTGATTCGTTATACCGGTTTTCTATGAGTGTTCGTCTGCGGAGTGATTCACTATAGCGGTTTTCTATTACTGATCTTCGACAGAGTGATTCGCTATAGCAGTTTTCTATTACCGATCTTCGACAGAGTGATTCGTTATACCGGTTTTCTATGAGTGTTCGTCTGCGGAGTGATTCACTATAGCGGTTTTCTATTAGTGATCTTCTACAGAGTGATTCGCTATAGCAGTTTTCTATTACCGATCTTCGACAGAGTGATTCGTTATACCGGTTTTCTATGAGTGTTCGTCTGCGGAGTGATTCACTATAGCGGTTTTCTATTAGTGATCTTCTACAGAGTGATTCGCTATAGCAGTTTTCTATTACCGATCTTCGACAGAGTGATTCGTTATACCGGTTTTCTATGAGTGTTCGTCTGCGGAGTGATTCACTATAGCGGTTTTCTATTAGTGATCTTCTACAGAGTGATTTGCTATAGCGGTTTTCTATTCGTGATCTTCTACAGAGTGATTCGCTATAGCAGTTTTCTATTACCGATCTTCGACAGAGTGATTCGTTATACCGGTTTTCTATGAGTGTTCGTCTGCGGAGTGATTCACTATAGCGGTTTTCTATTAGTGATCTTCTACAGAGTGATTCACTATAGCGGTTTTCTATTAGTGATCTTCTACAGAGTGATTCACTATAGCGGTTTTCTATTAGTGATCGTCTACAGAGTAATTCGCTATAGTGGTTTTCTATTAGTGATCTTCTACAGAGTAATTTGCTATAGCGGTTTTCTATTAGTGATCGTCTACAGAGGAATCCGCTATAGCGGTTTTCTATTAGTGATCTTCTACAGAGTGGTTCGCTATAGCGGTTTTCTATTAGTGATCGTCTACAGAGTAATTTGCTATAGCGGTTTTCTATTAGTGATCTTCTACAGAGTGATTCACTATAGTGGTTTTCTATTACTGATCTTCGACAGAGTGATTCGCTATAGCGGTTTTCTATTAGTGATCATCTACAGAGTGATTCACTATAGCAATTTTCTATTAGTGATTGTCTACAGAGTGATATACTATAGCGGTTTTGTATTAGAGATCTTCTACAGAGTGGTTCACTATAACGGCTTTCTATTAGTGATCGTCTTCAGAGGAATTTGCTATAGCGGTTTTCTATTAGTGATCTTCTACAGTGTGATTTGCTATAGTGGTGTCCCATTAGTGATCATCGACAGAGTGATTCACTATAGCAGTTTTCTTTAATGATCTTCTACATAGTGATTCACTATAGCAGTTTTCTATTAGTGATCATCTACAGAGTGATCCACTAAAGCGGTTTTCTATTAGTGATCATCTACAGAGTGGTTCGCTATAGCGGTTTTCTATTAGTGATCTTCTACAGAGTGATTCACTATAGCGGTTTTCTGTTCGTGGTTGTCTACAGAGTGATTCACTATAGCGGCTTTCTATTAGCGATCCTCTACAGAATGATTCACTATAGCGGTTTTCTATTAGTGATCATCTACAGAGTGATTCACTATAGCAGTTTTCTTTAATGATCTTCTACATAGTGATTCACTATAGCAGTTTTCTATTAGTGCTCATCTACAGAGTGATTCGCTATAGCGGTTTTCTATTAGTGATCATCTACAGAGTGATTCACTATAGCAGTTTTCTTTAATGATCTTCTACATAGTGATTCACTATAGCAGTTTTCTATTAGTGATCATCTACAGAGTGATCCACTAAAGCGGTTTTCTATTAGTGATCATCTACAGAGTGGTTCGCTATAGCGGTTTTCTATTAGTGATCTTCTACAGAGTGATTCACTATAGCGGTTTTCTGTTCGTGGTTGTCTACAGAGTGATTCACTATAGCGGCTTTCTATTAGCGATCCTCTACAGAATGATTCACTATAGCGGTTTTCTATTAGCGATCTTCTACAGAATGATTCGCTATAGCGGTTGTCTATTCGTGATCATCTACAGAGTGATTTGCTATCGTGGTTTCCCATTAGTGATCATCTACAGACTGATTCACTATAGCGGTTTTCTGTTAGTGATCTTCTACAGAGTGATTTGCTATAGTGGTTTCCCATTAGTGATCATCTACAGAGTGATTAACTATAGCAGTTTTCTTTAATGATCTTCTACAAAGTGATTCACTATAGCAGTTTTCTATTAGTGATCATCTACAGAGTGATTCACTATAACGGTTTTCTATTAGTGATCTTCTACAGAGTGATTCACTATAGCGGTTTTGTATTAGTGATCTTCTACAGAGTGATTCGCTATAACAATTTTCTATGAGTGATCATCTACAGAGTGATTCACCATAACGGTTTTCTATTAGTGATCTTCTACAGAATGATTCACTATAGCGGTTTTCTATTACTGATCTTCGACAGAGTGATTCGCTATAGCAGTTTTCTATTACCGATCTTCGACAGAGTGATTCGTTATACCGATTTTCTATGAGTGTTCGTCTGCGGAGTGATTTGCTATAGCGGTTTTCTATTCGTGATCTTCTACAGATTGATTCGCTATAGCGGTTTTCTATTAATGATCTTACAGGCATAGAGTCATAGAGATGTACAGCATGGAAACAGATCCTTCAGTCCAACCCTTCCATGCGACCAGATATCCCAACCCAATCTTGTCCCACCTGCCAGCACCCATCATATACCCATCAAAATGCTTCTTAAATGTTGCAATTGTACCAGCCTCCACCACTTCCTCTGGCAGCTTATTCTATACACGTTCCACCCTCTGCCCCTTAGGTCTCTTTTATATCTTTCCCCTCTCACCCTAAACCTATGCCCTCTAGTTCTGGACTCCCCGACCCCAGGGAAAAGATTTTGCCTATTTACCCTATCCATTCCCCTCATAATTTTGTAAACCTCTATAACGTCACCCCTCAGCCTCCGACGCTGCAGAGAAAACAGCCCCAGCCTGTTCAGCCTCTCCCTATAGCTCAAATCCTTCAACCTTGGCAACATCTTTGTAAATCGTTTCTGAGCCCTTTCAAGTTTCACAACATCTTTCCGATAGGAAGGAGACCTGAATTGCACGCAATATTCCAACAGTGGCCTAACCAATGTCTTGTACATGCGCAACATGATCTCCCAACTCCTGTATTCAGTACTCTAACCAATAAAAGAAAGCATACCAAACGCCTCCTTCACTCTACTATATACCTGAGATTCCACTTTCAAGGAGCTATGAACCTGTACTCCAAGGTCTCTTTGTTCAACAACACTCCCTAGGACCTTACCATTAAGTGTATAAGTCCTGCTAAGATTTGCTTTCCAAAAATGCAGCACCTCGCATTTATCTGAATTAAACTCCTTCTGCCACTTCTCAGCCCATTGGCCCATCTGATCAAGGTCCCATTGTAATCTGAGGTAACCCTCTTCGCTGTACACTACACCTCCAATTTTGGTGTCATCTGCAAACTTACTAACTGTACTCTTATGCTCTCATTCAAATCATTTATGTAAATGACAAAAAGTAGAGGACCCTGCACCGATCCTTGTGGCACTCCACTGGTCACAGGCCTCCAGTCTGAAAAACGACCCTCCTCTACCACCCTCTGTCTTCTACCTTTGAGCCAGTTGTGTAACCAAATTGCAAGTTCACCCTTTATTCTGTGAGATCTAACCTTGCTAATCGGTCTCCCATGGGGAACCTTGTCGAATGCCTTACTAAAGTCCATATAGATCACATCTAACGCTCTGCCCTCCTCAATCCTCTTTGTTACTTCCCAAAAACTCAATCAAGTTTGTGAGACATGATTTCCCACGCACATAATCATGTTGCCTATCCCTCATCAGTCCTCGCCTTTCCAAATTCATGTACATCCTGTCCCTCAGGATTCCCTCCAACAACTTGCCCACCCCCAAGTCAGGCTCACTAATCTCTAGTTCCCTGGCTTGTTCTTACCACCCTTTTTAAACAGTGGCACCACGTTAGCCAACCTCCAGTCTTCTGGCACCTCACCTGTGACTATCGATGATACAAATATCTCGGCAAGAGCCCCAGCAATCACTTCTCTAGCTTCCCACAGAGTTCTAGGGTACACCTGATCAGGTCCTGGGGATTTATCCACATTTATGCATTTCAAGACATCCAGCACTTCCTCCTCTGTACTATGGACATTTTGCAAGACATCACCATCTATTTCTCTACCATCTATATCCTCCATATCCTTTTCCACAGTAAATACTGATGCAAAATACTCATTTAGTATCTCCCCCATTTTGTGCAGCTTCACACAAAGGCCATCTTGCTGATCTTTGAGGTGCCCTATTCTCTCCCTAGTCCCCCTTTTGCCCTTAATGTGTTTGTGAAAACTCTTTGAATTCTCCTTAATTCTGTTTGCCAAAGCTACTTCATGTCCCCTTTTTGACGTTCTGATTTCCCTCTTAAGTATATTCCAACTTCCTTTATACTCTTCTAAGGATTCACTCGATCTATCCTGTCTATACCTTACATGTGCTTCCTTCTTTTCCTTAACCAAACCCTCAATTTTTTTAGTCATCCAGCATTCCCTATACCTACCAGCCTTTCCTTTCACCCTCACAGAAATATTATTTAATCTGGATTCTCGTTATCTCATTTCTGAAGTCTGCCCATTTTCCAGCCGTCCCTTTACCTGCGAACATGCAGTTATTGACATGAGCAGTATATCCTGCACTGAACTGTAAGTAGCTGTCTGAGTTTACCCTGTAATTTGTAGTTATTGACATTAACATGGGCAGTATACCCTACACTGAACTGTAACCAGCTGCCTGAGTTTACTTGGCACTTTATCGTTGTTAGCATGAACAGTATATCCAACACTGAATTGTCAGTATCTGTCTGAGTTTACCCTATAGTTTGCAGTTGCTGACATGAGCAGTATACCCTACACTGAACTGTAAATAGCTGTCTGAGTTTGCTCTGTAGTTTGTAATAATTGACATGAGCCGTATACCCTGCACTTAAGTGTAAATAGATAACTGAATTTACACTGTAGTTATTAGTTATTGAAATGAGTAGTACACCCTGCATTGAACTGTAAATACCTATCTGCGTTTACCCTGCAGTTTGTAGTTATTGACATGAGCAGTATAATCTGCACCGAACTGTAAATAGCTGCCTGCGTCATAGAGTCATAGAGATGTGCAGCACGGAATCAGACCCTTTGGTCCAACTCGTCCATGCCTACCAGATATCCCAAACCAACCTAGTCCAACCTGCCAGGACCCGGCCCATATCACTCCCCGACCTTCCTATTCATATACCCATACAAATGCCTTTCAAATGTTGCAATTGCACTCGCCTGCACCACTTCCTCTGGTAGCCCATTCCTCAGACACACCACCCTCTGCATGAAAACGTTTCCCCTGAGGTCTCCTTTATATCTTTCCTCTCTCACCCTAAACCTATGCCCTCTAGTCTGGACTACCCCACCCCAGGGAAATGACCTTGTCTATTTACCCTATCCATGCTCCACATGATTTTATAAAACTCTATAAGGTCACCTCTCAGCCTATGGCACTCCAAGGAAAACAGTCCTAATATATACAACCTCTCCCTATTGCTCCAATCCTCGATTCCTGACAACATACTTATGAATCTTTTCTGAACTTTTTCAAGTTTCACAGCATCCTCCCAATAGGAAGGAGACCAGAATTGCATGCAGTATTCCAACAGTGGCCTAACCAATGTCCTGTACAGCTGCAACATGACCTCCCAACTCCTGTACTCAATACTCTCTCCAATAAAGGAAAGCATACCAAACACCACCTTCACTATTCTGTCTACCTGCGACTCCACTTTCAAGGAGCTATGAAACTGCACTCCAAGGTCTCTTGGTTCAGCAGCACTCCCCAGGGCCTTATCATTAAGTGTATAAGTCCTGCTAAGATTTGCTTTCCCAAAATATGCAGCACCTCGCATTTATCTGAATTAAACTCCATCTGCCACTTCTCAGCCCATTGGCAATCTTGTCAAGATCCTGTTGTAATCGGAGTTAACCTTCGCTGTCCACAACACCTTCAATTCTGGTGTCAACTGCAACTTACTAACTGTACCTCTTAAGCTCACATCCAAATCATTTATATAACTGATGAAAAGCAATGGACCCAACACCAATCCTTGTGGCACTCCACTGGTCAGTGACTTCCAGTCTGAAAAACAACCCTCCACCATCACCTTCTGTCTTCTACCTTTGAACCAGTTCTGTAACCAAATGGTTAGTTCTCTCTGTATTCCATGATATCTAACCTTGCTAACCAGTTTCCCACGGGGAACCTTGTTGAACGTCTTACTGAAGTCCATATAAATCATGTCTACTGCTCTGCCCTCCGCAATCTTCTTTGTTACTTCTTCAAAAAACTCAATCAAGTTTGTGAGACATGATTTCCCACGCACGACTATCCCTAATCAGTCCTTGCCTTTCCAAATACATGTACATCCTCTCCCTTAGGATTCCCTCCATCAACCTGCCCACCACAGATGTCAGGCTCACTGTTCTATAGTTCCCTGGCTTGTCCTTACCACCATTTCTTAAATGTGGCACACTTTCATGCGGTTCAAGACATCCAGCCCTTCCTGCTCTGTAATCTGGACATTTGTCAAGATGTCACCATCTATTTCCCTACACTCTATGTCTTCCATGTCCTTTGCCACAGTAAGAACTGATGCAAAATACTCATTTAGTATCTCTCCATTTCCTTCAGCTCCACACAAAGGCCACCTTGCGGATCTTTGAGGGGCCCTATTCTCTCCCTTGTTACCCTTTTGTCCTTACTGTATTTGTAAAAACCCTTTGGATTCTCCTTAACTCTGTTTGGCAAAGCTATCTTATGCCCCCTTTATGCCATCCTGATTTCCCTCTAAAGTAAACTCCTACTACCTTTATACTCTTCTAAATATTCACTTGATTTATCCTTTAGATACCTGACATATGCTTCCTTCTTTTTGTTCAAGGCACCTGTCCTGCCTTATTTCCCAAGAGTAGGTCAAATTTTGCACTTTCTGTTGTAGGTACATCCACATACTGAATCAGAAAATATTCTTGTCCACACTACTGCTGGGATATGCCCAGCTGCAGTATCAGTTTTGCAGCAAATAATGATAGCCCATCAATCCAGACCAAAATCAATGGAAAGCAAATGCGTTACTGCTTTCAGCGGAAGGATCAGAGCACAGTAACTACACTCTTCAACAGAATGGCCATCAGTGATGTACACATTGGTGCATATTCAGAACCAGGGAATAGAAAAAAAACTTTACATTGTTTCACACTAATTAAATGGAGTTGCATTCCTTTTCATGACTACAACAGACACTGGCGAGCAAATTCAAAAGCAAGTTTACTGATGAAAGTAGCAAACAAGAAATCCCCCTTCACATCAATTGACTAGACTACCATCCGGAGCAAGGCTGCTTCTGGCCGGTTTCGAACCGGGAACCGTTCATGTGTTAGGTGAATGTGATAACCATCACACTACGGAAGCGCACCCTGCACACTGTGGCTGCTGCTGTGCAGAGTCGTCCAGCACTGAAATTTGCAGCTGTTCAATGCTTCACTTTTCTGTTTTCGGGAGCTTGTTGTTGTCCAGCGTATTTGGCACCGTTGAAAAATTAAGAAAATCACGTGAAATTGCTCACAAAGTATAGACAATGACGTTGTCAGGGCTCCAAGGTTTGTACCTTAGGGCGAGGCTGAATGAGCTGGGACAATTTTCCCAGCGGCATAGGCGCTGAGGAAAGAGCTTATCGAAGGTTCATGAAGGATATGGATAAATTAAATATTCGAGGTTTCTTTATCCCCAAAGTGGGGTGAGTTGAAGCCTAGAGAGCATAGTTTTAAGGTGAGAGGGGTAAAATGTAAAAGGAACCTGAGGCACATTTCCCAGGCAGAAAGTTGTGCGTGTATGCAATGAGCTCCCAGAGAAAGATTTCAAAAGCACCTGGATGAGTGTCTGAATTGGAAGGCTTTAGAGGGATAGGGGGCACATGCTGGTAAATGGGACTTGTTTAATTTAGGCTATGTGGTCAGCAAGGGCGAGTTCCACTGAAGAGTCTGTATCCAAGCTGTGTAACCCTATGAAGTTGTGTTGCTTACACCAACTTTAATAGATTACCTTTAGCGTGGTTTGCCTACGCTCTGTGGCGCATTAGTTTAGTCTGACTTGTTCACCGGAAAAGTAGTATTGTGAAACACTGCAGAACTGAAGGGCTTCCTTACTTTTGCCCCTATTGACCATACTCTGTGAAATATTCCCAGATCTTCTACAGAGTGGTTCGCTATAACGGTTTTCTATTAGTGATCTTCTACAGAGTGATTCGCTATAGCGGTTTTCTATTAGTGATGATCTACAGAGTGATTCACTATAGCAGTTTTCTATTAGTGATCTTCTACAGAGTGATTCGCTATAGCGGTTTTCCATTAGTGATCTTCTACAGAGTGATTCGCTATAGCGGTTTTCTATTACTGACCTTCTACAGAGTGATTCACTATAGCGGTTTTCTATTAGTGATGATCTACAGAGTGATTGGCTATAGCGATTTTCTATTACTGATCTTCGACAGAGTGATTCGCTATAACGGTTTTCCATTAGTGATCTTCTACAGAGTGATCTGCTACAGCAGTTTTGTTTTAGTGATCTTCGATAGAGTGATTTGCTATAGTGGCTTTCCATAGTGTGATTTTCTATAGCGCAGGGTTGCAGAGAAACACAACTGTCGTGTTGCAGCAGAATGACCTGCACTTCTGAGATGCAACTGATAGTAGTAACTGAACTAAAGCAAATTCACTTTGTATCTGTCAAAGAGAATACATGTTACTGTCCACACACTAAAGATCACATCAGGAGCATTATGTTTTGTTGTCTAGCACAGGAAAATCACCAAACACAGCCTGCTGGCTTTCTCTTCCTTCCAATCAAATTTACATTTCCGCCTAGAAATGATCAGAGGTCACACAAGCTGGTGGAATTTATGTTAAATTGGGAAAACTGTTATTGGGGTACCAGCCACAATACCATGGTAGCACTCTTGCGTCTTAATCAGAAGGTTGTGAGTTAAATTTCTTTACAGAAACCTGAGCACGATCTCTCTGGTGCAATGGCAAGTCAGTGTGGTGCTTTTGGAGGTGCTGCCTTGTGTCACTAAAGTTGAGGTGCTATTTGGCTTTTGAGTAGCCATAAGAGCTTCCACAATGCTACGTTGAACCAAACATTTATCCCTAAGCGGACATCTTTGAATTTTTGAAAAAGCTGGCCATTATCTCATTGCTGTTTCTGCTGTTCCTCACTGGGAACAAACTGACTGTCATGTTTCCTCTTAAGACAGTGACTGCACTTATTCGTTCACAAGCTTCAAAATATTTGGGTTGTGCGGAGGTCACAGGATTCCACAATTGTTGCAACATATTCAGCCCATCGTGCTTATATCAGCCATCCAAGTGAACATTTCAGTTTGTGTATTATATACTGTATACGTGTTTAAAATATGAATGCACTCCCTTTTTAAACTGTCAAACTCTTGTTTACTGACGGTCTAATTTTGAAATTCATAGGGTATGAGAATTATAATTATTTCAAACTCATTAGGTTTTTTTGCACTTTTTCTGATTTGAAGCTGCATGCAGTTGGCTTTCCATCCCCAGTGGGTGTAGGAAATCTCATCAGTTTTAAGCTGGGCATTATCCAAAGGATTAGTAAACTGTGGAGTTTGCTTTGTTACCTTTTGTGCTTGCTTGGAAGTAACTTACTGTATCGTACTGTGTGACCTTTGTTGAATAAATCTGATTTGTGGTTTCTAGCCTATGTTGCACACTTTGAGCATGAGTCCTTTTGCCATCAGGAAATCAGGTGATGTATTGTAAGGCACTATAGAGGTATGGCCTCTTGTATGATCCTTCAGCAACAGTATTGTTGGGAGTGACAGTTGGTGACAAGGGTAGCCAAAAGGTTTTGGTTCAAAGCAGAGATTGCTGGAGAAACCTGGCAGGTCTTTCAGTACCTATGGAGGGAAAGCAGAGTTCTTTAGAACTAGTTCACTAGTTCAGAAGAAGGCTCTCTGTTTTCTCTCCACTAATGCTGCCCGATCTGCTGAGTTTCTCCAGCAATTTCTGTTTGATTCAAATATATATTTGAAATACTTATCACAGTTTCCAGTTGTGAATTTCAATGGTGCTGCATTTCATTAAGCTTTGAGGAGGTTTTGAACAATCAGTTATAGCATCCACAGTTCTTTGTTTCATTACAAGATTTTAGCTGCCCAGTCATATTGTTTTTAACAGAAAGTACACTGATGTTGTGTATGCAGATATGAGATTTCCTGCTATGCATTTATGCAGTAACATTTAGATGTTGAATATCTGTAATGACAATCTGATTTATGAGAGTGGTTTGTGACCCTGAATCTGAGACAAGTAATGAATAAACTGGGGTGTGTTTACTCCTAATTTAGATGATGTGGCAATGCTTATGGTATCTCCTGTAACATGAGGAATTGGGCATGGATATTGTGGTATTGAGGAATCCAAAAGACAAACATCACATTCCTCAGGTACAGAGTTTGGGTTAACATTAAAGTATTAGGTTACTCAGAGAAATGCACTTCTCAGAGGGATATAGATAGTTTAAGTGAGTGGCCAAAGCTCTGGCAGATGGAGTACAATATGGATGAATAACAGTAAAAAGACTATTATTTGAATGGTAAAAAAATTGCAGTATGCTGCTATGCAGAGGGACCTGGGTGTTTTGTGCATAATTCACAGAAGGTTGATCTGCAGGTGCAACAGGTAATTCGGAAGGCAAATGGAATGTTGCCTTTCATTGCTAAAGGGATGGAATTTAAAAGCAGGGAGGTTATGTTGCAACTGTATAGGGTGCTGGTGAGGCCACACCTGGAGTACTGTGTGCAGTTTTGGTCTTCTTACTTGAGAAAGGATGTACTGGCACTGGAGGGAGTGCAGAGGAGGTACACTAGGTTGATTCCAGAGGCGAGGGGGTTGGTTTATGAGGAGAGACTGAGTAGGTTGGGATTATATTCATTGGAATTCAGAGAAATGAGGGGGAATCTTATAGAAACGTACAAAATTATGAAGGGAATAAATAGAATAGAAGCAGAAAGGTTGTCTACACTGGTGGATGAACTGGAACAAAAGGGCATAGCCTCAAAATTAGGGGGAGCAGATTTAGGACTGAATTGAGAAGGAACTTCTTCACCCAGAGGGTTGTGAATCTATGGAATTCCCTGCCCAGGGAAGTTGTTGAGGTTTCCTCATTGTTTTTTAAAGCTAAGATGGATCATTTTTTGAACAGTAAAGAAATGAAGTGTTATGGTGAGAGGGCGGGTAAGTGGAGATGAGGCCATGAAAAGATCAACATTGATCTTCTTGAATTGCGGGGCTGGCTAAAAGGGCCAGATGGCCTTCTCCTGCTCCTAGTTCTTATGTTTTTCTAGTGGACTGTCGTACTTCAAGTGATTAGAGAAAATATGGAGTATGAAACCTGTATACCCATAGATCAGATGAGATGATGCAGTGATATTGCACACTGACAGACTAATGATGAGATGTAACATACCATAACCTAAAATCACAGCATATGTAAAAAGGACTTACTCTTTCCATACATGCTATCATCTTTAAACGATAACAGCCTCATTTAAAATTGACTTTGAAATATTTATTATAGTTTCCCGTTCTGAATTTCAATGGTGTTGCATTTCATTGATCTTTGGAGAAGTTTTGAACAATCTGCTTTGGCACCAAAAATGACTTTGCATTCTCAAACCATTGCAAGTATTTTAAACTTCATAGTAAAGATAGAACTGTAATCAGAATGACTTGCAGGATTGAAAATAAATGTGAAAAGAATTACTGGAGCTTATAAATGTGAATGGTTTGTGAAATTGGGATACGTTATATCAAACACAAATAAGAAAGCAACTGAAGCAGAGAATTGTTTAATGCAGAGCAGATTATATAGTTAGGCAGATAATTTGATATTTCAAATGACGTGAGTTTACAAGGGCTTCTTGAAGTATTACAATGGCACATCTCTTAATGCAGTCTGAGGGTAATTTTGACTTTGATCGATGTTGATTCAGCGGGCTGTTGTAAATCTCTTTCCTCGTTTTTATCTCTCTTGTGGCATTAAAAAGAAGTGACAAGTTTGTATAAAGCATTAGTTGAGTAGCTGTTGGAAAACCAATTTTCAGCATTCTTCCATAGTGCAACCCAGCAGAAATGAGAAACTATTTCCTTCAGGAGAAACTTCTTTTATTCTTTCATTGGACATGGGTCAGTATTTATTGCCCGTCCGTAATTGCCCTTGAGAAGGCAATGGTGAGCTGCCTTCTTGAATTATTTTTTCAGATGGATGGACTCTTTCTGCTGAAGCAGGGACAGCTAAGAGATATAGCAGAGTTTAGTTTTGAGATAATGCAGAGATTTGCAGTGAATGAACAGGAAATGATCCTTTACTCTGGTTGAGTCGCCATTGGGAGGTCATCAGCCTGAAATGATCACTGATTATAAGTGAAGAGGTTGAGAGAAATTTCTTTACATAGTGAGTTGTTGAGTACATAATGCTTTGCCCCAGGGAATGGTTGAAAACTGCAGTTTTTGAGAAAAATTTGAGTAAGTGTTTGAAGCAGTGAAAGATATCTGGTTACTGTGAGACAAAGACTTTTGATTAGTTTTGGATTGTTCAAGCTATGTAGAAGTGTTCAATAGGTGATCATCCTAACATTATCATCTTCAGATCTTAAATGAGATGTTTTATGTGTAGAGTTTAAGAAAGTCAAAATGGGTGCTAATTGCTAACACTAAATAATACATCTTTTATAATTTCAACATTTCATCACTCCCTAGAGAATATTTTGCTTCTTTGAAAGCTGTTTCTACTTCTAACAGAAGGAAAGGTGAAACTGAGTAAATCATTTACATACAATTGTAAAGTTAGACAGGGTGACCTTCAAGGAACTAGAGATAGTCAGGACGGCAATGTAGCTGTACAAAGGGCTCAATTTGTTTGAATGAATGAACTAGACGCATTCAATTCAATTGAATCTTTTACAAATAATGCTCAGTTTATAGCTATTGTGAGGTGAGATTAGCTAATTAGCTACGATCTCATCAATACTATCTCAGTTGAAACACACACAGCTCTGGTGTTGTAAAGGCAGAAGAGAGAATGTCTATAGTAGCAAAAGTATAACATTGCTAAAATTCATGATTTATTAAATTACTAAAAATTGATGTTGCCCTGAAAGTGATGTGTCGGTCTCCTTGCTACTCCTTCATTTAGAAGGACCTTACATAATAATTATATAACTCCTTACGTATCAGACAGACTAAAAACTAGATTATTTCTATATTATCAGAAACGCTCTTTGAAAATAAATCATACCTTCACTTCTGTGACTTTGCCCAACAATGTAACTTAATTCCCAATTTTAGCCATTCAGTTCCCACACTCCATCATTGTGCATCTCATACAACAGAGATTTGAAACTTAATCCCATTCAGTGTTTGAAGTTGGATCTTGCTGGGTCTCGGGATAACCAGGACCTCAGTTGGAGGCTTTTCATTAGTTCTTGGGATCTGGGCTTATCGTTATGTGGATAGTAATGTTTTCCACAAACTCCCACCTGCACCAGGCTTGCACATGGTCTCTCATTCTCTCTGAATTTACTTTCTGATTTGAGTGTTTATCTCATTATTATTTAGTAAAGTAGTGGTTGGTTATAGGTCTCAGTTTAGAGTCAAAATAAAGACAGATTGCAGTATTCATCATGGAAGTAAAGTATAAAGAAAACGAAACAGTACCACCTTCCCAATTTTATGTGTCCCTTGGTCACCCTATGTCTAATATTCTTGCTCCTACATTTCGATATGGTTATATTCTTGAATTCCACTGCTCACATAGTTATACAGTGCCTTTGACAAACTCAGAAATGTTTTTAAGCAATTTAAAACCACTGACCTGTACTCAGTAAAAATGGGGAAAGATGCCTAATGGGCTACAAACTAGATACAGTTCATCTAAAATATCACACAAAGTAAATATTGACCTCTTCTGAATCTAAAGACAAAATTTGTGTGGTGAATTGATGAAGGGCTTATGTCCAAAATGTCGATTTTCCTGCTTCTCAGATGTTGTCTGACCTGCTATGCTTTTCCAGCACCACACCCTTGACTATTTTATAATATGCCTATTCTCTTCATTTTCCTCCTTTATCTTCAATGCCCTCCTCTTCTGAAGATTCTGAGTACCTGCTCACCCTCGACAGCATGATTCTGAAATCTAAAGAGGATTCTCTTGGTTTCTATTGCATCTTTTTCGGGATTTCCGGTCAAAGATACAACAGTGTCTGAATGTTGGGTTACAGTTATGAGGGCACACTGGGTGCCATGAGCATGTCATCTGACATTTATAAAGTCACACAGTACTGAAACAGACCCTTCAGTCCATCTCGTTCATGCCGACCAAGATTTCCAAACTAAACTAGGCCCCTTTACCTGCGTTTGGCCCTAAACCTTTCCTATCCATGAACCTGTCCAAATATCTTTTGCATTTTGTAATTGTACCCGCTTCTAACCACTTCCTCTGACAGCTTGTTCCATGCATGCACCACTCTTTGTGTGAAAACATTGTCCCTCAGGTCCCTTTTAAATCTTTCCCCTCTCACGTTAAACCTATGCCCTCTAGTTTTGGACTCCCCTACCCTGGGGAGAAGACCTTGGCTATTCACCTTATCTGTGCCCCTCATGATTTTATAAACCTCTATAAGCTCACCCCTCAGCCTCCGAAGCTCCAGGGCAAAGAAGGTCCAAGCCTATCCAGCCTTTCCCTATAACCATAACTGCCTGCCTTCGTAACATCCTTTTAAATCTTCTTTTTGCACTCTTTCCAATATAATAACACCATTCCTATAGCTGGGCAGCCAGAATTTTATGTAGTACTCCAAATGTGCCCTCACCAATGTCTTATGCAACTGTAATGTGACGTCCAAATGCCTACAGTCATGCTGTGACCAATGAAAGCAAGTTTGTCAAGTGCCTTCTTCAACACCCTGTCTACCCCCGTGACATCATTTTCAATGAACTATGTACCTGCACCCCTCGGTCTCTGTTTTACTGCAGTCCCCAGGGTGCTACCATTAAGTACGCAAGTCCTGCCCTGGTTTACCATATCAAAATGCATTTATCTGAATTAGACTTCCATCTGCCATTCTTCATCCCACTGGCTCAGTTGGTCACAAGCGACTTTCCTCTATTATCATAAACCAAGTAGATCCTCAGACCCAGTGGCAGTAAATTACTTAAAAAAACAAGTTGGCATTACAATACATATAACAATACCTCTGACTAATGTTTCAACCAGGGTGGCACACTGGCTCAGTGGTTAGCCCTGTTGCCTCACCGTGCCAGGGACCCAGGTTCGATTCCAACCTCAAGTGTCTGTCTGTGTGGAGTTGCACATTCTCCCCGTGTCTGCATGGGTTTCCTCCAGGTGCTCTGGTTTCCTCCCACAGTCCAAAGCTGTGCAGGTTAGGTGAACTGACTGTATTAAATTGCTCATAGTGATCAGGAATGTGTAGGTTAGGTGCATTAGTCAGGGGTAAATTTAGAATAGGAGAATGGGTCTAAGTTGCATTACTGTTCGGAGGGTCAGTGTGGACTTGTTGGGCCGAAGGGCCTGTTTCCGCACTATAAAGATTCTTATGAAGCAAGAATCGGGAAGCTCTCCCATGTGAGTTTGCTTATACTTCGCTATCAATCAGTATAATTCTGAAAACAAACATTTAGTCATTACCACTTTGTTATTTTGTAGGAGCTGCGTAATGCCTAGCTTTCTTTGAGGATGCATCTGTCTCAACAGCTCCATCGTGTTTAACATGTTATCACCCTGTAGTATTTAAGGTAACATGGACTTCAGGCATGAGAGGGAGATGGGGTACAGTTCTTTCACAAATACGGTCTTCATAATTCTCTTAATGATTCATGTATTAGTGAGAGCAGTCTGATTTGCCGTTGTTCCTGTCCTGTATGATGCTATCTTTCTTCTGCGGTTCTCTCTTCCCTCACCCTCAATCAAACTCGATTCAAGTCCTTCAGTCAGTGTTGACCTGCATCTGGAATTCAATTATTTCAGTGAATATAAATGTGAAGTTATTATCTTCATCATATATACTGACATTTTGAGAGAGTGATTGTAGCATAATAAAGTATCACCCTTGAAAATTATTTTATTCCAGAAATCTATAACTGGTCTGAAATACATTCTTTTCTGAGAACAAATGAGAGACCTGTATTCTTGAACTCTTTCATCACTAATAACATGCTCTTGAAGAGTACTCACTGATGTAACCCTTTCTTCATGATGACCGCTTTGCAACCTATGACACTAGCAAGGGAAGTAAGGTTTCCAAATTCTCAAGTCTCCTGGAGCCCCCAGGAGTTGAAGATTAATCTCTTCTTTATGCAACACGGAAGCAAGCATCACCTTAGTGGTGGTGGCAGGGGTAAGAAAAATACATATTTTGCTTTTTCTTTTGGCTTTGTTTCCATGTTGTACTGTTTTATTTGAAAAGGCTGTTTGGGATTTCCCCAGGGTAGGAGAGTCCAAAACTAGAGGGAATAGGTTTAAGGTGAGAGGGGAAAGATTTAAAAGGGAGCGAGGGGGAAACTCTTTCATGCAGAGTTTCATGCGCGTATGGAATGAGCTGCCAGCGGAAGTGGTGGAGGCTGGTACAATTATAACATTTAAAAGGATGGGTATATGAATAGGAAGGGTTTAGAGGGATATGGGCCAAATAGTGGTAAATGGGACCAGATTAATTTAAGATATCTGGTCAGCATGGACGAGTTGGATCAAGGGGTCTGTTTCCTACATCTCTATAACTCTATGATCTTGTGTTCTGTCCTGGAATATGCTGCAAGATGCAAATCTGAATGAATAATGAACCGTAACTACTGTGGAAGGAATGCAATTGTAGGGAAAACTTTAGAGCTGCAGTGGAAAGCGCTAATCCGAGGAACAGAACAGCTGGTATGTGCTGTGTGCACTCAGGCTCCAGTGACTTTTAATGAACAGCCTGAGCAACACAGGCTTGACTTGTGATGTTGTTTAAAACCAGGATTCATGCTGCAGGCTTGCAATCAGCTCCTTTTGTGTTACCCTGCGTGAAACAAGCTGTCTGTTTCATTACTGTTCCTCACCATAAAAAGATTTTTCTAGTTGTTTCTGTCAGTGCAGCGGCTTTTGGCATGGAACAGACAGAAGTTTACAGTTCAATTGAGTAAAACATTTTTGCAGGGTAGAACTTTAGATTAGAAGGAAAAAACAAACATAGCATCTCTGAGCTCCTTAGTATTTAGGTTCCCCAGAGGTAAAAACAATGACTGCAGATGCTGGAAACCAGATTCTGGATCAGTGGTGCTGGAAGAGCACAGCAGTTCAGGCAGCATCCGACAAGCAGCAAAATCGATGTTTTGGGCAAAAGCCCTTCATCAGGAATAAAGGCAGAGAGCCTGAAGCATGGAGAGATAAGCTAGAGGAGGGTGGGGGTGG
>NC_057736.1:40207884-40213173 GCF_004010195.1 Chiloscyllium plagiosum | reverse complement strand
GTGTTGGTGAAGTTGATGAGTTGCTCAACCTCCTCGCGGGAGCACGAGGTGGCGCCATTGCAGTCATCAATGTAGCAGAGGAAGAGGTGGGGAGTGGTGCCGGTGTAATTACGGAAGATCAACTGTTCTACGTAGCCAACAATTTAGGTTCCCCAGTTAATTATCAAACCTACCAAGTTACATGTTTAAATTCGTTCATTTATTGGTTGCTCTTGAGAAATTGGTGGTGAGTTTCCTTCAGGATCTACTGCATTCCCCGTGCTGTAGGTGGACCACATTGCCATTTGGGAGGGAATTCCAGGATTTTGCTCCAGCGACAGTGAAAGAGCAGCGATATATTTCCAAGTGGGGACGGCAAGTGGCTTGGAATGGAACTTGCAGGCGATGGTCATCCCATGTATCAGCTGACCTTGTCCTTCCAGATGGAAGTGGCTGTGGGTTTGGAAGGTGCAGTCCAAAGAGTATTTGTGAATTTCTGCTGTGCGTCTCGTAGATAGTGCACACTGCTGCTACTGAACGTCGGTGGAGTGTGTGTGTGTCATTAAGATTTTTGAGTGTTGTCGGAGCTGCAGCCTTCCAGGCAAATGGGGAGTATTCTGTCACATTCCTGAGTTTCATAGTGAATTTTAATTATCTGTTAGCTTATGGTGGTAACTTTGTGTGGGAAGTAGCAGTGTTTGAGTAAATGAGATTTGTGTTTCAGAAAAAACTGTGACTGACTTCCCTTCTTAGGTTCAGCTGTTTCATTTTGTTTGTTTTAGTTGGAAGGAGCGGGGCTGCTTTGTTTGGCTGCTTCTCATTTGTTTTCAGTTATGCAAAAACCAAGGCAAAACCTATTGGGAAGAGTCATTGTTTAATGTAGAAGGAGAGAAGAGGAATTGTGGTTAGCCAGTGTTTATCTGTGATAAGATTATCAAATAAAGGCAATGGATGTCGACGGTCATGGTCAGTTCTTGGAGAAATTTAAGGAAAAACAGAGGGTGATGGGAATCTCGAATACACCACCTGGAAGGCTAGAGTCAAGAGTGTGCTGCTGGAAAAGCACAGCAGGTCAGGCAGTATCTGAGGAGCAGGAGAATCAACATTTCAGGCAAAAGCCCTTTATCAGGATATGAAGGGTACATGGAAGGCTAGTTGAGGTAGGTAACTGAACAATCTTTAAAAAGTGCTTGGATGAACACTTGAAATTTAGCATTCAAGGCTATGGGCCTAATGTGGAATTAGTGTATCTAGAACCTCTACAGTGTGGAAACAGGCTCATCATCCCAACAAGTCCACACCTATCCAGACCCATTCCCCTATCCTATATTTACCCCTGACTAATGCACCACACCTACACATCCCTGAACACTACGGGCAATTTAGCTTGGCCAACTCACCTAACCTGCCCATCTTTGGATTGTGGAAGGAAACCGGAGCACTCAGAGGAAGCCCACACAGACACCAGGAGAATGTGCAAACTCCACCTAGACAGTCGCCCAAGGCTGCAATCAAACCCGGTTCCCTGGCACTGAGGCAGCAGGGCTAACCACTGAGCCACCGTGCCATCCCACAGCCAACGTGGATCTTTGACAGTGCAGGCCAAAAAGCCTCTTGTGTTCTGAGTGATTCTTTGATAAGATGTTCCAAAGTGCAGGAATTGAATCACAAACAATTTCTAATGAGGCCCAAATGCCAGCAGGACTATTCAGGCTGGATTTCTTGAAACTGCTCAGCTAATCAATTCTGAAGGCCATTTTCTTCCATTTAACTGCGTGTCTTTTGCTTTTTTCCTCAACTTCTTGCTAATGCTCAGTGAAGCATTCCCTTTGCATCTAATGACTATATCAGAAGCGAATTGTTTTTTAATGAGCACATTTGACTATATTTTTGTTTGTGTGTGTTTTTGTGTTGTATATCAAATAATATGTGGGAGTTGGAGTAGGTAAATATGAAGCTGCTGATTGGTGTGGTCAGTTTTGGTAGATATTACAACTTTCTTTCTTTCAAGTGTTCTTGACCTTGCGTGGAACTGGCTGTGGGCCTAACTCCAATGTAGTTAGAGTGAGCCCACAATGTCGGTTCCCTGGCATTGAGAGTAGAAATTCTGAGGTTTCCTGGACAGTGGGCCAAAGTGGAGGGGACCAAGCCTTTGCAGGGAGTCCATTTAATAAAGACTGTTGAACTTTAATCTTTATTCCTTATTTTTCTACTTTATATGAGGAAGGGGTGTGATATTAACTTTCAACAATTTTTTTGTTTTCTACCTCAGATATAGATTTTTTTTATTGTCACGTGTAATTGGGTCCAAAGGTGCAGGAGTACAGTGAGGTATGTAAAATGCCGCCACACATGGTGCCATTTTGGTTACAAGCACTTAGATACAGAATGATAAGAACAAGGTAGAAAGAAAGAACAAAGTTAAAAGTTCAACATTGCATTAATTCTTAGTATTAAGTAGAAGTCAAACACTTTACTAAGTTCTTGTATTAGGAGTAGTGGTAATGCTTCACTTTTAACTTTGTTTCTCGATGTTACTACTTGTACCTAAGCTGTGTACCAAGGTACCTTTGTACATAAGGTGGCGCCATGTATGGCAACATAGAAACATAGGAGATAGGAGCTGGAAGAGGCCACTCAGCCCTTGGGGGTTGCTCTGCCAATCATCATGATCATCCAACTCCGTGGCCGAATCGGGCTCCCTCCCCATAATCTTTGATCTCATTCGCCCCAAGTGCTGTATCTAGCCACCTCTTGAATACATTTAATGTTTTGGCACCAACTACTTCCTGTGGTAATGAATTCCACTGGCTCATCACTCTTTGGGTGAAGGAAGGTCTCCTCATCTCCACCCCGAATCCTCACACTGTGACCCCTGGTTCTGGACACACCCACCATCAAGAACATCCTCCCTGCATCTACTCTGTGTAGTCCTGTTAGAATTTCATAAGTCTCTATGGGATCCCCCTTCACTCAGCTGAACTCCAGGGGAAACAATCCTAACCTAATCAATCTCTCCTCAGTTCCACCATCCCCGGAATCAGTCTGGTAAGCCTTCACTGCATCTTCCTCAAAAGGAGACCAAAATTGCACACAATATTCTAGGTGTGGCCTCACCAAGGCCCTGTACAACTGCAACAACACATCCCTGTTCCTGTACTCAAAACCTCTCGCAATAAAGGCCAACTTCCTTTATGGGCGGCATGGTGGCACAGTGGTTAGCACTGCTGCCTCACAGCGCCAGAGACCTGGGTTCAATTCCTGCCTCAGGCGACTGACTGTGTGGAGTTTGCACATTCTCTCCGTGTCTGCGTGAGTTTCCTCCGGGTGCTCCGGTTTCCTCCCACAGTCCAAAGATGTGCAGGTCAGGTGAATTGGCCATGCTAAATTGCCTGTAGTGTTAGGTAAGGGGTAAATGTAGGGGTATGGGTGGGTTTCGCTTCGGCGGGTTGGTGTGGACTTGTTGGGCCGAAGAGCCTGTTTCCACATTGTAATGTAATGTAATCTAATCTAATACTATTTGCCTTCTTTACCACCTGCTGCACCTGCATGTTCACCTTCAGCACAAGGACACCCCAGTCTCTCTGCATACTCCCCTCTCCCAACTTACAGCCATTCAGGTAGTAATCTGCCTTCTTGTTTTTGCTTCCAAAGTGAATCACCTCATTGTACACTTGAGTACACATAATGGTAAATCTTGAAATAAAATAACTCAAACGAAGAAGGCATGCTTTTGGATTATTGTTCATTTTGTGTTTGATGATAGGGTGGAGCAGGATCCTTTTCCACTTTAGGATTTGGAGTTTGTCGACAGCGATTGCAGGAGAGCTGTGTGTTCGTTGTCCAACTGCGGAGGCGAACCTCCCTGTGTTGTGAGCAAACCCAGGAGAATGTTGGGTTTTGCTGAGCAAGTCCAGCGTGTACGTTCTTGAAACATATGATGCTGTGAGCCTTTGTGGCTGGTGAAGCAGTGTGTCAGGTGCTGAGCACTTTTGTGCCTCTGTGTCTCTTCTCAGGAAGAAGACAAATAACTTGCCCCGGAGGATCCATTATGCAATGCGTGCCGAGAACAAGTTGCATAGATCAAAAGCGACTTGGGCCTTGAGACAATGGCGAGAAAATGAACAAGCACATTCCTTGCCTCTAGTGCATTTCAATGATAAAACACACTTGCAGTCCATGTGCCATCCCGCTCTGCAAACCTATTAGTTTAGATTTATGGCAGACACTGCAGGATTGGTTTTGCGCAAAATAAGACAAATTGCACTCACCAGCAGGTAAAAGCTGTTGAGCAATTGTTTCAGTGTGTGTATTGACAATGGATGAAGGCGTTAGGAAATATTTTACTTCCAAACGCGTGATTATGGTGTCACGTGCTATACTGTCGCCCAGTGGAGTTGCCAATTCTCCAGCTTTGTTCGAGTGACTGAAAATTAATCTCCTGGTTCTGCTGCAGGTGTTATGGACCAGACCAAACTCCCTCAAAACATGTCAAAGAGACAGCCCAGACCCCAACTTTCTCTTATTTTAAAGACAAGTACTGAGCATTGTGTTCTGGATGTAATTCACTTGGTCAAACTACCAGGCTTGAAGCTAAACAAACTTTATTCAAACACTATCGTTAAAATACAGACAAAACAAAAAAGAGAAAAAAAAATTTGGCTTAACTGTAACTTTGTTGAAATAATTTATAAACTAATAATCTACTCAGTAACAGAGGAGAAGGTGAGGACTGCAGATGGTGGAGAGTGAAAGTTGAAGAGTGTGGCGCTGGAAAAGCACAGCTGGTCAGGCAGCATCCGAGGAGCAGGAGAATCGATGTTTCAGGCATAAGCCCTTCATCAGGAATGTTTCTTCATTAACAGAACATAATATGAGATTAGATTCCCTACAGTGTGGAAACAGGCCCTTCAGCCCAACCAGTCCACGCCGTCCCTCCGAAGAGTAACCCACCCAGACCCATTTCCCTCTGACTAATGCACCTAACACTGTGGACAATTGAGCATGGAGAAAGTGAGGACTGCAGATGCTGGAGATCAGAGCTGAAAAATGTGTTGCTGGAAAAGCGCAGCAGGTCAGGCAGCATCCAAGGAGCAGGAGAATCGACGTTTCGGGCATAAGCCCTTCTTCAGGAATGAGGAGGGTGTCCCAAGCAGGCTAAGATAAAAGGTAGGGAGGAGGGACTTGGGGGACGGGCGTTGGGAATGCGATAGGTGGAAGGAGGTTAAGGTGAGGGTGATAGGCCGGAGAGTGGGTGGGGGCGGAGAGGTTGGGAAGAAGATTGCAGGTCAAGAAGGCGGTGCTGAGTCC
>NC_057736.1:40197224-40207616 GCF_004010195.1 Chiloscyllium plagiosum | reverse complement strand
AGGTCCACACCCCCACCAACCCAACCTCCACTCCCGGCACCTTCCCCAGCAACCGCAAGAAATGCAAAACTTGCGCCCACACCTCCCCCGTCACTTTTGAGTGCGAGTTTAATGAATGCTGTTGCAAATTGGGCATGACTCTCTTGGTGGAAAACGTGTGCCTAAACTTAGAAACCTGCGAAAATCATGTGCAACCAGAGCTCTGATCTGTTTCTGATCTGTTAGCTGGGCTTTACTGGGGTGAATCCAGGTGTCAGTGCTTACTTTTCTGAAACTTTGCAGCACATGCTTCACAGCCAGATCAAATTGTAGAGGCCAGCGCCTACGTGAATGCAACATGATTAATATAATTCATCCGGGGGGCATACTAAATTTTGCCACCTTTGATTTAGCTCTGCCCATACTAGGCATCTTCTCCATGCTGTATCATCTGTTATTTACAAACTGGGACTTTTTAATGGCTTCTAACGTGCTGTTCTTTGGTGATTTGTATGCTGTTTCTTCCCCTACTTCATAATCGGGTGCAACCCTTCAGTACTCTTTGAAGCGTGTTATTTAAAAGCCACAGGTGGCAATGATGTGTGGTGGGAGAGGGACGAATGATGTAGCGTGCATATGAATGATATGTTTGATGACAGCCACTTCAGTGAGCAGAGATCTTAGAAGAAAGAAAGAGCTGGCACTTTTACATGACCATTCCTGACTTCAAAAGACACTAAAGAACTTGACAGACAATTATGTTCTTTTGAGGTGCAGCAGTTCATGTAAGAGAAAGACAGCAGCCTGCGTTTTCATTACAAACCCCTACCAATAACACTTCTGATAATGACTGGACCACCAATTTTAGGTGTTGGCTGAAGGATAAATTTTGGATTGGACTACTCTTGTTCTCCTTTGCAACCGTATCATGGAGCTTTTCTATAATTTAAGAAGGTGGATGGGAAGGAAGTTCAATCTTATGTGAAAGACATCATCTCTAATACCACATTGGATTATATACTGATGTTTCTAAATTGAGCTTTGCGCATTCAAACTTCAGACACCACAATATGTCTGAAAAGGATATACTATGAGGAATTTTTTTCAACATGTAACCTCAGTGGGAATGTTGCATCCCACATGTTTAGTTTGGATTCAAGTGGTGCTGGAAAAGCACAGCAGTTCAGGGCAGCATCTGAGGAGCAGGAAAATCGACATTTCGGGCAAAAGCCCTTCATCAGGAATACAGGCAGAGTGCCTGAAGGGTGGAGAGGGGTTTATCTCTGCACCCTTCAGGCACTCTGCCTGTATGCGATTTTACTGCTCCTCGGATGCTGCCTGAACTGCTGTGCTTATCCAGCACCACTCTAATCTAAACTCTGGTTTCCAGCATCTGCAGTCATTGTTTTTACACATTTAGTTTGGCCGACAAAGATGAAGACACTTCCACTGACAGTTTCCAAACTTGAGAAACTTCCCTCCTGATTTGTTCCTGGGAATTGTCATTTATTCTGTTAGTTATCACCAGATGGGTGGCTTTGAGCTGTCTTTCTGTAACATCAAGGCCTTCAGCTTCAGGGAACCAGTGCCCCTTTCCTGCAGCTTTTGTAACAGGACGGTTAAATTCTCTGTGGCCAGCTGTTCCCACTCCTCCAGTTTCTAGATGGATCTAATGGAACGTGACCATTGTCATGGACCAGGCCAGACGCCCTCAAAATACATGAAGAAGATAGCCTAGACTTTAACTACTTCTTATTTGAAAAGCAAGTGCCGCAGGAGATGGGGGAGATACGAAACAAGTATTTTGCATCAGTGTTTACTGTGGAGAAGGATATGGAAGATATAGAATGTGGATAAATAGATGGTGACATCTGGAAAAATGTCCAGATTACAGAGAAGGAGATGCTGGATTCTTGAAATGCATAAAAGTGGATAAATCCCCAGGACCTGATCAGGTGTACCCTGGAACTCTGGAGGAAGTTAGGGAAGTGATTGCTGGGCCCCCATTGCTGAGATATTTTTATCATCGATAGTCACAGGTGAGCTGCTGAAGACTGGAGGTTGACTAACGTGGTGCCGCTATTTAAAGAAATGCCAGGGAACAGAACACCAGTGAGCCTGTCATTGGTGGTAGGCAAGTTGTTGGAGAGGATTCTGAGGGACAGGATTTATAGGTATTTGGAAAGGTAAGGACTGATTAGGGATAGTTAGCATGGCTTTGTGCATGGGTAATCATGTCTCATGAACTTGATTTGAATTTTTTGAAGAAGTAACAAAGAGGATTGATGAGGGCAGAGTGGTAGATATGATCTATATGGACTTCAGTAAAGCATTCAACAAGATTCCTCATGGGAGGCTGGTTATCAAGGTTAGATCTCTCAGACTACAGGCAGAATTAGTCATTCGGATACAGAACTGGCTCTAACGTAGAAGACAAAGGGTGGTGGTAGAAGATTGTTTTTCAGACTGGAGGCCTATGACCAGTGGTGTCCCACAATGATTAGTGCTGGGTCCACTACTTTTCATCATTTATGTTAAAGATTTGGATGTGAACATAAGAGACATAGTTAGTAAGGTTGCAGATAACATCAAAATTGGAGGCGCAGTGGACAGTGAAGAAGGTTACCTCAGATTACAACACGATCTTGATCAGATGTGCCAAAATGGGCTGAGGAGTGGCTGATGAAGTTTAATTCAGATAAATACGAGGTGCTGCATTTTGGGAAAGCAAATCAGAGAAGGACTTATACACTTCATGGTAAGGTCCTAGGGAGTGTTGCTGAACGAAGAGACTTTGAAGTGCAGGTTCAAAATTCCTTGAAAGTAGAATCTCAGGTAGATAGGATAGTAAAGAAGGCATTTAGTGTGCTCTCCTTTATTCGTCAGAACATTGAGTACAGGAGTTGGGAGGTCATGTTGCAGCTGTACAGGGTGTTGGTTAGGCCACTTTTTGAATATTGCATGCAATTCTTGTCTCCTTCCTATTGGAAGGATGTTGTGAAGTGTTCAGAGAAGATTTGCAAGGATGTTGCCAGGGTTGGAGGATTTGAGATATAGGGAGAGGTTGAATAGGCTCGGGCTGTTTTTCCTGGAGGAGGCTGAGAAGTGACCTTATAGAGATTTATGAAATCATGAGGGGCATGGATAGGATAAACCAACAAGGTCCAAAACTAGAGAGCATAGGTTTAGGGTGAGAGGAGAAAGATTTCAAAGGGACCTATGGGGCAACTTTTTCATGCAGAGGGTGGTGCGTGTATGGAATGAGCTGCCAGAGTAAGTGGTGGAGGCTGGTACAAGTACAGCATTTAAAAGGCATCTACATGGGTATATGAATCTGAAGGGATTAGACCGATATGGGCCGGGTGCTGGCAAATAAGACTAGATTAGGTTAGGACATCTGGTCGGCATGGACGAGTTGGACCGAAGGGTCTGTTTCTGTGCTGTACGTCTCTGACTGGTCAAGCTACCAGGCATAAAGCAAGTCACACTCTATTCATATATGATAGTTCAAATACAGCAAGATACAGATTACTCCACGAACAGAGAATGATACTAATACCCAACCAAGTGGTCTTTTGACTTCCCTCCAGTATTGCTGGCATGATTAAAGCGACAAGGTTCTGAGGTTGATTTGGGTTGGGAGTTGACTTAAAGTCATTGGTCATTCAAGTTCCGAAGTGATTTTAGTATCACATGACACTCATCTTGAAGAATACTAAATGTGAATCATTTCAAAGTGGCAAGACTGCGGTGTTTGGTTGATCTCATTCGAGTAAAGCTTAACATTTGAATGTCAAATACCAAATTTACCTCAAATACCAAACACAAGATTTGTGTTTTC
Source organism: Chiloscyllium plagiosum (assembly GCF_004010195.1). Classification (NCBI taxonomy): domain Eukaryota; kingdom Metazoa; phylum Chordata; class Chondrichthyes; order Orectolobiformes; family Hemiscylliidae; genus Chiloscyllium; species Chiloscyllium plagiosum. Next base: position 40,203,796 of record NC_057736.1, on the reverse strand, counting down.
CTTCTAACACAAATGTATGTGTGCAATTCTTGTCTCCTTCCTATTGGAAGGATGTTGTGAAACTTGAAAGCGTTCAGAGAAGATTTGCAAGGATGTTGCCACGGTTGGAGGATTTGAGATATAGGGAGAGGTTGAATTGGCTAGGGCTGTTTTTCCTGGAGGAGGCTGAGAGGTGACCTTATAGAGATTTATGAAATCATGAGGGGCATGGATAGGATAAACCAACAAGGTCCAAAACTAGAGAGCATAGGTTTAGGGTGAGAGGAGAAAGATATAAAAGGGACCTATGGGGCAACTTTTTCATGCAGAGGGTGGTGCGTGTATGGAATGAGCTGCCAGAGGAAGTGGTGGAGGCTGGTACAAGTACAGCATTTAAAAGGCATCTATATGGGTATATGAATCTGAAGGGATTAGACCGATATGGGCGGGTGCTGGCAAATAAGACTAGATTAGGTTAGGACATCTGGTTGGCATGGACGAGTTGGACCGAAGGGTCTGTTTCTGTGCTGTACGCCTCTGACTGGTCAAGCTGCCAGGCATAAAGAAAGTCACACTCTATTCATATATGATAGTTCAAATACAGCAAAAGAAAAAAGAAATTGGAATAATTTAATTAATAACCAGTGGCTGTTCGAATATAATAACATCCCATAAGCACAGCCTTGACTAAGATGAAGTCAGTAAAATAAATTGTCTGATATGTAATTCTAGCAGAAGGAAGTGAAGATCAGCTTTTAGCTGTAACACAGAGGAAAAACAGCTTCCACATCCTGCTTCAAGACCTTAGCAGCAATAACTACTGAAAAACTCAAATTAAACATTCTGGCTCTGGGGGAGCTTGACACCACCCACTCAGGCTGCTTCTATTGTTCCAATGTTTAAAAAAAAACAAGGTTTCACAAACTGTTTACTTTATTGAAACAGCTCATAACCTCTGTCTTAAAACCCGTCTTCAAAAAAGGATAAAATGCCCCTCTTAAACCCGTAGACCAATACACCATTGCCAACTTTCCTGTCAGGATTTGCTCTGCCGGCATGGCTTTTTCTTCAAGAGGAACTGCACTTCTTTTCACTGGTGAACAGCAGCACTTTCAGAGTTGCTACATTACCAGTCTGTCCTCATCTCCACATTCATTACACACAGCGGTCATCCATGGGGAAGGGGGCTTGCTTGACGGAATTAGCTTCTTGTTACTAGGCAACTCACACATGCCACAGCACTAATTCTGCTATGGAGTCAGGCGTTTCTCGATTTTGCGATGAAATAGACTTTCCCCTTTTGAAATGAGGGTGTACCTCCTCATGCAATTTATTTTGGCAACCAACCTGGCATGAATAGAAGTACAGACTGGTTTGATGCCAATTTGTAAGCCCGTTGGGCATCAGATAACATTGTGCATGTGTGTAAAGTACTAAAGTATAATCTTAGGGCTTGCCAGTCAAACAGCAGGACAAGTCTGTAGGTCTGTACAGGCTTTGCTAAAAATAAATTAAAGCCTCTTTGAGTCTGATCTCTTAAGATATCTCTGTCACCATAATACTGAGCGCAATGACTCTAGTTAGGTCACTGTGCCTGAAGCTGGGCCTGGGCTTACTCAAGTTTGTAATGCAGTGGTGAGCCAGGATAGATTTCGACATGGGTTTGCATTCTATAGACGTATCTAGAAAGATACAGATTACTCCACGAACAGAGAATGATACTAATACCCAACCAAGTGGTCTTTTGACTTCCCTCCAGTATTGCTGGCATGATTAAAACGGCAAGGTTCTGAGGTTGGTTTGGGTTGGGAGTTTACTTAAAGTCATTGGTCATTCAAGTTCCGAAGTGATTTTAGTATCACATGACACTCATCTTGAAGAATACTAAATGTGAATCATTTCAAAGTGGCAAGACTGCGGTGTTTGGTTGATCTCATTCGAGTAAAGCTTAACATTTGAATGTCAAATACCAAATTTACCTCTAATACCAAACACAAGATTTGTGTTTTCCTTCTAACACAAATGTATGTGTGTCTATGTATGTACAGTGATGTGCATGTGATTCGCATTGAGGGGCCATGTTAAGATTCAACTTTCTCATTGCTCCAATATCTTTCATTAATGAGAGGTGGATATTACAGAGATGGAGAATGTTACAGAGGCCCAAACTGTGAAGATGCAAGGTGTTTGTATTGCTGTTTCTTAGAGTTGACTAAAACTCCTACAGTGTGGAAGCAGGCCATTTGGCACATCCCAACCCTCCAAAGAGCATCTCACCCAGACACGTCCCCCAACCCTCTCCCTGTATTCACCATGGCCAATCCACCTAACCTACACATCCCTGAACACTATGGGCAATTTCCCATGGCCAATCCACCTAACCTGCATGTCTTTGGACTGTGGGAGGAATCTGGAACACCTAAAGGAAATCCACCCAGACATGGGAAGAATGTGCAAACTCCGCACAGACAGTCACCCGAGGGTGGAATCGAACCTGGGTTCCTGGCACTGTGAGGCAGTAATGCTAAGTTCGGAGTAACTGTGCCATTTCCTAAACAATGCTGGAATTATTTGGTTAAGGGAATCCTTAAAATAGTAACCTCAGGGATATTAGCTGCTCGCGTGACAACATGAGAAGGAATGCTGTGGATTGCTCTGCCCCAGAGGGCAGTGGAGGCCCAGTCTCTGGATTCATTTAAGAAAGAGTTGGATAGAGCTCTCAAGGATTGTGGAATCAAGGGTTATGGAGATAAGGCAGGAACAGGATACTGATTAAGGATGATCAGCCATGATCATATTGAATGGTGGTGCAGGCTCGAAGGGCAGAATGGCCTACTCCTGCACCTAATGTCTATTGTCTATAAGGAACAATATGAGAGGAAGTGAGGACACAATTGAAATTATGGGAGGGTGGTGTGGAGAACTTGCTTTAAGGGATCTTGCCGTGTCTGTGACTTGAAGCCAGATGCATTTCAATTTGCATATTTAATATCGCACAACTTTTGCATTGACCCCAGTGGATCACATGACAGCTGTTGTCTTAGCTGTGAAAGCAAGTCGGGAGGAGCACAGGAAGCTCACACCTTGGCCGGTTGCACATTTAGAATTGCTGCAATGCAACTCCTATCTTGAAAATACCTGCAGACTGGTCCTGGCTCCCTTAGGTGAAAGGGAATGATATTCTCTTGTTTCACCCAAAAGAATGTTGAAACTTGTAAGAAGTGGCTATTTTACTGTTCAGGCACAATGATTACACATAACAATGAGCAGATTATGTAAATTTGAAGTGGTTGAAGTCTTCAGAGGAAATGTGCTGTAAGTTAGCATTACTGTTTCCCTTAACTCTCTCCTCTGTTGATACCATTTGCATTGTTGTAAAATGCACGTCCTTCAATATACAAGGAGAATTTCAATGAAGGCACAAGGTTAATATTTGCAGATCTGCCATGTTGTGAAAGTGCTAGAAGCAAACCTTGAATTAATATAATGGAAGCTTTTAGCAATCTGACAACTAGTACTTTTGACAGCAACATATGAATTTCCCTTTGCAGCTGCATTCACAGACATGCCAATCCAAAGCATTATCTCTCTTTGATTATATTGAAATAATCCACATGTTGTCATTCACATGGCAGTATTTTCATTTTAGTCGCTGACTAAGCGACTGTTTCTCAGTCACACCTAGTGCTGTGCTTGACCCTGATATGAGTTTGCATTGTCAAGACTGCTTTCTTTCACCTTCATAACATTGCTTTGCCGTGACTCTGTCTCATTCCCTGACTAACCTCTCATCCGTGATTTTGTGCCATTTTGGACTTCATTATTTCAGTGCTGTCCTGGGATCTCCCATCTTTCAACCGGCAAACATTTCTGGTCATCAAAAACTCAACAGTACATATCTTGATTGCTCTAAACTTTGTTTGTCTGCCACTGGTGTGCTTACAATCTTTGCTGGCTCCCCGTTCACCAACCAATTTAAAATCACCATTCTTCTTCTCATATCCATCCATGGCATTGCCTGCCTTTATCTGCCTAACCTACTTCAGCTTCTTGAGCATCTGAAAGGCTGTACTTCACCAGTGCTAGCCTCTTGCTTCTCCCTGATTTTAATCATTGCACCAATGATGGCTATGCCAACACTACTTTGGCTCTGAGCTCTGGAATTTCCCTCCTTAAACCTCTGTCTCTATATACTTCTTTTAAGACGTTCCTTGCAATATAACACTGAGTAAACAATGGTCTTCTCTCCTGATACCTCAGGTGGATGGGTATCAACATTTTTTATAAATATCTCTCTTGTTAAGTGCCTTGAAATGTTTCCTAATACATTGTAACAGATAATGCTCTTGAAGCAGTTAATGGCTCTGAAAGATTGAATGCTAAAGTTGCATTAGGTCTACGTGACCTGGTGATTCCACGTAGGTTTTGGGTGGAAAAACAGTTTGTCTTTCACAAAGTCTGGATGAAGACCAATGTGACATACCTGGCTCTTGATGATATGCATAATTTAATGAATGATTTATTTATTATCATTTACATCTAGTGGGATACAATGAAAAGTGTTCTGTCACCACAATATTGCACCATTTTTGAGGAACAGCAGAGTGAAAAAAAAGTACTTGTGTAGAGTTGATCTTCATTGGCCAGAGTCCCAAACATGGCTCCGTGACTTCTGCAAGGTCTCTGGTCCGGGCCTGCAGCCCCCAGGAGTCCGTGCTCCGTCATCGCTGCAACTGATGCCCCACCGGCAATTCCAGGAGTCCATGCATTGGGCCTACAAAACCAGAAGTCCCTGCTTTGGTCATTGATGACGCTGTTCCAGCCTCCCCCAAAAAGATGAAGAAAAGATAAAAAAGATGAAAAGGAGAGAGGATAAAAAAGAATGTGGCTGGCCTTAAATGGATGAATCCAGTGTACTGATGCTGTCATCTTGAACTGACTAGTGAATGTTAATTGTATCTGTTGCCATCATGCAATAAACTACACCTTGTTTTGCAAAGCAGGTGCCTTTTTCTTGTTACGAATCACCAGTCTTCATACCTCTACCATTCCTCTAATTTTTCAAAGTTAAAAATCACACAACACCAGGTTATAGTCCAACAGGTTTAAATTGGAAGCACACTAGCTTTCGGAGCGTCGCTCCTTCACCAGGTGATAGTGGAGGGCTCAATCCTAAGACACAGAATTTATAACAAAAATTTACAGTGTGATGTAACTGAAATTATACATTGAAAAATGTCTTGATTGTCTGTTGAGTCTTTCATCTGTTTGAATACCATGATAGTTTCACTTCTTTCATGTGTAAATCACAAAACCTTTTTTTTAAAAAGTTACATTCTCAGGTTAGCTGTAGCAATGGATGATAGCTAGACAATATGTTGAATTAGTTCGCCCCTGTATTCTCTGTCTATGCCATGATGCTTAGATTGATTATAATCTAAAAAGTGAGATAACAGAGTTTTACATGAATTCATGTAGTTTTTGAGCAGAGAACACAGGGGCGAACACCTTCAACATATTGTCTAGCTATCACCCATTGTTACAGCTAACTTGAGAATGTAACTTTTTTAAAAAAAAAGGTTTTGTGATTTACACATGAAAGAAATGAAACTATCACGGTATTCAAACAGATGAAAGACTCAACAGACAATCAAGGTATTTTTCAATGTATAATTTCAGTTACATCTCACTGTAAATTTTTGCTGTAAATTCTGTGTCTTAGGATTGAGCCCTCCACTATCACCTGGTGAAGGAGCGACGCTCCGAAAGCTAGTGTGCTTCCAATTAAACCTGTTGGACTATAACCTGGTGTTGTGTGATTTTTAACTTTGTACACCCGAGTCCAACACTCCAAATCATGTCTAATTTTTCAGGCTGTTCTAAATTCAGCACAGAAAGGAGAGTGTCTGGGGTACATCATCACCTTCAACAATATTATGTTGCTTCAATAAGTTTTTGTTCACTTTCTCTAAGATTCTGTTAATTATCTTGTGGTGCTTATTTTTTACAGAGCCCCATGAGGGCCTCTCTAACCTGACTTAACTTTTCTTTGGAAGAGCAGAAGGACGATGGGGCTCTTGTGTAGTGGGAGTGCCCCTATCTCTGGACCAGAAGGCCCATATTCAAGTACTGCTTCTCTCAAGGCGTGTTCAAACCTGTCAGGACAGCTTTATATACAAATCAAAGAGAAAAGGGATTTATGGCAACTCTAAATCCCAACCGTTAGCTATCAATTTTTGGTCAGCTTTGACTTGATTTATTATTGAGGAGAAAGTGAGGTCTGCAGATGCTGGAGATCAGAGATGGAAATGTGTTGCTGGAAAAGCGCAGCAGGTCAGGCAGCATCTAGGGAACAGGAGAATCGACGTTTCGGGCATAGGCCCTTCTTCAGGAATGAGGAAAGTTGGTCCAGCAGGCTAAGATAAAAGATAGGGAATAGGGAATATCTTAGCCTGCTGGACCAACTTTCCTCATTCCTGAAGAAGGGCCTATGCCCGAAACGTCGATTCTCCTGTTCCCTAGATGCTGCCTGACCTGCTGCGCTTCTCCAGCAACATATTTCCATCTCTGATCTCCAGCATCTGCAGACCTCA
>NC_057736.1:40098291-40197106 GCF_004010195.1 Chiloscyllium plagiosum | reverse complement strand
TGAATTTGTGGCGGATATGGAAGTTTCCTTTGGGGCCTTGGAGGGAGGTGAGGGGGGAGGTGTGGGCGCAAGTCTTGCACCTCCTGCGGTTGCAGGGGAAGGTGCGGGGAGTGGAGGTTGGGTTGGTGGGGGGTGTGGATCTGACGAGGGAGTCACGGAGGGAGTGGTCTTTACGGAATGCTGATAGGGGAGGGGAGGGAAATATATCCTTGGTGGTGGGGTCCGTTTGGAGGTGGCGGAAATGGCGGCGGATGATGCGCTGTACATGGAGGTTATTGTCACATACCGAGAGACAGTGCAAAGTATTGTATTGCATGCTAACCAGGTAAATCATGCATAAGTACATCAGGGTGTTAGAACAGAATACAGAATATAGTATTACTTTTGCAGAAAAGGTGCAGAAATATCAACTCTGATATATGAGAGGTCCATTCATAAGTCAGACAACAGTGGTGAAGAAGCTGTTCTTAAATCTGTTGGTTCGTGTTTCCAAACTTTTGCATCTGCTGTCTGATGGAAAAAAGTATAACCAAGATGGGACGGGTCTTTAATGATGTTAGCTGCTGTCCCGAGGCAGCAGGAAGTGTAGACCGAGTCAATGAAAGGATGCCTGGTTTCCACGATGGACCAGACTGCGTACACAACTTGCTGTGACTTCTTGTGGTCTTAGTCAGAGCAGTTGCCATACCAAACTGTGGTGCATCCGGATAAGATGCATCCTGTGATCATCTATACAAATTGGTGAGAGTTATTGTGGACAAGCTGAATTTCCTTGACCTTTTGAGGAAGTAGAGGCGTTGGTGTGCCCTCTTGACTGTACTGTCAGTGTCGATGGAGCAGGACAGATTGTTGATGATATCTACTCCTAGGAACCTAATACTCTTGACCACTTCCACCTCAGCACCATTGACACAGACAGTGGCGTGTCCTCCATTCTGTTCCCTGAAGTCAATGACCAGCTTCTTCATTTTGCTAGCATGGAGAGATTGTTGGCTTTACTGATGGCAAAGTTTCTTCATGGAGTGCCGTCACTAGCGGTGTTCCGCAAGGATCTGTTTTGGGACCATTGCTGTTTGTCATTTTTACTGCGCTGTATTCTTCTATGTTCTATGTTCTATGTTCTATTACTAAGCTGTCTATCTCCTTCCTCTATTGCTTAATTATTGTTTGAGATCTAACCCACTATGGTAGTATCAATAGAAAATTTGTAAATGGAGTTAGAGCTGAATTTAGCCACACAAGTGAGAGTGTATAAGGAGTATAGTAAGGGCTGAGCCTTGCGGGGCACTGGTGTTGAGGATTATTGGGTAGGGGGTCTTGTTGCCTATCCTTACTGATTGTGGTCTGCGGGTCAGGAAGTCAAGGCTGCAGTTACAAGAAGGGAGCAGAGTTCTAGATGTGGGAGTTTGGAGATGTGTTTTGTTGGAATTATGGTGTTGAAGGCAGTGCAGTAGTCAATAACTAAGAACCTGATGTAGGTGTTCTTCCTATCAAAATATTCCAGGGATGAGTGTACGGCCAGGGAGATAGTGTCTGTGGTTAGACCTATTTTGATGATTGGCAAATTGTAGTGGATCAAGGTAATCTCGGAGTTTGGAGTTGATGTGTGCCATTACTAACCTCTCGAAGCACTTCATAATGATGGATGTCAGAGCCACTGGGTGGTTGCCATTAAGGCAAGCTGCCTGATTTTTCGTTGGTACCGGGATGACCCTGGTCTTCTTGAAGCAGATAGGAACCTCACATCGTAGAAAGGAGAGGTTAAAGATGTCTGCAAATACTCCCACTAACTGGTCCACACAGGCTCTGAGTGCACGGCTGGGGACTCCAAACAGGCCAGTCACTTCCTGTGGTTCACTCCCTAGAAGGCTGGCCTGACATCTGCTGTGGTGACTGTGCAGACATGTGCATTGAGGCTGTCGGGGCAGGTGACATCATTTCACTGACCTTCTGTTCAAAATGAACATAGAATGCATTAAGCTCATCGGGGTGGGATACTTCACTTGGGAGCCTGTCATGGTGTGAAAGCCTTGCCACAGTCGATGTGTGGTTAGCCTGGGACTCAGGCTTAGTATGCTCTTGTTTCTTGGCGTCCCTGATAGATTTAGCTTAGGTTAGTTACAATGTGGAAACAGGCCCTTCGGCCCAACAAGTCCACACCGACCCGCCGGAGCGCAACCCACCCAGACCCATTCTCCTACATTTATCCCTTCACCTAACACTGCTTTGCAAAGGTCATATCTAGATTTCCTGCAAGGTCAGGATCACCCAACATGAATATCTCAGATCTGGACTTAAATAGGGAGTGGATCTTCCATGTCATCCATGGTTTCTGGTTGGGGAGCACTCTGATTAGTGTCTTTGGCACGCAGTCTTCTACACACTTACTGAGGAAGTCTGTGATGGTGGTGGCATACTCATTTAGGTTGGCTGCTAGGTTCTTGAATTTGGACCAGGCCACTGACTCCAAGCAATCATGTAGGAACTCGCCTGTTACCTCAGACCAGCACTGTGAGGGATCTTTCTTGTTTTTTTTGCAAGTGTTGTGATCATTGGTATGTACATTCAATACAGTTAGTACGGCAGCATTGAGAATCCATTGTGACCAAAGTGCACTGCAGCACCAGCGCATGGTGCTATAACCCTGGTTGGAGATGAATGGCATTTCGTTCATTCTGTGGCACAGATTGGGACTGAGTTGCTGTGACAGTAAAGTGGCAGGGAACTAAAGCTAGAAATTCCCCAGGAGGAATGAAGCACATCCAAGTACAATTGTGACATTCCAACAGCTATAGATGTGACACCTTACCCTGTAACTTCTGAAAAGTTAGCCAAAGTTTAATAGCGTAGTATTTTGAGACTTTAGATAAGTGGGGAGACTGGAGAATCTGGGGGCTATCATAGAGCGGTGAAGGTTGAAAGGAGATGGACTATTGAGGTAAGTAGAGGACAATGCTTTTCAATGGCTGCATAGTTAGCGATGATGACTGGCAAAGAAAGTAATATTGTCCAATTAGGTTCTAGAAAGCACAGCCTGTAGGAGTGGTGGAAGCACTTCAACAGTAACTTTAAAAACAATGGATAAGATACTTGGAAAACGATAATTGGAAGTTTAAGGGAAGAGCAGTGCCTGGTGGCAATCTTAAAAAAAAAAATCATCAGGTTCTACACATATTCTGACAACCCTCAACTTCCATCTTCCACCTCTTGACCCCTGTATGGTATCGGAAATATGAGCCTCTTTGACTGATGTTAAGTTCAGGATGAGCAGAAATTTCCTCAAACTAAATACTGGGAAGACTGAAGTGTTTCCCTTAGTACCTGCCTCAAGTTCTCTGCTGCCTGCAGCTCCTTGGGATGTTGCACTATTTTAAAGGTATTTTATAAATTGAGAAATTGTTAACTGTGTAGTGCTCCTAACACTATAATTGTAAGGTTAAAGGGAAATGGCAGGCAAGCTGAGTGGTTACCGCTCCGATAGATCAATGTAAGTTTGTTTCTTTCCTCTCTGCTGAACTGAGTGAAGCTCATTAATGAGCTACAACAATTTTATCTCAACCAATATTGATTAGATTCCCTACAGTGTAGAAACAGGCCCTTCGGCCCAACAAGTCCATACCGACCCTCCAAAGAGTAACTCACCCAGACTCATTTCCCACTGACTAATGCATCTAACACTATGGGCAATTTAGCATGGCCAATTCACCTCACCTGCACATCTTTTGAAATGTGGTAGGAAACCGGAGCACCCGGAGGAAACCCACACAGATACAGGGAGAATGTGCAAACTCCACATAGACAGTCGCCTGAGGGGGGAGTCAAACCCATGTCCCTGGTGCTGTGAGGCAGCAGTGTAAACCACTGAGCCACAGTGCCACCCTGAATTGTTTTGGACCATTAGATCTTTTGGCTGTGTGTTGGGCTCCCAGATGTTAGAAATAATCACATTTTACACTTGGAAAGACTCTTTATCTCTAATCTAACCTGCCATGCTCCTGTTTTGGCAAGTGTCTTGCGACATAACTGACTCTCCAGTGCAACCATGAATGTCGTCCAATGGAACACATACGTATATAATTGGTTCCTGGCCCAATTACTTCCGAGCTCTTAGAGATTCATAGAGTCAGGCTCTTCAGCCCAGCAGAAGTGGGTATTGCAAATGCTGGAAATCAGAGTCTAGATTAGAGTGGCGCTGGAAAAGCACAGCATGTCAGGCAGCATCCGAGGAGCCGGGAAATCAACATTTCGGGCAAAAGCCCTTCATCAGGATTCCTGATGAAGGTCTTTTGCCTGCAACGTTGATTTTCCTGCTCCTCGGATGCTGCCTGACCTGCTGTGCTTTTCCAGCACCACTTTAATCTAGGCTCTTCAGCTCACCGTGTCTATACTGACAATAAAACGTCAACCTACATTAATCCCCTTTACCTGCACTTGGTCCATTGCCCACTGTGCCCTGGCACTTTAAATGCTCATCCAGAGGCTTCTTAAATGTTATGAAAGTACCTGGCTCCACCACCCTCTCAGGTGGCACATTCTACATTTCTACCACTTTGTGAGTGAAAAATAAATTCTCAGATCTCCTCTCAACCACTTACTCCTCACGTTAAACGTATACTCTCTGGTCTTAGACATGTTTGCCAAAGGGAATAGATTCTTACAATCTACTGTCTGTGCCTCTCATTATTTATGTACCTCAATCAGCATCCTCTGCCCCAAGGAAAACAAACCCAGCCTATCCAGCTTCTCCTTATAACTGAGACTTTTCACTCCATGCAGCATCCTGGTGAATCTCCACTGCACCCTCTCCAGTTCAGTCACATCCTTCTGAGAATGTGGTGACCAGACTGCACACAGTATTCAATCTGTGGCCTAACCAATGTTTTAACAAGTTATAACACGGCTTCCCTTCTCTTATGTTCTACTTCTGGCCAAAAGGAAAAAGATCCCTGAGCCCATCCAGCATGTTTCCCCCTGAACTGTAATGACATCAGGAACATGGGATTGAAATGTCCTACTCCACCTAGAAGCTCAGTAACCTGCTGGACAAGAGGAGAAAGTAGATTCTAAGACCTGGACCTTTTGAGAAGAAAGATTCTGAGAAATTTCATCTCTGACTCCACTTGGCAGTTGAAACTAGCTGAGGAGATCATTTGGAGACAGAAAAACTGCAGATGCTGGAATCCAAGGTAGGCCAGCAAGCCAGGCAGCATCAGGAGGTGGAGACGTCAACCTTTTGGGTGTAACCCTTCCTCACATCACTTGGACTTTTTTGCGAGAGGTGATCTTCACCTCAGCATGTCAAGCTCGGACTCGAAGGAATTTGATGAATTGATGGTCATCACACAGGCCATGGCCCTGTTCTAAAGGCTCCGTTTTCTCTGGGAAGTGAACTATCTCCTGCTAGCTAATACCTCCATCAGTCATAAACCTTTTAGTAGTTTGTTATATTGTATTTTCATTGAAACAAAGGTGCAAATGCATTGTGTTTTTCTCTATCCTGTTGCATATACATTTTATGTTTTGCTTTGTTTATTTTGAAGTCCCAATACTGTTCTAAACCCCTTCTAAAGGAATTTCTGAAATAAAAGGTGCTCTGTTTAATTTGATAGCAACAACGTAAACATTCCCCGTTGAGATGTTTCCACTGATAAGATCGTAGAGATAGGAACAGAGCGAGGCCATTTGGCCCATTGAATCTGCTCTGCTATTTAATCATGGTAATTTGTTTCTCAACCCTGTTCTCCTGCCGTTTCCCTGTAACTCACCTGGTTTGAATCTCACTCTTAGCTTGCATGCTCGTGTGTGCTTTGTCTGTGCTGGGATGAGCTCGGCTATCATGTTGGAGGAAGACAGTGTGAAAGGTAGCAACAGCTCTGGGAAGAGTTCCGTCAATGTGCTAGTTAAGAATTGTTCCACAACAATGCAATATGTGATCACTTTTGCGTTACTGATTTTTGCTGGCCAATGCGGCAACAGTAAAAACGCTTCAAAACCAGTTCACTGGCTGTGAAACATTTTGGATCGCCCTGACGTTAGAGTCTGAGAGGTCTGCAGCAAAATTGCTGGCCTAGCATATCTGTGGTAGTCAAAAGCAAGGACCTCATTCTTGGCCAATAGCCTTGTAAACCTTGACGGTGCTGTGTAAGATATTACAGGATGCTTTTGTCCTCTTCCTTTAACACAAAAGGTGAAATTAGAGACAAATCTTCGCCAGAAGGGTTGCTAATGTGATCTGCAAATTAAGCAGTATCAGCCCTGAACCCGACTGTGCCAAAACAGCAATGTGAGTCATCAAAGTTGAAAATGAAAGCACTTTATTCAGTGATGCAGTAAATAACTGAGTTAATAGTCAAATTAATCCAAGACATGTAGTGTAAATCACAAGCAAATTGAATAGTAGTTGTCACTTAACACTTTGCACTCAGCATCTCTCGGTGCTCCCGCTGAGAGGCTACATCTTTCTCCTGAAGCTGAGAGCGATAAATTCCTGGATCAGGAATTTACCAGTCAACTTGTCGAGCATAAAGAGGTTTGCATTTCTCAAGGAGTAGCAATCTCACACAGGTGGCCACTCCAGCTCTTCCACCTTCCGAAGGAATGATGTGGAGGATCCGATGTTGGACTGGGGTGGACAAAGTTAAAAAGCACACAACACCCGGTCATAGTCCAGCAGTTTTATTTGGAAGTACTCTGGAAGTTTGTATTTTTAAATAAACCTGTTGGACTATAATCTGTTGTTAAGTGATCTTTCACTTACGAAAGCAGAGAGCTCCATGTTTCTGAGATGAGATTCTGGAATTGTGGAGAGGTACTCACATTCTGGCAGTTCATTTGCTGTGTCAAACTGTGAGAGGAAGGTAAACCACATCCTGTTCTCACAGTGGTCAGCTGCTGCATTCTGACATTTTAAAGATTCTGACAATTACTATCAACCCATAAATATATAAGGTAAGTGTGGCGTTGGGGTGCTTGGAGGGGACACTGCCAGATAGATGGGTTTTGTGGAGGAAAGGTACCAGCTAGTTAGTATACCCGGTTAGTCGGGTGCCAGGTTAGTTAGGTATCAGGTTGGTAGGATGCTAGCTGAGTAAGTGGTAGGGTGTCATGTGGGTAGAGTGCCAGGATGCAAAAAAAATGGCAAGTGCTTAGGGTAAGTCAGGATTTGTGGGAGAAATTGCATCTGGCAAAGATTTTGCACGGGGTGGGGTCATGGTGATGGGAGAAATCAGCTCAGGTGGGATGGAAGAGGTTATTTTGGTTCCTGGGGGTTGTTGAGTTGGATCCCATGATGCAGTTCAGCTCTGGTCCGATGGGGAGGGAGGGGCGTTAGCTCCTGGGTAGGGGGTGTAGGGTGCCCAAGTCCTTTTGGGGATGGAGGGTGGGGGTCAGGCCCAATGAGGAGGTGGCTCTGCGGGGGGTTTATGGTATCGGGGTGGGGCTGGCAGGAGGTGGAGCAGGGGTCGCATTCCAGGGTGGGAGAATGGTGTTTGTATCAGGTCAGGGTCTGAGGGAGATGGAGAGGGAGATGGGTTTGGTGAATGGTCTGGTGTGGGAGGTCAGTATTTGGTCAGGAGTTACATTATATGGTTAATACCTTTTCCTGAATTAGTATTCAATTTTATTTCATTGTAACAATGTCAAGGAGGCTTTCAGAGGGTTCCAGGCATGGAGGAGCTGCCCAGTAGGAAGCTCGATTTCTCAGGGAATCCCTTCGGAGTGTTGCTGTGATGGGGAGTTCCATAGAATTGACACGCATAACCCCCATTTACACTCACGTAATGACTGTATAGCCATTAGAAAATCCAGGCCAATCTTACAAATAACAACAGCATCGATAAAATCTGAATTCAGCCGAGCCCTTTTGTGGAGCATTTTGCATTTCCACAGACTTAACGGGGACTAAAAAGTTTTGGAATCCCTTAACCCAGCTGTGAGAGATTATCAAGATCAAAGGGATAGACACACAATATTGCCTGTGCTTAAAATCTCTCCTGGAAATCGAGTATTCTTTTCATCAACGCATCTACAGCTTTGGAGTGATGTGGGAGTTACTACAAATTCCATCCATGCAAGTAACTTCAGTATTTGAGTAAATTTGCAATGACAATGAGTCATTTTGTTACTTTTATTTGGCCAAGAGGCCAGTGGCACTTGAACAACCTATCGTTCTGCCGAGTGATGAACATTGATAAGGAAAGCCCTGGTAGAGGAGAAATGCACTCTGTCAGTGGTACCTACAGGTAGTGACCGACAACTGAGAACACAACTAATTTAAACAACAAGTGCAGAATCTGAGCGTGTAAGTTGGGAGCGTGCATTGAATAGAAAGCAGTCCCTGGCATGGATCGTCTTTTTTGACCTTCACTGCCATCTTGTATTGCTTGGTCATCCACCCTTTGGTGTCTTGGTTAGTTCAAAACCATGCCATTGCTAAGGGGGATTTGCATTGCTTTGTAGAATAGCTAATACTTTTGCTGAAAATGTGTTGCTGGAAAAGCGCAGCAGGTCAGGCAGCATCCAGGGAACAGGAGAATCGACGTTTCGGGCATAAGCCCTTCTTCAGGAATCCATTCCTGAAGAAGGGCTTATGCCCGAAACGTCGATTCTCCTGTTCCCTGGCTGCTGCCTGACCTGCTGCGCTTTTCCAGCAACACATTTTCAGCTCTGATCTCCAGCATCTGCAGACCTCACTTTCTCCTCCAGCTAATACTTTTGAGTGAATGAGCTGTTGATCTAATGATATCTGAACTAGCCCATGCTACTTTGTAGCATTCTGTTTGACGTGTGGTGAATTGAATGGAAGTGCTGCAGATTTTACAGCAACTTGTATCGTAACATCCGTCATGTCTGTGAGTGCTTTCATAGTGAAGCTCTGAGGGCCAGAGAAAAGATGCATGAGGTATCAATGACTCATATAGGAGTGTGCATCCTGAAGATGTTTGCTGTCAGTGAACTTTACTGAGGTTGGATACTTGGCAGATGAATAAGTATTTATACAAAGACTTGTTTCAGGCACTTTGACAATTTGAATTCATTCTGTTCAGCTGTGCTTCCCAAATGATTTTTTTCCCCCACTGTGACCCCATTTGAAAGCTTATAATTTTTCTGCTCTCTGTGAGAACGGTGAAAATGGCCATGTGAGTGTTTAACAAAAATGGAAATTGCTGGTTTTGTTTCTGATTTCCAGCATCCGCAGTTGTCTGGTTTGTGTGTGTGTGTGTGTGTAGGTAGAGGGTTCAATGAGAGCAGGGGGTGGGGCAGCCTGTGACAGGGGTCTGCAAGGGTGGGAACTTGTTAGAGAGAAAGCATAAATGTTTTAACCCAGACAGAACTCCATGACAGCCATTTCTGCCCCAACCTGTGACCCAAAATTTCAGCTCACGGCTCTCACTTTGGGAAGTGTACGGACTGAGAGTGAATCAGGTTCTGTTTTGACAGGAGTCAAAATATATCAAAATTTGCAAAGCATGATTCAGCGATGAATGTCACTGTATGGATACATGGAGTGTAATTTAACATGATCTACCTGGAACCTTAGGCACTGGGGCAATTGGGAATGACAGAATTACATCATTACAGCCTCACCACCTCAGGTCTGTATTGACCTTTCGTTACTTATTGCTGTAAAAAGGCTCATTTTGTCGAAAGTTTTTACCTTGCACTCATCAGGACAATTCACAAGAATACAAATTTAAGGGAAAATCAACATGTGTACTGTGTTAGAAAAGAGTACTGATTAGATGGAAGTGGACTGTGATTGGTGGTGGCATTGTCATGATGAATGCATGAGTGGATTCTCCATGGCAACACCTTTATCAATGTGAGACCACATGCCATCCAATCAGCATTTACCTCTCATACAGTATAATATTGTTTTCCCTTATTTTAGTAATCCGAGCAAATTGTCTGGATGAATCTAAGATGAAACCGTTGAATGAAATGTATCTTTTCTGAGCACCACTCAAATTCTGAACTATCAAATGACTCTCCACTGATTACATTAAAGTGTGTTTCTCTTTCTTTTGAAACTTAACTACGATATATTATAAATGAGTACTGTGTTAAATCCTGAGTTAACTTCCGAGAATGTAGATTTATATTGAAATCCCACTTAGTGGAAACGCATTTACTTGGTAATTTGTATAAAAATTGCTTTCATTTTCATTGATGTGTAGATTTAGAAAAAAAACTGATTAGGAATTGCTTTCTTGTAATTGAAAGTTTATATTCCAAATGTCCGGTAACGTAGTTTCTCTTCATCTTTTTGTCCTACACGAAGCTTGTGTCAATGTGATGACTGTCTGTATGTTTATTTTGTTATCTTAATATTATTCACCCTCAGACACTGCTGTTGTTCCAAAGAGCCTTCATGTTTCAGGTTGTCATAGTCAACTTAGTGAATAGGTATAAATATGGACTATTTCACAAAAGACACATAGGATCCAATTCTATGAAGTGAATTTATTTACTTTTAAGAAAGTGGCTGCAAATTTTACTGAAAAATTATAGCTCCATCACAAGGAAGACGTTGAAGTAGATAAAAACTAAAGCAGCAATTCATTTTTAAACAAAAGCAAAAGGGTTTGATAAAGGAAAACGACATTTGCTTTGTTTTTTTTGTGCAGAAACTAATTTGCTGTCAGAATCTAAGCTGGTGTCTGATTTGCTCCATAGGTTTGCAATAGGCTTATCTAAATGTTTTCAGTTTATGAAAAGACTGAGAGAAAAAATATACTTTGTTTCATTCCAATCTGGTTAGAATTAGGACTAGAATTCCTACAGTATGGAAACAGGTCCTTCGGCCCAACAAGTCCACACTGAACCTCCGAAGAGTATCCCACCCAGACCCATTCCCCAACAGTAATACTTTACATTCCCCCTGATAACCTGCACATCCCTGAACACTGTGGGCAATTTAACATAGCGAATTCACCAAATCTGCACATCTTTGGACTGTGGAAGGAAACCGGAGCACCCAGAGAAACCCCACGCAGACACAGGGAGGATGTGCAAACTCCACACAGACAGTCGCCCAAGGCTGGAATCGAACCCAGGTTCCTAGCGCTGTGAGGTAGCAGTGCTAATCACTGAGCCACCATACTGCCCAAATAAGGTTAATAGGGGAATGAGGCAATGTGCGATATAGAATCTGGTATATAAATGGATACCGTCATTAAGGGCAGATGATAGGTGCTCCACTCTTTAGATAGATCCTTCGGGCCCATGTCCATTGCAATGTATACATTATTTCAAGTATCATTGAAACCATGTAAATGAAGTCATATCTGCAACTTATCTAGAGTGTCCCTATTTTCCTTTGGTTAGAAAGATATCTACCATAGGCATTCAAGAGGGGATTGCATGATTATTTAGACACAAATAGTCTACAAGAGAGATGGACATGAGGTAATGATGGTCATTTGAAGAGCTGATGCAGGCACAATGGGGCTGAATAGCTGCCTCCTGTGCTCTAACATTTCTGAGAGTTTGTAGTATCATGCGGTTGAAATTACTGAAGAAATAATGGTACATTCACAGCATCTGTCCCTTATTAATGTGGAAAAAAACCCAACCATATGTGGCAGGGAAGTGATAAGCAGTCAGTTCTGAATCACCACAAGCTGCTGCACTGTTAACCTCATGAAAATGCCAACTCGCCATCAACCTCTTCTTCAACTTCAAGGAATTTGTGACACAAGTACGAATGGAACTCACTGCAGTTGGTTGTGACTGTTTTTTTTCCATTGTAAGAACAAAATGAGATGGTTTATGGTCAGCCCTCACACTTGATCTGGTTTCCCTACTATGGGAAAGATGTTGTTAAACGTGAAAGAGTTCAGAAAAGGTTTACAAGGATGTTGCTGGGCTTGGAGGGTTTGAGCTATAGGGAGAGGCTGAATAAGCTGATGCTATTTTCCCTGGAGCGTCTAAGCTGAGGGGTGACCTTATAGAGGTTTAGGAAATCCATGAGGGGTATGGATAGGGTGAGTAGCCAAGGTTTTTTTCACCTGGGGTGGGAGAGTCCAAAACTAGAGAGCAGAGATTCAAGGTGAGAGGGGAAAGATTTAAAAGGGACATGAGGGGCAGCTTTTTCTCACAGAGGGTGGTGCATGTATGGAATGAGCTGTCAGAGAAAGTGGTGGAGGCTGGTACAATTACTACATTTAAAAGGCATCTGGATGGGTATATAAATATGAAGGATTTAGATTCCCTACGGTGTGGAACACAGGCCCTTAGGCCCAACAAGTCCACACCGAACCTCCAAAGAGCAACCCACCCAGACCCATTCCCCTACATTTACCCCTGACTAATGCACCTAACACTACGGGCAATTTAGCATAGCCTAATCACCTGACCTGCAATTGGGACTAGATTAATTTAGAATATCTGGTCAGAATGGACGAGTTGGACATGAATTGGTCTGTTTCCATGCTTTTCAAGTTTAATAATATCTTTCCCATAGCAGGGAGACAACAATTGAACGCAGTCTTTTAGAAGTGGCCTAACCAATGTCCTGTACAGCCACAACATGTGGTTGAACTTCCCTCTTTATTCCACCTGGAGGAATCTGAGGGGGTCAATAGGAAGAACCCAGTCAGCATCCTATCGCAATGCTTTGGTTGCGGGTATATTCGCTGAGCTGGGAAATTGATTTGCAGGCGTCTTGCCCCCTGTTTAGGTGACGTCTTCAGTGCTTTGGAGCCCCCTGTGAATCCCAGAAGACACAGTACAGCAGCGCATCACAGGGGGCTCCAAAGCACTGAAGCTGTCACCTCGTCAGGGGACGAAACGTCTGCAAATCAACTTCCCAGCTCAGCGAACATACCCACAAACATGGCAACCGGCACCAAGCTACAAATCTTTATGCAAACTTTGAATCCTATCACAATCATGAATGAGGCTCTTAATTAGTATAATGGGCTCTCTGCATCATGCGACCTTGTCCTTTAAGCCCTTTCCTCCCAGGGGACTTATAGAGTCATAGAGATGTACAGCATGGAAATAGACCCTTCGGCCCTGCCCGTCCATGCTGACCAGATATCCCATCCCAACCCAATCTAATCCCGCATGCCAGCACCCGGCCCATATCCCTCCAAACTCTTCCTATTCATATACCCATCCAAATGCCTATTAAATGTTGCAATTGTACCAGCCTCCACCACTTCCTCTGGCAGCTCATTCCATACATGTACCACCCTCTGTGTGAAAAAGTTGCCCTGCAGGTCTCTTTTATATCTTTCTCCTAAACCTATGCCCTCTAGTTCTGGACTCCCTGACCCCAGGGAAAAAAATTGTCTATTTACCCTGTCCATGCCCCTCATAATTTTGTAAACCTCTATAAGGTCACCCCTCAGCCTCTGATGCTCCAGGGAAAACAGCCCAAGCCTGTTCAGCCTCTTCCTGTAGCTCAAATCCTCCAACCCTGACAACATCCTTGTAAATCTTTTCTGAACCCTTTCAAGTTTCACAACATCTTTCCAATAGGAAGAAGACCAGAATTGCACGCAATATCGGGCTAGTAATGCAATCAATGAGGCAAAGAGGAATTTGAATTCACTGAGCAAATCTGGAATTGAAAGTTAATCCCAGTGATGGTGACCATGCCAACCTCAAATGATTATTGTAAAAACCCATTCTGTTCACTAATATCATTTAGGGAAGAAAATCCACCAACCTTACCTGGTCTGGCCTGTTTGTGACTTCAGACCAACGGCAATCTGGCTGCCCACTGAAATGGCCAAGCAAGCCACTCCATTCAAGGTCAATTAAAGATGGGCAAGAAATTCTGGCCATGCCCGTGACATTCACACCTTGTGAAAAGATACAAGAAAATCCAGGTATCACAAGTGGATCAGAAAGCTGATATAGAATGTGGTGCCTGTATTTCTGGGACTTGTCTGTTCCTGATTTTGATGGGCCAGAGAGCACTATCCTTTGTTTGTAATAATGGCATATATAGAGGAAGCTCGATTATCCCAAGGGCACGGGCGGGGAGTATTTTGTTTGGATAACTGAATGCCGGATAATCGAGGTTACTCTGTATTCCCCTTGGCTTTCAGAATGAAAATTCAGCACTGGTTGTAAATCTGAAACACATTTGAACTGTCGCTTTGGCTTACTGTGGAATGTCTTTGTTAAATTTTAATGCTCTTGCCAAATCACCATTTTAGAATAAATTGTCATTTGAAAATAAGTTATATGCATTTTACTCCACCCAACTGCAGTCTTTATAGTTTAAGGAACTTAATTTATCCAACCATGTATCGATCTTTTTGTTACCAGGCAACCGGGGAGACCGTTTAAATCACCCATGCTCTTTAATAAAAAGGTCATGCATGAAGAAACATCAGAGTGAATGGAGCAAAACTCTGTCTTACTATTTAAAGGCTTCTTCTTTCATCGTGATGTTTGCACATTCATTTTTGTTTCCAGGCAATCATTACTGTTTGCTTTTAGTTTTTCACGTAATGTGGGTGTCATTGGCAAGGCCTGCAATTTTTTGTTTGCACATCCCTAATTGCCCTCAAAATGAGCAGCTTGCTAGGCCATTTCAAAGGGCAATTAAGAGTCTGCCACATTGCTGTGAGTTTGGAGTCACATGCAGGTCAGGCTCGGGATTGACAGCATATTTCCTGATGTTGGGCTGATGCCCACACTCTCGATTCGCCTGCCCCTCGGCTGCTGCCTGACCAGCTGTGCTTTTCCAGGACCACACTCTCGACTCTGATCTCCAGCATCTGCAACCCTCACTTTCTCCTAGCATATTCCTTCCTTAAAAAGGACAGTCATAAAGCAGGTGTGTTTTTGTACTCTGTGGTAGTTGTCTGGTTACCTTTACTGAGATGAGCTGTATATTCCGATTTATTCACTGAATTTTGAATTCCATCATCTGCTGTGGTGGGAATTGAACCCACGGCTGAAGAACCTGGGCTCTTGAGATTACTGATCCAGTGACATGACCACTGCGATGCAGTCTCTCCAAGTTTTAATCATGCCCACTCATAATGCACCTTTACCTAATTTAATTTCCAAGGGTGCAATTTTCCACACACTGGAAGTGGCAAGCAGGTGAAATCATTGAGTGAGTTTTTTTCTGACGAGATGTCCCGCTTCCCCTTTCTCTGAGTGAGAAGGTCTATTAGGGATTTTTCTCACCGGCAGTTAGGGCAGTAGAGTGGTCATTTAACAGCCACTTAAAGCCTTTACTCGATGTCTCTCCACCTACTGGTCTTACTGGCAGGTGAGAAAGTGGCTGGTTTTATGACTTGGTAACCAGGGTAGGTCACCCCTTGGTTTGTGGTGGAATCTGAATTTGCCACCCAGTGGGGCAGTCAAAGGCATGGATCTGGGTAATGGGGTGGCCTCTGAAAGTCCTGACTGCCTCTCCCCATGACACCCAGCTTGTGAGAAACAAAAGGAGAAGAACTTTTTTTGCAGCAGCAGGATCCCTGAAGAGTAGAACCCAGAAGCTGCCAGTTTCTAATTGGCCAGCAGCTTCTGGCAGGCCGGGACATCACTGTCAAGGCTTGTGATAGGCTGAGAAGTTTGTCAGTCAATGCTTATCAGCTTGAGCAATGCATGATCTGGGGGACTTTTTTGTAGTTGTGGTAGAGAGTTAGTCAACTCCTCACATGATTATCTCCCTGACCCGCCACCCTCATGTTTGAACTCCAAAATGGAAAATCTCAGCACAAAAAGAAGAACCAGCAGTTGGGCGATTATAAAGGAAACCGACTGAGTAATTGTATGTTCCCAGTTTGGAATCCATTTGTAGTTGCCATTATATATACAGAGTCCACCAACATTTCATGGCAGTATTAAACTGGTGCAATGATTCTATTATTCCCACGTTCAGGGAGCTTTTTGTTAAATTGCCTTCATTGACCTTTCTTGTGTCATACTCACTTTATGTTTGGAGAAAGCTCATTTGAAATAATAGGCTCTTTGGTCTTAGGCAAATGGCCATTAATTTCAGATTGAAATTTCACAAGTGACAGAAGGACCTGACTAACTCACTATTTAAGTATATAATGGAGAGTCATAGAATCATAGGGATATATAAGCTCAGAAACAAGTTTGGTTGGTCCAACTCGACCATGCCAACCAGATATCCTAAATTAATCCCATTTGTCAGCATTTGACACATACCTCTCTCAACCCTTCCTATTTATATACCCAATCAGATGCCTTTTAAATGTAATTGTACCAGCTTCCACCACTTCCTCTGGCAACTCACTCTATACATGCACCACCCTCTGTGTGAAAATGTTTCCCTTTTAGGTCCCTTTTAAATCTTTCCCCTCTCACCTTAAACCGATGCCCTCCAGTTCTGTACTCCCCTACCTTGGGAAAAAGACCTTGGTCATTCATCCTATCCATACCCCACATGATTTTATAAAGGTTATAAAGGTAACATTTTTATAATGTTACCTCTCACTGGAAATGCTCAGCCAGTTGGTCCACACCTACCCTGTTAAAGGGGACAGTGCAAAATATTAGCCCAGTCTTGGAGATAATGACATTCTGATTTATTCAACATCAGACTAAGTGCAGTTTGAACCATAGAATCCCTATCGTGTGGAAGTAGGCCATTTGGTCTATCAAGTCCACACCGACCCTCTGAAGAGCATCCCACTCAGATCCATTCCCCAACCTATCCCTGTATTCCTTTCCCATGCCTAGCTCACCGAGCCTGCACCTTCCTGGAACTATGGGGCAATTTAACATGGCCAATCTGCCTAACCTGCACATCTTTGGACTGTGGGAGGACACCAGAGCATCCGGGAGAAACCTAGGCAGACACAGGAAGAACTTACAAATTCCACACGGACAGTCACCTGAGGCTGGAATCGAACGTAGATCCCTGGCGCTGTGAGGCAACAGTGCAAACCACTGAGTCACTGTGCTGCCCTGTTTACTGTGCTCTTCATCTCCAGATTTTCTGTTTTTTTTCATGTACTGTGTACATGAACTTTCTGGAAGCTGGGACCTTGAGGTAGCTAAGTATTGCGTATTGCTTGTGCCTCACTGGCTACCCTGTGTCATCTGTTCTAACACAGATGTTTCATGAGTAAGCAGACATGGGAATAAAGCAGGCTATGCAGGTGCAAATCAGTGAGGCCAGAGCCATGCTTTGACAATGAGGACCCAGCAGGTGTAGCTGATGCCCTTTTGGTGCCATCATCCATCATTGTCCAGAGTTCAGCCGGCATTGTATTGATCCTGTTGGATAATGAACCCCGACGTTGGCTGCTTTGACAATGGATGGGTCTCCTGACTGCAGAGTCTGCTTCTCTCTCAGGCTGCAGAGGAAGCACACTGAAGTCTAAGCTGTAACATGCTTCCAACCTGTTTTACCTGTAACTCTGCATTGGTTGCTGACTCCGGTGTGATTAAAGGAAAACCCATTCTCAACTCTCTAATTTTATCCTCCCAGACTTTCAAACACCCCCTCCATGCAATTGACCTTTATCAAACTGACCTGATCACTAAATTGTTACCAATTCTCAATCAATATGCGTTTATTATATTGAATTGAATTGAATTTATTGTCGCATGTACCGAGGCACAGTGAAAAGATTTGTCTTGCGAACAATACAGGCCGATCACAGAGTTAAGTGGCATAGATAAGTAAATAATAGGTAAACAACGGCAAAAACAAAAACACAGGTACTGGTGAATGTTAAGAGTTTGTGAGTCTAGCTTACATGGAAAAGAAAAGTTAATTTGATTCAGGTAGTTGTTGAACGATTGTAGGTTAATTTTGAGGCTGGATGTCTCACTACCTGTGAGGGTGAATGCTCACTCCATTGAGGAGTTACACTTTTCAAAGGGAAGGTGAGTTGGGGCGGGAGAAATCGATGAGCCTGTCACTTGTTCATGCTATTAACTGGCTGGGAAACACTTCCTGAGCTTGCCAGTGAGGAACAGAAAGAAAGGAACAGTGAATAGCTGAGGGAGCATAAGTCCACCGCTGGCAGGGACCATTGTGTGTTGGGGTGACAGATTTCAACTCTTGGATCAAAAGGGAAACGTGAGGTTAGGATATTTTTGTAGTAGCGCAAGGTTGTCATCACTTGAACAGATTAAATACCTGATGGGTGGTTCTTTCAATTTAGTTTGGAGTGTCTAATCATCTGCCCAGTGATAGCTGCCATCTGCCTTTGAGAATCTCAAACCAGAGCCAGCCTTGTCTCTAGCTAGAAACTGCCACCACCAACTGGGTACTAAATGCTTCTGTATAAAAATAGTGTGTTGAATCTTGCAGTTTTTGACCATGTCCGAGTTTCACTGAGTTTTTTTTTAAGAGGGATGTGCACTGTGAGCTATTGCCAGTTTTCCCACTGTAGCATACCAAACTTGCGTAATTAACGACTTACCCCGCTAAATGCCAACCCTCCCGTCCGATTCAGGCCCCATGTACCATTCCTAGGACAATTTGTCAGTCATAGATTATAAAGCCCCAACAGTGTGGAAGCAGGCCATTCGGCCTACTGCATCCACACTGACCCTCTGAAGAGCATCCCACCTAGATTTACCCACCTAATCCCACATTTCCCATGGCCAATCTACCAGCCTGTTCACAATGGGCAATTCAGCATGGCCAAGCCACCCGACCTGCGCATCTTTGGACTGTGGGAGGAAGCCAGAGCAGCTGGAGGAAACCCATGCAGCCATGGGGAGAATGTGCAAACTCCACACAGTTGCCTGAGGGTGGAAGTGAAACCAGGTCCTTGATGCTGTGTGACAGCAGTGCTAACCAGTGCGCTGTCCTTCAGTGGATAACCCGGAATTGACTGTCATCTCTTGTAACTGCATCATCTTTAAAAGCCCGTTGTTCACCACTGTCAACCTGGAGCTCTTCAGCATGCTTCCTCACATTTGCCCCAGACAGTGCAGATAGTGGAAAATTGTCACCCTGCTTTGTGGGCAGTATCCTGGACCTGAAGAAGGGCCTGTGCCCGAAACGTCGAATCTCCTGTTCCCTGGATGCTGCCTGACCTGCTGTGCTGTTCCAGCAATAAAGTTTCAACCAGTATCCTGGACATCCTGTTGGACAAGATGGTGCAGAGGTGGGACCTCCTCCTACCCCCAGGACCAGCAGTGCAGGCTGTGACAGCAGACCATGCCAGCCTGGTCTGAGCTTGCTACCTGGGTCAGTGCCATCTGGAGGGATGCACAACTCTGTAAGGGAGGTCAGTTACTTTCATGACTCTGCCAGTGTAAATGCCATCATCTTCTGTTTGATACCTCACACTCTTTATTGCTCCCTCGTGGGATGTGGGTATCGCTGACTGTATCTGTATTCATTGCCCATCTCTAGTTGCCCGTGAGAAGGTGGTGGTGAGCTGCCTTCTTGAACAACTGCAGTCCATGTACTGTAGGTTGATTCACAATGTCCAGAGGGAAGGAATTCCAGGATTTTGGCCCAGTGACAGTGAAGAAATGGCAATATATTTCAAAGTCGGGATCTTGAGTGGATTGGAGGGGAACTTTCAGGTGGTGGTGCTCCCATATCCCTGCTGCTGTTGTCCTTCTAGCTGGTCGTAAGTTTGGAAGGTACTGCTGAGGGAGCCCTGGTGAATTCCTGCAGTACATCTCATAGATAGTACATGCTGCTACTAGGCGTCTATAATGGAGGACGTGGATGTTTGTTGTTGTGGTGCCGATCAAGTGGACTGTTTTGTTCAGCATGGTATCACGTTTCTTGAGCATTGTTGGACTCATCCAGGCAAATCGGGAATATTCTGTCACATTTGTATCTTGTAGTTGGTGGATGTGCTTTGGGTAGTCAGGGGGCCAGTTACTCACTGCAAGATGTCTAAGCCTCTTGACCTGCTGCATCATCACTGCATTTATCTAGCTCATCCAATTCAGTTTGGTCAAAGGTAACCCCCAGGATGTTGATAGTAGGGGATTTGTAATGGTAACACTGTTGTCAAAGGGTGATGGTTAGATTGACTCTTCTTTGAGATGGGATGTTGCCTGGCATTTGTATTACGGTTGTCAGCCCAAGCCTGAGTATTGTCCAGATCTTGTTTTATTGAGTGCTGGAAGAATCGTGAATGGTGATGAACATTGTGCACTTCTGACCTTCTGTTGGAGGGAAGGTCATTGATGAAGCAGTTGAAGATGTTTAAGCTTAGGACACTGCCCTGAGGAACTCCTGCAGAGATCTCCTGGAGCTGAGATGACTGACCTCCAACAACTACAATCATCTTCCTGTGTGCCAGGTACGACTCCAACCAGCGGAGAGTTTGCCCCCAAATCTCATTGATTCCAGTTTTGCTATCCATGCTGCTGTACCGACCTCAATGTTCGCACTCTACCTTTCTGACTATTGCCTGCAATATCTCCTCCAACCCAACCCCCAACATTATAAAGGCCGCATGCTGTCTGTGCTATCTCCTCCATCAGACAACCTCTCCACCTGCACTAACAGTCACAGCTATGTCACCCACTTTCAGTTCCCTTCATTCCTGCCTCTCTCTCATTCCAGAGGATAACAGCACACAATAGGGTGGGAGGAAATCATTGATTGTGGAAGGGCGTAGAAGTAGGGAGTTAAGGAGTTACCTTACCGAGGTTTATGAGATCATGGAAGGCATAGATATGGTGAATAACAAAGGTCTTTTCCCTAGGGTGGGGGAGTTCAAAACTAGTGGGCATATTTTAAGGTGAGAGGAGAAACATTTAAAAGGGACCTGAGGGACAACTTTTTCACACAGCTCATGGATTGCACTAGGCTGCATCTTAGAGTTCTTTGTGGTTCGTATGTGGAATGAACTGCCAGAGGAAGCGGTAGATGCAGGTACGGTTACATTTAAAAGACATTTGGATAGGTACATGAAGAAGAAAGGTTTAGAGGGATATGGGCCACTGGCGGTGTGGACGAGTTGGACTGAAGGGTCTGTTTCCGTGCTGTATGACTCTGTGACTGAACACGGATGTTGGACTGCTGACATTTGATTCCTTACTCCTTAAGATGAAAGCATTTTGACTTTGACCATCTGAGTCACTGACTGTAGCCGGGTACCTTGACTGCTATTAGAGGCTGCACTTGACTTGCTGTGCTCGAACCCCCTGAGGAAATACTACCTGCCCTTGACTTGACTATGGAGGGTACAATTGCAACATTTAAAAGACATTTGGATGGGTATATGAATAGGAACGGTTTGGACCGGGCGATATGGGCCGGGTGCTGGCAGGTGGGACTAGATTGGGCTGGGATATCTGGTCGGCATGGACGGGTTGGACCGAAGGGTCTGTTTCCGTGCTGTACATCTCTATGACTGAGGGCCGCCGACAACAGGGACAAGCTTCCTTCCTTTGTGCCTGTGCTAAATGGCAAAGCAAAACAAAATTAATATGAGCTTGGTCACTCTGGCTGAGGCGGGTTGTTGTAAACATTCAGGAAGGCGAAGAGTGAGTGAGTATTATGGCAACGAGCAAAGAACTCTAAGATTAGCCTAGTGCAATCCATGAGCTGGGTGCATGTCCCTCTGCACACAGTGTCTTTCCTGCAACGTTACAGCGAGAGGTGCCAATCTGGCCTGAGATGCAGCATTGCACTGAGTGTCCCGTCAGTGGAATGGAGATGTGTTATTTTGGCTATGAAAATTTGTTTAATTGAAAAGTACCTGGACAAATAAGAACAAAAAAGCTTCACCAACCTGCCTCACTTTCTTTTAGCAACATTCGGAATTCCCTGAGAAACACATGTTTGTTCTTTCCGTTCTGCCGGTAATATTTTATCAAAACAAAATGATACCTTGATAATTGTGCAGTTGCAGTTGTGGAATTTACTGTTGCAAACATTTTGAGCATCTGAGGAGATAACCAGCTTTCTATTGCTTCAGATCATTTATGAGAATAAAGAGGCATGCAGCTTGGAAATAAAACAATTATTTCCTTGGTACAGAGTGTGCTGATCAGGAAAAGTTATTTGGAAACGGCTCTGAGAAATTCAGCCGACTATAACTGTTAAATTAGTGACATTAAATCTCTGTGAAATAACTTTTATCTTTCTCTCGAACTTCACGAAATTGCCTTGGTGCTCAGTGGCTTGCTGAGGCAAGATTGCCTTGTGAAGGGAGCCAGGCATTCCAGCAAGTGGTGGGGAACAGATTGAGGATTAGGGAGGAATTATCAGCACTGACATTTATGATCTGGCTAATATAAAATGGGCATATATTTCTTTTCAGTGCTTGAGCATTCAAGGTCTGTAAAGAATCTTGCTGGCTGCCATTATTTACTGATGTATAATTTAGAACTTGCGCTACCCCTCAGACACTGCTGCATGTCTGGGAGATACTGCAGCAGACAGATCATTTAGTTAACCCTCCTGCTACTGTCAGCAGAATCTGCCGTATTTACATTTACAAATATGTGACATCTCGAGTTTGTCAGTGCCTCAGCCTCACCCTCCAGTCTCTAAGACATTGCTGCAAGCAACACAGTAGAAAATCCACTCGAAAAAGAATAAATGAATGAATGAATGAAGAGAATTCACTGGGAAACTGAATGAATAAATTCATGCTTTTTTCAACTCTTTTCTGAGCACTTATATTTAGTTATAAAAAGAGATTTCAGTTGATGCTCAAGATTATTCCAGTTGGGTAACAAAGATCCGTTCATTTTCTGATTGGCTGGGAAGGTGAAGTTTGCAAGTGTCAGAGGGCCAATGGCAGAATTGTGGAGCCGGGTAGGGTGGGTGCAGGTGCTCACATGCATTTAGTTCAAGGGACTGCAGCAAGATGACAGGGCTCCCTTAGTGAAATCCCAACAGGAACAGATGGCCTCAATCTGGCGTTGGAGCTTCTACTCATTGAGCTGGAACCAGCAAGGGAGAACATCAGCAAATGCCAAAGCCACACATATTGGAATACACTGATATCATTTACTGTTATACGACTATAAATTCTTAGATTACTTTTTTAGACTGGATTACTTACAGTATGGAAACAGACCCTTCGGCCCAACAAGTCCACACCGACCCTCCGAAGAGCAACCCACCCAGACACATTCCCCTACATTTACCTAACACTACGGGCAATTTAGCAGGGCCAGTTCACCTGATCTGCACATTTTTGGACTGTGGGAGGAAACTGGAGCACCCGGAGGAAACCCACGCAGACACGGGGAGAATGTCCAAACTCCACACAGATAGTTGCCTGAGGTGGCGATTGAACCTGGGTCTCTGGCGCTGTGAGGCAGCAGTGCTAACCATTGTGCCACCGTGCCACCCACTTGTTTGGATACCTGTGTTTTTTTCCATGGGAATCATAAATGCAGATTATTTTAATTTAAGCCAACGTTTTGTCTAATTGGTGAAATTATATTTATGAATAGTGATACTGGCTAACCAGGAGGAGCTCCACCTTAAGCACTCTCTCACCTATAAGAATATGGGAACAGAAGTAGGCCGTTCAGCCTCTTGAGCCTGTTCTGCTATCCAATGAGTTCATTGCTGATCTGCGGCCGAAATCCATATGCCTGTCTTTAGCCCGAATTTCTTAATACATTTTCTTTTCAAAAATGTATCTGTATCAGGTTTAAAATTGATACATATTCCACAGCCATTTGCGGAAGAGATTTCAAAACATCCATCTACTCCTTTGTGTGTAAAAGCGTATGTTTAAAAAGAATTGAAAAACTGGAGTGATACTATCAAGCTGGAGAGGGTTCAGAAAAGACTTAACAAGATGTTGCCAGGGAGTAGAAGGTTTGAGTTATAGGGATAGGCTGGAATAGGCTAAGATTTTTTCTTACTGAAGCATTGGAGGTTGGGATGGTGGTGACATAACAGAGGTTCATAAAATCATGAGAGGTCCAGATAAGGTGAATGGCGGGTGTCTTTTCCCTCGGATGGGGCCACATTTTTAATGCGAGAGGAGAAAGATTTAAAAAGGACATTGACACAGAGAGTGTTCAGGTGTGGAGTGGACTTCCAGAAGAAGTGGAGGGTGCAGGTACGGTTACGATGTCTAAAGGACGTTTAGATATGTACATGAATAAGAAATGTTTGGAGGGATATAGGCCAAGCGCAGGCAGATGGGGATTAAAGTCAGCATGGACTGGTTGGGCTGGAGGGTCTGTTTCTGTACTCTATGACTGGAATCGTGCATGTGTGTGGAATTTTGATCCACAGAATGTGGTAGATATGCATTGAGAAAATCTTTATAAAGGGGGCTTCAAGCACATATGCGTATTTGGACTATTGCTGAAATGTTTTATAAAGGCAAATAAAGTAATATTAATCAAACCTCAAGAATTGTCACTTGACAGTGAGCTGGAAATAAAAGGAAAAGGAAATATCGAGTAATAGGACACTTTAGGGGTTGAAAAATGTTAAGTTTTATTTAGTGGTCCACTAATGATAATGTAATTTTGTAACATTTCATTACCTGTGCAGAGTGCACTATCATTTTGGCTTTTCCTGCACTTTGCTGAGGCTATGTTTAAACTTTTGCTGCTCTTTCCCTGAAATAACTTGTTTCTCCTACTCACTTACTGAATTTAAATAGGCTGTGAAGTGCCATTATGTATTTAAATTACCCAGAATGTGGTTAGTGTGCAGAACCTGCTGCCAGCCAGAGTATCTGCGGCAAATAACATTGATGTGGTTGAGGAGAAGCTCGGAAAACAGACAAGAAAAGCTGATAGTGTTAGAGGAATCCACTGATCCAGAATCTGATTTCCAGCATCTGCAGTCATTGTTTTTACCAAGAAAAGCTGATAGTGTTAGAGGAATCTCATACAGAACCAAAATACCAGGTTTACACACCATTGGAATATTGTGTTGTCCTTTCTACATAAAATTATGTGCCAATAGTCAGACCTGAAGCTAAAATCCACATAACCCAACATTTGATTAATGGAATAGCAAAACTGTGTAGTAGCAGAAGGAATGAGCACTCATGCTTTTAATTAACAAATATGTGGTTAAGTTCATGGCTTCCTAATGTAAGGTGCATCTAATAAGATCGGTGCTTTTAACATTTCGGTAACAGCAGAGAACCATTCTTTGTGAGTGCACCAGATTCTGCTTTTGCCCTGCTGAATGGGAGTCACTATTTTAATAACATTTGGATGTCACAGTGTAGGATGATAAGATCATCAGGATCAAAGTTGGTGATGAAAAGTTTCATACCGTTGTGCAAAAAAAGATATGCTGGGTTAAAAGGAATGACGTTAATTGATAAGACCACATAGTTGTATTAGAGCAGGTGCAAAAAGGATTTCCAACGATGATTCCAGAATTGAGAAGACCTACTTTATCAGAAAAGATTGAACAATCTGGGGCTTGTTATCCTAGAAAGAAAATCAGAAAGGGGCTGTGATTGTGGGCTTCTTTAAGATGAAGAAGTGGTTTGATTGGATAGATGTAGAAAAGACCTTTTCACTTGTGGGTGAAAGCAAAGCTATTATCCATAAAGGGAAGGGAGTCACCAATAAATTCAATAAAGGAGTGCAGGGGAAATGATGGCTCAGTGGTTAGCATTGCTGCTTTGCAGTGCTAGGGACCCAGGTTTGATTCTAGCCTCAGGCGACTGTCTGTGTGGAGCTTGCACATTCTCCCCGTGTCTGTGTGGGTTTCTCTGGATGCTCCGGTTCCTCCCACAGTCCAAAGATGTGCAGGTTAAGTGGATTGTCCATGCTAAATTGCCCATAGTAACCAGGGATGTGTAGGCTAATTGGATTAGTCAGGGGAAATGCAGGGATGGGGTAAGAGGAGTAGGTTTGGGTGAAATGCTCTGCAGAGAGGTTCAGGACTTGATGGGCTGAATGACCTGCTTCAACACTGTAGGGATTCCATAAAATGTATTTACCAGAGACTGGTGAGAATATAGCACTCACTACCTCAAAGCGTCATTGAGATGAATAATCTACCAATATACTCATGGTCTGAGGGGAGGCTGTGCCCTTGGTTAGAATCAGTAGAAACTGCTGAATGCTCAGCTGTTTGTAAGTCTCCCTTTTATTAGACCCCCTTCCTTCTAGTTACAGGGTAAGGCTGATCATAGAATAATCTCTGTCTTGCATCTGTTGTTGGATAATCTATCACCAATGGAGATTGACTTGCCATGTACTATATTTACCTCTAACCCTTCTCACTAATCTTCTCTGAGTCCCTGACTCTATCTCTTACCCCACAAATAACAGGTAATTTAGAGAGAATTTAGGTAAGAACAGGAGGGAGAAGGGAGAGAAGGATATATTGATCAGTAACGAGGGGATGGAGAAAATTCATGTGGAGCATTAACACTGCAATGGGCCACTTGGGCTAAATGGTCTTATTTGTACAGTAAATACTTCTTACTTTGTAAAATAGTACCTTATATTGTTTAGCGTCATCTTATGGGTAAAGCTGTTAGAAAGCGAGTTGAGCTGAAGTATTGGACTATGTTCCTGCACCTTGTGAGAAGGAAAAGTAATTCATGGAGCAATCTGTTATCAGTGGCTGGAATTATACAGTTGTTTCAGGCTGAGAATTATGTTCTCAAAGCCAATGTGTTGTTTTAATGGATAGTGATTGAAGGAAGCAGCAGTAATGGAAGACCAGAATATTTTAAAGTTAGAGTTAGCAATGTTTTGCCAAATTGCAGAGCTGGAAAGAGGCCAGAGATGATCGAGTTCAGATGTTTGTTTTGTAGTTGATGAAAATTCATTTAAATCCTTAGTAATTTTAATAAGTAATTTAAATCCTTAATAATTTTAATAAGTAATTTATGAAAGCAAATTAAAAAAAAGAGGAATTGCTTTTACCATCTAGATTACATTTTAGAAATTTGTGATTAGACTACTCAAGATACCCATCCTATCTGGGTCAAAACAGGACAAGTAGCAGATAGATGGAGGCATAGTATTGACGTGAACTGACAGCATTCTTTAGTATACCCAGGTCTGTTATTGCAGTCATCATGATGACTGAGATATTGAACAAGAAAGACCTAATAAGATCTTGGCCTCGAAACAGGGAACTATCTAGAGCTCCAGACAGAGAATTGACTGTACTCACCTTAAGTCAAGAGTGTGGTGCTGGAAAAGCATAGCAGGTCAGGCAGCATCTGAGGAGCAGGAGAATTGACGATTCAGGTCGGAGCCCTTCATGGGCTCTGACCCTAAACATCGACTCTCCTGCTCCTCAGATGCTGCCTGACCTGCTGTGCTTTTCCAGCAACACACTCTCGACTCTGATCTCCAGCATCTGCAGTCCTCATTTTCTCCTAGTTGGACTCACCTTAAAGCAGGTGTAACCCAGTACAGAACTAGGCAAGCAAGTATCACTGGGAATAATGGCACACAGACATCTCATCACCTGATCTTCCACTTTGCTAGGCAACTATATAGCTCATTTAGGACTCTTTCCAATTATCCAGTGTTAACGCTATATTGGTAATGGAGGGTTTTATTTGATCATTATTTTGAGCAGTGATTTATGGGGGATGGTTGAGGGTCATCAACTATGCAGTGTCTCTTTGTTATAAGTTGCGACTGTCTTCAGTTTGACTTCATTCTAGATCTAGAATACAAAGTATAGTCCCAATCAAAATAACCTTCAAAACAATAACTTGCAGCAGAATTTGTCTAGTCAAGTTTTCTTCATATAATCTACCAAATCATGCTGATGTTTATGTATGTGATTTCATTCTCATTACAAGTTTCCTGCGTTAATGGCTTAATCTTCAGTCTTGCTGACTGTGATCATGTTTCACATAGTTAATGAGGGAATAAATATAACCATAGCTTAACAGAGTTAAGAAATTAAATGTAATCTACTAAGGTGAAATAGAATAAATAAATCACACTGAATGTAAATTAGACAAAGGAATAAATGGAATACGTTTGTACGAGTGAAGTGCAGTTATGATTGTCATAGTTAAGTCAGTTGGTCCAAGCTAAGCTACAAGTTTAAACTCTTTCAGATCAAATTCCCCAAATATCTTGTATGTTATGATCAAGAAAGCTAGTTGATGAAGGATAGAACTTGAATTTATTTTTACTCAGGCTAGTTTTTATTCACAGTGTGAAACATGACAAGGATCCACCTCCTAACTCAGCAAGGCCCCAGTTTCACTGAATGCGACAAACAGGTATGCAGAGACATTTTCTAATCGACAAGTTCAGATATATTATTACACACTTCCAGAGCAGGTAGCAATTGAACCAGGGCCTCTTGGCTCAGAGATAGAGATACCACAGCACTACAAGAGCCCTGATACCTGCTCAATTTAAAAAAAAGCAACATATTTTCCTAATCAACCTGTTCAGAGATGTTATAATACACTTCTGGAGCAGGTGGGACTTGAACCGAGGTGTCTAAGACCAAAGGTAGAGACACTACAATTGTGCCACAAGAGGGTCCTTTGCTATCTGTTCCAGTGAAACCTCATTTAATGCCCACCAACTATACATAATTAAGGATAGTTAATGCAAAATTGACTACTGTGTTAAAACAATTAAATTGTGACAGAGATTCAATCATAAAGTAGAGCTTCATCCTGAAAGAAAGTAAATTGTCACCATTACACCTGGAGGACCAGCTCTTGGTGACATGTTCAGATTTCAGAATACAGCCTGAAGCATCTGTTGCCAAGGTGATTTTTTTAAAAAAAACATCTTTAATGCCAATGCATCAAATAGGAGAGCACATTTCCAAAGAACTGCTTTTAACATATCATAGCATCACATTGCAAATCCAAGGTTAGATTGGAGCTTTGATTTCTTTTAGTGCTGGGTTGGTTAAGCAGCCAACTGATCAGTGGAACCAAACGTTCCTGACTTTTCAATTTTATTTAATTATAACAGTGATTGCTTTATTACAATCTGCTGTTGTGAGCCGTGAGTTATAAGAGAAAATTATTATTTTCTTTATTGTTTTCAACTTTTGGGTATCAATTGAAACATTGTATCTCCTTGATTGGCTTACTTTATTCCCAAATTGACTGGTGTCTAATTCAGTTTATTCTTTTAGCTGTCTTGCATATTTTCTAATAAAGGATAAAGTCTGGGATTTTCCAATGTGTGGAGACTGTTCATAACTTTGGTGTTACATTTAGTTCTGAGATCACCTTCCGACCGTGCATGTGTACCATCGCTAAGGAGTCATGATTCGGAGATGCCGGTGTTGGACTGGGGTGTACAAAGTTAAAAATCACACAACACCAGGTTATAGTCCAACAGGTTTAATTGGAAGCACACTAGCTTTCGGAGCGACGCTCCTTCATCACCTGATGAAGGAGCGTCGCTCCGAAAGCTAGTGTGCTTCCAATTAAACCTGTTGGACTATAACCTGGTGTTGTGTGATTTTTAACATCGCTAAGGAGGAGCACTAACGTCTGAGAGCAGCTGGAGGTTGTAATTGCTGGCATTGACAGCATGTCAGCACATCAGGTTCAATTCCCCATTTACTTTCACTGTTCCTTCTGTTATGATCCCAGCTGATGGTAATACTACACAAGTCACACTTCAGAGTGAAACTTGGTTTAACTGTGACTAAAACAATATGACACAGATAAGGAGGCTTCCATTTTAAGACAGAATGAGAATAATCTTTTTCTGTCATTAATGTATGGGATTCTTTGCCTCAGAAGTCAGTGGAAGCTGATCATTGAATTTATTCTGAGTTAGATTGATGGATGGGGTGGGGTGATGGTCAATGTTATGGGAATGTTGTTTAAGGATCTGAATGTGTTCATACTGAGTAATTCTATCAGTACAGCCCACTGATCTTTGCATGTGGCTTTTTGGACAGACAGCTTACGATCTTGAAGGAGAGGTAAGAGGACTGTTGAGGGTCATGCTGTTAATGTGGTACATAGATATCCAGAAGGTGTTTGATACATTGCAACACAACAGACTTTTGAAGGCAGTTCTAAGTGATGGTATAAAAGGGGTAGTAGCAATGTAGCTACAAAACTGGCTGAGTGATAGGAAATAAAGAGTAATCGTCAAAAGATAGTTTTCAGGCTAAAATAAGGATTGTCATGGAGTTCCCAAGGGGTCAGTATTGGGACCCTTGCTTTCCTTGATTTATATTTAATGAGGAGAAAGTGAGGTCTGCAGATGCTGGAGATCACAGATGGAAATGTGTTGCTGGAAAAAGGCTGAAGAAGGGCTAATGCCCGAAACATCGATTCTCCTGTTCCCTAGATGCTGCGCTTTTCCAGCAACACATTTCCATCTCATCATTTATATTTAATCATCTTGGTGTGCAGTTGAACCAAAACTTGGAAGAAATGCAAACTATGGGGAGGAGAGTGTGGAGTTCCAAAAGGACACTGAGAGGTTGGTGGAGTCATGGGGGGGGAGGGGTGTGGAATAGGTGGCAGATGAGGTTCAGTGCAGGGAAGTGTCAGGTGGTGCACTTTGCTTGGAAGATTATCGAAAGGCAATATAGAACAGGCGGTACAATTCTAAAGGAGGTGTAGGAGCTGAGGGATCTGGGTATAGACATGAACAGATTGATGAAGGTGGTAGGACTGCTGGAGAGAACAATGCATAAAGCATATAGTATCGTTCAGTTTCATAAAAGAGATATGGAGTGCAAGGGCAAGGAAAGGATACTTATACAGCGAGAGTATTGTGGCCAGCACATTGTAGGAAAGTTGTGAACGCATTGGAGAGAGGGCAGAAGCAATTTATCAGGATGATTCTAGGAATGAGCAACTTCAGTGATGCGGAGAGATTCAAGTTGGAATGGCCTTCCTCAGAGAGAAGAAGGCTGAGAGGAGATTTGATAGAGGTTTTCAAATCAGGAGTGAGCTGGACAGAGGTAAGTAGGGAGAAACTTTTCCTGCTCATAACAGAATGAGAGGACATAGATTCAGATTGATGTGTAAAAGATGATGCAAGAGATGCCTGAAAAACATTTTCACACAACAGGTAGTTAGGATATGGCACATACTGTTTAGAGATGCAGTGGAAGCAATTGAAGTATTTAAGAGGGCATTGGATGATTATTTGGCTAGAAAGGCATACAGGGATATAGGGCAAAAGCAGGAGGTTGGTACTACATAGTATTGCTGGTTGGAAGACCTGGCACTGACCTATGTGGTGACCTCTGACCAGGCTGCCAGGATTTGCTGGTGTGACTTCCTGTGCCTACTCCTTAGCACCATCCCCTTTACCAGGACCTTCAGGTACTGGATGGTGAATTGTGGTATCACTGTTCCCTTCTCTGACCCACACTGAACCTGAATGTTTGAGCAGGGCAACTTTGGAATGCCATTCTCATCTGAGTGCATGCAGCCTTTATAATTTGGCAGCGTGGCAGCGATGTGGGTCAATCAGCAGCTATGTACGAAGTGGCAAGTTGTTGTGGGAATGGTGCGTGGTAATGTGAGGATAGAATCAAAAATGACGGGCATCGTAGGGACATGGTAAATCGTGAATGAGGCAAGTTCGGTAAGATGAATTTTCCAGAGCATCCTTTAATAAAACTCAATGCAACTCACATTTAGCCAAAACCAAAATACAACCCAGCATTTCAAAATTGCATTTCAATGGCTGGAAACTGCTTTGAGTTGACCTGCCGTCTTGAAAAGCACTATGTTAAGTACAAGTCTCTCTTTCTGTCTGCCATTTGTTGAGGTTTGTTTGAAAATGGAACGTACAAAGACTGTGAACTGAGTCTCTATTCAATATGTTTTGGGCAGACTACTCATTACTATCCACTTAACTGAGGCTGAAGGGACATAATAATCCCCATTATCTTCAAATTGCACTGCTTATTTTATTGGCTCTCTGTCTCTAAACACATCTTCACCCTTTACTGATTTTT
The DNA here is from genome assembly GCF_004010195.1 of Chiloscyllium plagiosum. NCBI lineage: Eukaryota > Metazoa > Chordata > Chondrichthyes > Orectolobiformes > Hemiscylliidae > Chiloscyllium > Chiloscyllium plagiosum. Next base: position 40,165,320 of record NC_057736.1, on the reverse strand, counting down.
CAACTGAAAAATCATCAACTTGTCCAATTTCTTCTCTCTTTAATTTTGTAAAAGCATCCTGAAATTGGAAGTTAATTTGACTATTAATATGCTTTAGCTTCAGGAGGTCACCTGTGTCAATGCCCATGTTCTTTTACCTTCTAAGCAAAAATGATTTGGGGGAAGGGAGAATTTTTATTGCTTGCAGCCATTTTCCATTTACATTCACTATTTTCACTCTGTTAATCACATGGCTTTATTTTTGAGTTCTCCAAGCCTCAGAATCATTTGCAAAAAGTTATTCACTGCAACCTTGTTTGACATCTTAAGTTTCATGTGGCTTAGTCCTTTTCTTCAAGGAATCATTTTGCCTGACTGTTCACTTTCTATGTGATTGATAGATTGACCGACTGTTCCCTACCAATGTAAGCTGCCTGTCTCTTCCATTGTGCTCTATAGCAACTCAAGGCACAGAGGCTGGAAGCCTGTATCTAAGTGCTGAAGTCAGCAAATATGCACTAAGAAAACAATGTATTATATATGGAGACTGGCAGCCTCCAAATTAGTGGTTAATTTTAATGAGTGCTAAGAAAGCAGGTTAAGAGCTACAAGATGCATTCTGTGCAGATGCACGTGTGTCCTTGAGTGCCAAATGACCTGGCAGAGGCATCGAGACATCCTTTAGCTCCAAACAGAAGTGTTGAAGGATCTGAAGTGGTGTCTGAGTTGGTCTGAGAGCTGGCATGTGGTGAGGCTGGTTGCTCGCCGATGGCAGATTGGGTTAAGGAGGATGGTGGCATTGGAACACACAATGAAGAAGCAGTTGGATGAAGATCGAGACAAGCATTCAGTGATTTGGCAGCTGCCAGGTACCCGCTCAGATTCACATATTGGAATTTGTGCCTTTTAGTGAAGAAAAGCAGAATTGAAAGTTGTGAGTTTTAATGAGATATAAGTACATGGAATTAAGATTGTTGCTGCTCAACAATGGGATTCCGAACTTGGCATTCATGATTTCAGAGGATAATTCGATAAATTATTCTCAACCAGGTGAATCTAATTTCTTTTTCCATTCTGACCACATTTTCCCACCTAATTTGTCATTGCTTATGCCACACCAGAGAGGGGAAAAATCTGGTCAATGGCATTAGAAATGTATTCCACCGGACTGTTTGCCTAGATTCTTCTCAGGTGCTCTCATGAGGCTTTAGCTGAGTTGCAGGAACAGTATTTGCTGAGCTGGACTGGCATCTGAGAGTAAGGAAGTAAGTTGCTAGCCCCTCGAGCTGCTGTCTTTGACTTATTTCCAATGATAGCTGCTATGGAAGTTTGTAAGAACATTGGTTGAGAGAGTAATTGCAGAATGATGTGGTCTCCACAGTTTAGCATAAATATTGAGGGCAGTAAACTTAATGATAGATGGGATCTGCAATTTGTCTCCAGAGTGTTGTATGTACGCAGGAATTGAGTGTATCCATTGTACATAGTCCTGGGAGAATTAACCTGATAGAGGTAAGTGTCAACTAATGCTTCAATTCAATTAGTAATATTTCCAGAAAGATTTTGTTGCACGTTTTGAAAACAAAAGTTTTTTTTTGAAAGAGTTAAGTGGAGGATTTGGCATTGTACTCCTTTGCAGTTTCTACAGAGAGGTGGTAATGCTTTGTTTTGAAACAGTAATCCAATGGAAGGATGTTTGTACTAAGGTAGTTTATTGACCTTTTATGGTATTTGAATAATTTCTGATTTAAATTTTGTCGTCTTTGCTAAATAGCATATGAAAGACAATTAGACACACTCTGAGCGATCAGCTCCCACATAATAAGTGCTAATTTACTTCATCAGGACACAGAGGTAATCTTGCAATGACCTCACCTCAGTATTTGCATTTGCTGTGTATATGCCTACAGACTGCTGCACATCTAACCACATTGGAATACCTTCAAGAAAGAGCAGGATACTTTTTGTTAGGGTAGAACAGAAGTGTCACAGGATACTGAAACTAGCAAAAATCCATGTTTATAGTTTTCAGCCCATGTACAGTTGATTATACCTTGGAGTCAGAGAGTCATGCTGCATGGAAACCTTTGGTCCAACATGTCAGACATTTAAATCTGACCTAGTCCCACTTGCCAGCATTTGACCCATTTTGCTTTAAACCTTCCTATCCATATGCCCATCTAGTTGCCTTTTGTAATTGTGCCCACCTCCATCATTTCATCTGGCTGTTCATTCCACACATGCACCACCCTTTGTGTGAAAAGGTTACCCCTCAGGTGGTTCTCCTCTCACCTTAAAACTCTTGTCATATAGTTTTGGATTCCCCTGTCCTAGGAAAAAGATCTTGGCTGTTCACCTTATCCATGCTTTTTCATAATTTTATAAACCTCTATAATGTTACTCCAAACCTCTGACGCTGCATATATGTTATTAGAAAGTGACCTTGGAAAAAATGCTGACCAAAGCAGCTTCTTTTTAATTTCTTCTTTCATGGGATATGGGTATCACTGTCCTTTGTCCATCCCAAATTGCCATTGAACTGAGAGACTTGACAGACCAATTCTAAGGACAGATACTTTGTGATTTTGGGGTCTGGAGTCACATGTAGGTCAGACTGGGTAAGGAAAGAAGGTTTCCTTCTCTGTAGGCTGAGTCTGGATGGGTCTTAAGGATGATCGACAATTGTTTCACTATCACCATTAATGATTCCAGCTTTAATTTCAGATATTATTGATTTGAGTTTTAAATTCCACAAACTGTCAAGGAGGGATTTGATTTCCTAGTCCCGGAACATTAACTTTGGTTTCTGGATCACTAGACCAATAACATTAGCACTAAATCACCAGCTCCCTTGTAAATTAAAGATCTTTGCATGCTCTTTCTCCAGCTATTGATTGATATATATTGTGGATAGTTTTTCAATAGTTTGCAATTTTACTTTCTTAATTTATATTTATTTGATTTTGACTATAACCTTATAAAAAGAAAATCGTACACCAAGCATCTTAACCATTAAGTAGAACAATTGCCTGCCAACTGAAGATTGACACAGATATAGGCAGACCCTGAAGTGAAAAGCCACCCTTTGTCTGAAATCCTTTCTGGCTAATGAGGGTCACCTCAATTTATCGAGAGAAAGACACGAAGGAGCTTCGATTTATGCAGAACCGAGGCATGGCCTGAGGATGTTCTAAAGAGCTTCACATCCAATTAGTTATCGTCAAAGACGAGGTGCTTTCTACATTAAGGAAGCATTAATTTAAAGGAACTTTTAAAATCAAAAAATGTTGCTGGTTTCTGCATGTGTTGGCCGTTTACCCATCAGAATAATTTGTTACGAGCAAAAGAGGTACTTGGATTTATTATAATAACTTATCAATACAGTAGAAAATGAATTGTGACTCACTTTGTCCCTATGTACTTGGTTTCTAAAGGTTTGTAATAACATGAGTCTAATCAGCTCAGTTTATGTTCTACTTGCTGTCATTTATCCCTTAGTCTTTGCTGAATGAAGGTTGTAGTCCAGTGGGGATTACATTTCTGCTCTTTGAATAAGACAGCAGCTAATGCACAGTAAATAATTTAGATGCAAATTTATTGATTACTTAGTGTGTTTTAATTACAAGGAGATATCATTGCAAAAGCAGCTTCTTGATGCGATCATTCACAGGAACCTTAATTAACAGAGGGCAATCATTAATAGACCAAAGCATTCACCTAATCCATTAGCTCTGACTCATTATTGTCTCTGTTTAACAAGAGATGGTTGTTAGGAAGTCACTGAAAAGTGTAGCTGTTTGATCTGTTGCTTAGTCTTTGTTGATGCAGTTAGTCTATTGCTTATGTGTGTAATGTTGCCTTTACACTGAATGTAAAGGCAACATCACAGTTTGATACCAATAACAGACAGAACCAATAACAATCATTTTAGATAGCAGTTCTGAATCATAGCATCTATGACATTCTTGGTGTTGTGCTGCTAAAGGACAAATATAGTGTTTGTTGTGGTAAGGAGAACATTAATCTTATTTAAGAAACATCTTACTCTGGCTTTATCTTGTCACGAGGCTGCACAAGACAGCAAGTAAATGTGACACTGCATCAGTTTCTGTGATGACACAATGCATACCACACAACTGAACTTCCGTCTTTATATTAAAAATATCATTTCAAGTTTTATACTGTAAATCCTAGATACATTAACAAGAGCAGAGCCATTTTCATGAGTACGTAAACTCAAATGCTGTGCTTCGCTAATTGACATCCGAATGTTTTATGCTGGTAGATCCAGTCGGTTGTTTACTAACATAGATGAAACAAAAGGCCTGACTACCATCCAAGGTTGCATAATTGAAGATAGATAAATTTGTTTTGGATCAGTTACGATTCTAGTGTCATTAATATGAAACCAAAACAGTATGAGACTAACTCCTCAGTGCTAGAAATAAGAAGCTCTCAATAATGATTTCTACAGTAGGAACAACTTGAAATTATACGTAGTGATTAAAGTGTTCCTGATGAGTACTACTTGGTAACAGTTTCGGTTAGGTGAGAGCCTGGTCAATGAGGTAGCCTTTAAGGAACATCTTAAAGGTGGAAATTGAGGTGGACAACCAGCGAGGTCTTGGATAGGAATTCTGCAGCTTTGAATATACCTGAAGAGGCAGTCATCGCTGTTAGTGGAATAAAAATGTGCAGGAGATCAGAATTGGAGGAGTGCTTAGGTTTTGGATAGTAGAGCTGGAGGAGGCTTCAGAAATTGGGAGAGTTGAGGACTTGGAACAATTGGGAAAAAAAAAGGGATTTTTTTAAAAATCAAGGCATTACCAGTCTGGGAACCAGTGGTGGGTCAGTGAGCAACCATTCTTAACTCCAAGAAAAGCCTTATGCCAAATAATGAATTATTTTTGATATGCTGTCACTAACTTCACTGACTAAAGTGATTGGTATTTTACACAGATGATCAAATTAACCTGCTTAGTTTAGGAAGGAATGACACCCTTCGCTCAGTAGCTAAAGCTCGAGTAGCCATTTATTTGACTTCAGTTTTATTGTTCATACAATCCCTACAGTGTGGAAACATGCCCTTCAGCCCAACAAGTCCACACTGACCCTCTGGAGAGTAACCCACCTAGACCCATTCCTCGACATTTACTCCTGACTGATGCACCTAACCTAACCCCTGAACACTATGTACAATTTAGCATGGACAATCCACCAAACCCGCACATCTTGGGACTGTGGGAGGAAACCAGAGTGCCTGGAGTATACCCATGCAGACATTGGGAGAATGTGGAAACTCCACACGTGGCAGTCACCCAAGGCTGGATTCGAGCCTAGGTCTCTGGTGCTGTGAGGGAGCAGTGCTAACCACTGAGCCACTGTGGTGCCCCAATGCAACATAGGTTGCTGCAGTTACCAGGAAATCATGTGTGACTCGTCTCCAGGTGTAGATAGTCATACTTTTATTTTCTGTGGTGAGGGAAGTGAGGACTCCTGTTTTACAACACATACTTAAAAAAAAATGCTACATTTTGATAAGGCAAATCAGGGCATGATTTATACACTTAATGTTAAGGAGTGTTGCCTGACCTAGGGGCACACGTTCACAATTCTTTGAAAGTGAAGTAGCAGGTAGACAGGATAGTTCAGAAGGCATTTAGTATGCTTGCCTTTATTAGTCAGTGCATTGAGTATAGGAGTTGGGAGGTCATGTTGTTAAATTGGTTAGGCCACCTTTGGATATTGTGTGCAATTCTGGTCTCCCTCCTATAGGAAGGATGTTGTGCAACTTGAAAGGGTTCAGAAAAGATTTACAAGGATGTTTCCAGGGTTGGAGGATTTGAGTTACAGGGAGAGGCTAAATAGGCTGGGACTGTTTTCTCTGGAGCATCGGAGGCCAAGGGGTGACCTTTATAGAGGTTTTTAAAATCATAAGGGGCATGGATGGCGTAGACAATCAAGGTCTTTTTCTCAGGGTGGGGAGTGTAAAACTAGAGGGCATAGGTCTTAGGTGAGAGGGGAAAGATTTAAAGGGGAGCTAAGGGAAAGCTTTTTCATGCAGAGGGTGAGTGAACTACCAGAAGAAGTGGTGGAGACTGGTACAATCGTAACATTTAAAAGGCATCTGAATAGGTATGTGAATAGGGAGGATTTAGAGGGACATGCCAAGTGATGGCAAATGGGACTAGGTTAGTCCAGGATATCTGGTCAGCATGAACATGTTGGACCGAAGGGTTTGTGTCCTTACTGTACATCTCTATGATTCTAAGAAACTCCCTGAAGAAAACAAAAATAATCTGTTCTGCTCAAATTAAGTTTTTTTGAGTGATACTCGACATGGATGGTTTGTAGTTCAAGGCAGCAATAATTAACAGAGAAACAGTGACATTTTTATTTCTTTCATAACTAACGTTAAGAGCACCACCCACTTCTTGCCAAGTTGCACAATCTTATACAGCTGAGTAATTTGTGCAGGGCACTGAGCCAAGGTTGCCCAACACTATTTAATATCTGTATGGACCATCCCAAGCCTTATTCTGTCCAGTTTTAGCTGGATCCAAAACCAGTAACCGAGCTGGTGCCCTGGTTGGTATGTTTTTATTGTTGCTTATGTACTTCAATATATTGAATCAAAATTAACTGTTGACTCAGTTGAATATTTTTGTTGGATTGAAGTATCATTGTTCAAAGGTGTAACAAATAAAGCTTATCGCATAGCAAGATACAAAACTTCAGTTCTGAGGAAGGATCACTCGACCGGAAACGTTAACTCTGATTTCTCTCCACGGACGTTGCAGACCCACTGAGCTTTTCCAGCAATTTCTGTTTTTGTTACTGATTTACAACATCCACAATTCTTTCAGTTTTTACTTAGATGTATAACTCCTGTCCCTGGCTACTTCCTACTTAGAATGGTAACCTCGAAGGACTGAGCACCTGGGGTTTGCAGATGAACAAGTGATTTTTAAAACCGTTTAATTAAACTGTGGTCAAATTCTGTTTTCTCTGCATTTCAACTTTGGTTGATTTTTCGTCAACACGGTGCCTGGATTCACAACTTGCATCAAAAGATGTTTTTTACTTAAGTTATATGATACTGGAACTATTTTAACTGTATATTTTTAACCAAGAGCTGATGCTCCTCAGTACTTACAAATTGGACTATGATAGTGGTCTCAGAAGCTGATTGGCCATGATGAGAAATAGATTAATACGGGAAATCATCTGAATGGCACTAGGACTAACCTATAGCAGGCCAGTATTCATAGCCATGCAGTTAAGACGCAGATATCCTGGAACAGAGCTTCATGTGATGGGAGCGCAGATAAACTCCAGTGCACTGGTTATAAATGCAAACTGTAGGACGTAAATTTTAATGCATATTGAATAGTAAAAGGTCATATAGTGAGCACATTGATCTCCATGTCCAAATTCTTTATATGTATTCGTATCTCATAAAATTAAATCATAAAATTTACTGCGATGTGTGTTAGTTGGGTACTTTGAAGTCACAGCTTTATTGTGGTACAGAAGGAAGCCATTTGGCTCTTTTTGAGTCCATGTCAAACTTACAGAAGCAAAGTGGATATGATTGTTGCTCTTTGCTCCTTGACGTCAGGGGTTCATATTGGTTATGGACCAATTTTATATAAGTCTCCTCTCTCTAAAGTCTGGACTATTTACCTTCAAACCCATGGTGAGAATGCCAGCCCTGAGCCAAAATGACACTTCTGTCACTCCTTATTAAGCTCAAGACCATCTTGAGTTTTTTTTTGTTTCGTCAGAGCTTTGTCTGCTTATAGTTATTCCTTCAACAAATTATATATTTAACCCAAGGCCTTTCATCTCATCCATAGCTGTGGCATCAGGCAGCATAGTGGCTTTGTGGTTAGCACTGCTGCTTTTCAGCACCAGGGACCGAAGTTCAATTCCACCCTCAGGTAACTGTCCGTGTGGAGTTTACACTTTCTCCTTGTGTCTGTGTGGGTTTCCTCCCATAGTCCAAAGATGTGCAGCTTAGTTGGGTTGATCATGCTAAATTGTCCAGGAATGTGCAGGCTTGGTGGATTAGCCATGGAGAGTGCAGGGTTACAATGATGGGTGGGATGTTTTTTATAGGGTTGGTATGGGCTGAGTGGCCTGCTTCCACACTGTGGGGATTCTGTGTATATTACCATTTACTTTGTCAGCCAATACAATTTGGGAGGAAGACGACATTGCACGTGTCGCCAGCTGCTAATTTGACTCTTCTATCGTCTCTTACACTTCATATTACCATATCCCTAAGTTTCTCCTCCTGGGTGAGGTGAACATTGTGTTTTCTACAGCCAATTATCAATCAAGTGTCTGAGGATTTTTTTTCTCTCTGAGAATTGAGGGTCATTGGAATTCCCTTTCTTCAGGCAGTGGATGCAGAATCTTTAAATATTTTTAAGGCAGAGGACAATAGATGTTCGATTACCAAGCGGCTGAAAGATTATCGGTGTTGTGAAGGAATGTAGAGTTATAGTTAAAATCAGATCAGCTATGATCTTATTAAATGGCAGGGCCCGTTTGAAGGACTGAGTGAGCTACTCCTGTTTCTTGTTCATATGTAAACAGTAAGGGCGGTATCACCGCTAAACACCTGGGCTCTCTCAATTACAACTTTTCAATTGTCTGAGCAAAACCTCTTTACCTTAAATTTTTAATTCTTGCTTTGAAGTGATTTTTTGGCCACGTTGCTGCTTTTTGTGTTACACCATATACAAGAAACTACTCAGAATAAAAACATTATTCTAAGACAATTTGTTGAATGCCTTCTGAAAATCCATTGACATTAACTCTGTTGTATTCGCTTTGTTCAATCGGTTACCTCTTCAAAGAAAAGAACCTTCATATTTCTTAAATGAGGTCTGTATTGAACCAATCTGTTTAGCCTCTGCTTGATGAGCTACTGCATAACTTTGATGTACAAAGTACTGATAGCCAGAACAATGCAATAAGTACGGACAGAACAAAATTCCACACGTAGCAAATAGTCTTGCAGTCTGTTTTTGGTGATGTTAGACTGAGGAGGACTGTTAATCAGTACAGCAGGGGTCGCTGGTGGATGAACGCTGAGGTTGGAGTGTGAAAGAGGATGATGATGGTAACTGAGTTCTTGCTGCAATTGTGACTTCCCCTCCTTTTGCTGAAAGTGTAATGGAGGGGGTTTTCATTAAAGAGGACTCAGCACAGAATACCCAGTTTAGTTCGGATGGAGCTCAGAAAATGTGTAGCTGGGATACTGACATCTTCAAAAAGTTAATACATTAAGGTCTTACTTTATCAAAACTGCAGCAAAAGGATTAGATTTGTTGGTCGAAAATGAGCTTTCATCTATGGGGGAACGAAGACCAAGAAAGCTGGAGAAACTCAGCACCTCTGGCAGTGTCTGTGGAGAGAGAAACCCATATGACTTCAGAACACACTTTATTTTTATATTACTTCAGTCTTCAGTGGGGCATAACATAATTTTCATTGCTATGTATGAGTGCCACTGTAGTCATGATTATGTTAAGCTTTCTAGTTGGAGGATATAGTTAATATTCAGAATATCCCCATGCAGATTTTTTTCAGTAACTCTAAGATGCACAGATAACTGGGAGCACCTGTTCACAAGCCTCAAACTCTGTGGGTAACTTATTAAATCATTAATGGATTGAGCAATTTGATGCCTAATGCTATTTAGTGTTAAATACAGGTGCCATAAATTAAACCCTTGCAGCTGAGTATAAAGTTCTTGTGAAATCCTCAATAATTAATGGCACCTCATTATGCCGCTACGTTGTAGGCCACCAGAGGAAATGTTGTAATAGCAGATCTGCATGTGTTAAAACCAGCTGCCATCAACTGCCCAGGGGGCCTGTTAGGTGACCTTTGGCTTTATCCTATATTAGTGGAATTGTTTCAATTATATTGACAGTAATAGCTCGACAATGTTTAGTACCAGAGGCACTTTAGTGCCAATGTAGTGGTTCATTTCTGTCTTGTCACGTAAGGGGAGAAGGCTTCTCATTGATGGCAGCTAATTTGAATCCCTCAAAAAGTGAGGCCTGGGCAACGGCTGAACTGGAAAGATCAGCTTCCCAGTGGAAGTCCGGCTCAGCCTCTGTGCAATTTGACTGTGTGTCATTCATGCAGAAAGTGTAAGACAATGACTCTCTCTCATTCTTCCAAAGTGAAAATACATTACATGCAGAATAGAAAAGAATTGCTTTCGCAAGCAAAAACATTGGCAAGGACATGGAGCCAAACGTCTATTACTTGCTTTTGCAAGATCACCTCCAAACCTTGGGAGGACCATGAATTAAGCCTGAAAACTGAAGTCTACGTTCAGCCTTTAAAGGATAGAGTGAGCCTGAATTAATTCAATGTCTTGGCCAGGACTTTTTCCGCCTGTTTATTTGCTGGAAATATATGAAAACAATGTTGGTTTCAATGTCAATCTTGCTGAAGGCAACTTACTCTGAAACTTTTTTGCTAAGAATCTCGTCTGCACAAGCACAGATCTAAAACCCAATGTCGAACAAGTAGAAATCAGCAAAAACAATTAGGGCCTGAGGAAATTGTGAAATGCAAGCTGTTTCTTGTATTTATGCTATGAGACTTGAAGCGTGAAGCTATTATTTATTCACGTTGAGTATGATGTTTTTAACAAAATATCATTATGCAGAGCTTTTCTTTGAATATAACAGAACCTAATGCCATTAAAAATGCATTCAAGATACAGCTGGCTCACAGAAAATTGAAACAAAAAAGACACTGAAGACTTTATAATTTGTGATTCACCAGAAATTGTGACTTTAGGTCCTGCTATGCCAAAACATTTGAGGGTAGTTTTTCTCGGGGAATTATGCAAATTGGTTTGAGGAAAATGACTATAAAGGAAAGATCCAGCTGTGGTCTTTCCAGCATTAAGCTTGGTGCAGTTTAGAATTCTAATTTTACAACCATCAAGTGCACCTCTAAATATTGGATGATGCACTTGGGTGGGACATACATGACAAAAGAATGAATGATGAATTGTTGGATGTTGCAAAGTGCCGAGGATCAGAGGGACATTGTTGTGTACGTCCACTATTGCCTTAAGGTAGTGGGACAGGTAGTTAAAGTGGTTAAGAAGGCATATGGGATACTTGCCTTTACTAACCAAGGTGTAGGGTTTGAGATTAGGGAAATTATGCTGGAACTGTATAAAATGTGGGTTAGGCCACAGCTATAGGGGTGACATGATTGTACTGGATAAGGGAAGAGATTTCTCAAGAATTTACCTAGGTTGGAGAGCTATAATTCTGAAGAGAGGTTTGATAGTCTGAGGTGATTTTCCTTAGCAGAAGAGACTGAGGGGGATATTATTGAGATGTATAAAATTATGAGAGGCATAGATAGTGTAGACAGACACTTTTCCTCTTGATGGAGGGATTAGTGACTTAGAGAGGTTGTGATGAATTTTGTTTTTCACCCAGTGGATGGTGGGAATCCGGAACTTACTGTGAGAGTGGCAGAAGCGGGAACCCTCAACATTTAAGAAGTATTTAGATGTGTACTTGTGTTGCCAGAGCATACAAGGCTATGGACCAAGTGCTGGAAAGTGGGATGAGCATAGTTAGGAGGTTGTTTCTGACCAGCACAGACCTGATGGGCCTTTTTTTTTTCTGTGCTGTAGACCTCTGTGACTCTGACACTAAACACAATATCTTTTTCAGTCCAGGTGTAACAGAGTTCGGGGTTGGACTTTGCAAGGGATCCAGGTAAGAGTTTTGGTAGACATGAGAAGGGAAAGTTAGTTGGAGATGCTTTATCATTAAATCGAAGTGAGGGAGTCATGTAGGACAAGAGAAAGACTATGCCCTTACATTACAGTTACCCCCAGTCCATTCCAGGAAATCCCAACATGTGGAGCTTGGCTTCACTAAGAGTTTAATCTGTCATCATCCCTAGGAAATCAAAATAACCAAATATACTGAAGGACTCCCAAATGACTAAATTACCAAGAGAAGTTTCCTTTGTTTTTGTTTAAATTGATTCAGATTTGTGTTAATGCCAATCAAACATAGTCAATCACAGTCAATGAAATGAGAAATTGAACATGGCGTGATGGATGCACCCGAGACCACCTCAGGGAGCGAGTAAACTTGTGGGCGGCACAGTGGCACAGTGGTTAGCACTGTTACCCCACAGCGCCAGAGACCCGGGTTCAATTCCCGCCTCAGGCGACTGACTGTGTGGAGTTTGCACGTTCTCCCCGTGTCTGCGTGGGTTTCCTCCGGGTGCTCCGGTTTCCTCCCACCATCCATAGATGTGCAGGGTCAGGTGAATTGGCCATACTAAATTGCCTGTAGTGTTAGGTAAGGGGTAAATGTAGGGGTATGGGTGGGTTGCGCTTCGGCGGGTCGGTGTGGACTTGTTGGGCCGAAGGGCCTGTTTCCACACTGTAATGTAATGTAATGTAATCTAATCTAATCTAAACAGTCCAGGTTCTGTTTGGCATTTTCGCCTTCATAACTCTGGACAATTGCCATTTCTGGAAGGTGGTATATGAAGACAGAGATCAAACTTTACTATCTAACTATACTGTAAGCAAAATGAAAACTGCTGCAAGTCTTGATCTGAGAACGCCTCATTGATGATGCTGTTCTGGTCATTCACGTGGAAATTCGGCTAAAAGGATTGCCTTTCCCATTTGCACGTGAAATTAAAAATAAATAAAATCCTATTCCTGTGCCTTGCGCTCCCAGCTGTAACTGTCAAGTAACTCTAGTTTATGGGATAGTGTTACATTTCTAACATTGATTACAGTAAGTATATTGGTGAGGCCTCTTCTGCACTACCATGACCAGTTTTGGGCATCCTGCAGCAGGAAGGGTACTATAAAGTTGGAGAGGGTTCAGAAAATATTTACCAGGATGTTGCCAGGAATGGAGGGTTTGAGTTATAGTGATAGGCTGGGACTTTTTTTCACTGGAGAATAGAAGGTTGATGGGGTGACCTTATAGCGGTTGAGAAAATCATAGAGTGTAGCTAAAGTAAATGACAGGTATCTTTTCCCTCGGGTGGGGGTTTCAAAACTGGAGGGCATATTTTTAAGGTGAGGGGAGAAAGATTTAAAAAGGATATGAGGGGCATCTTTTTCACACAGTGGTTCATGTGTGGCATGAATCTTTGGAGGAAGTGATGGATGTAGGTGCAGTTACAGCATTTAAAAGACATTTGGGTAAGTTCATGCATAGGAAGGTTTTGAGGGGTATGAGTCAAAAGCAGGCAGATAGGACAAGTTTAGTTTGAGATTATAGCCAGTATGGACTAGTTGGGCCAAAGGGTCTGTTTTCATGCTGTATGACTGTATGACCCCACTTGAATTGGTTAGACAATTCTATCTTAAGATCAACATGGACAGTCAAGCCACCTCCCTCATACGGACTCAACACACTCATTAAGAAAAGCAACATTGGCAAAATGTCCATGGAATGCCATGAAGCTGACTCTTGGGACTGAATTGGAGGGCTTATAAGACGAGTATTCTCAGCACCATGTGTGGCTGTGAAACATGGACAGCTTACAGCTATCAGGTGAAGAGCTGAACAATTTTCAGCTTCACTGTTTGGGATTTATCCTGGGCATCTCATCAGAGAACACAACTACAAAAGTGACAGCCCTGTTAATAGCTAATCTCCAAACGTTACTGCCACTTCTCAAGCCGAGGTGATTTCGCTGACTTGGCTACCTATGCAACATACCAGTCATCCTGCCCAGTGACTTGCTGTCTGGCAGATGACCAGTCAAATGCTCTGAGCTGTACTTGGAGGATGCTTCTACCTGTGACACAAAGATCCTAAACGTCAATTATTATACAAGAGAGATGCTAGCCAAAAATAGTGTCGCTAACTATTTTTTGGTGGGTTTCACCATGAGAATCAGTGACTACAGCAGCTTGGCAATTGATACCAACAGCAAAACATCAATTTACCAAGACTTCCGGCAATCACTTCACATGTGGCACTTCTGCGTTTCTGAGATGGATCTCTTCAAGATATCGCCAATAGATTTGATTGGCTGAATGGCCATCATATTGAAATGGAAGAATGCCAGACATTCCTGATGAGTTTTGTTTTGTTTTTTGCAAACCAAGAGAAATTAGTGCAAAGTTTTTTTTACTCCTTGATGTAATTGGCTTCTGTATTTCCCTTCATTACACAGTGACTACACTTGTTAAAAGAACTCAAATATATTGATTAGCTCTGGCTTGTCCTGAGGTCGAGAAATTTGCAAGTGTAACATTTGCATTATGGATTGAAGTAAATCAAATAACATTTTAACACATTTTTAAAAAGGCATGATGGAAATTGAGAATTAGTCATTGACCTACTTTTTGTTTAAACATATAAATATGAAAACAGGATTCTGCAGTGGAACACTTCATGTTGTGAATTCAAAATGCCCCAAAACTCCTGACTGTTTCACTTGTGTCCCCTTAAACCCAACAGGGATAAACAAAGATGAAAAGCAGCAATAAAACAGCAAACTCTGGAAACACTCAGCAGCTTTAGTAGCATTCCCTGGAGAGAGGAAAATGGGACAAATACTTCATTGTCCTTCTCTTCCACAATCTGCAGAGACTGTTGGACTTACTAAACATTTTCCGCATAACTGTTTGATTATGGACTTTCAGAATTTGCTTCTTTTGGCTTCTGAGTGCGCGTTTTCTGCGATTCTGTGGTTTTAGTTCTTATGTGGAGTTGCTTTGGTAATAATTAGCTTATGGGTTGGTTCAACAGTGCTGCCTCTTATACAACATTGGGAGACTATGTTCAGATTTCTGAGAAATGCAAGTGCAGAGCAAAGGCCACAGGTGAAAGAAGCCATCAGACTGGAAAGAGTGGCAAAAAAAAATTAAAGGAGTCTGGATGTAGTATTTTAAGTTATTTTTGTTCTTCCTTGGGTATTGCTATCAAGGTCAACATTTTATTGTCTACATATAACTGTTCTTGAGTGAGCCACTTCAGAGGCAAGGTAAGAGCCAACCACATTGTTTTGCGTCTGGAGTCACTGTATTATAGTAGGTAAGGTGTTTTGATCTTTAAAAAGTCAACAGATGTTGCAATGAAGAGGAAACTGAGTGGTAAAGAACCTCTTAAGTAAGATTTCTGAGAAATAGTGAGGGAACATTACAAGTCTTGGTTTTACCAAATCCAGAGGGTATGTAGGCAGCAGTATGCAGCCAGCATGTTAATGTTGGAAACAAGATTTTGGAAAGTTTGAGAATTTACATGGTGACTTGGCTTAAAAGTTGGGCAAGTACAGGAAATCATGTTAACTTGCCTGTGCTCCAACACACTCTACACATTCTGTCTGCCTGTCCAGTGGCACAGTTTAACAACCAGATGAATACCTTTTTATTAAATGAATTGAATCGAGATCTGAAAATCAGAGTTAGAAAATTTGGAATCAATAATTTCCTGCACAATGGATATCAGCCATTGCTTCAACTGGGGCAGGTTCCTTGATAGAACTGATGGCTCCCAACCTTTTGCACCTGAATAAATGATCAGGTTTTGAAGTTCCTGAAGTGACCAGGGCCAGTGCTCAAGATCGATCTGAATCTAATTAGGATGGGATGGGCTTAAGGAGAGGTGGTTAGGTGCTTCTGGGGAATGAAGGGGAAAAATTCAGAAAAACAGCTGCTTTAAAACCAGCAGGAAAATCAAGAAGGCACAGCCAAAACATGTTTTGGCTGAATGGCCTTCCATGCTGTAGATGTTTCTAACTTTGTGTCAAGTTAAAAGTCTGATGGTTGGAGATTGTTTACACAGAGGGTGACTTATATATGGAGCGAGCTGCCAGAGGAAGTGGTAGAGGTAAGTACAGTTACAATATTTAAAAATCATTTGAACAGGTACATGGATATGAAAAGTTTAATAAGAAAGAGGAGTAGGTCATCTGGCTCCTCAGTCCTGGTCTGCCTTTCAATAAAACCATGGCGGATCTTTGTCGTGGACTTCACTCCACTTCCCCGCTCACCATAATTTAACTGTTCAAAAATCTATCTATCTTTGCTTTAAAAACATTCAATAAGGTAGCCTCAATTACTTCACTGGGCAGGGAATTTCACAGATACACGAACCTTTGGGTGAAGAAGTTCCTCCTCAACTTAGTCCTAAATCTGCTCCCCCTTATTTTGTGGCGATGTCCCTAGTTCCAGTTTCAGTCACCAATGGAAACAACCTTCCTGGGACAAAAGCAGGCAAATGGGACTAGTTCAGGTTAAGAAACTTGGTCAGCATGGATGAGTTGGGCCGAAGGGTTGGTTTTCATGTTGTATGACTCTGAGAGGAGAATTGTCCCTTGCACAAGTGGCTTTTATTTGACAAACTTGTTCAGGATTGAAGGGACTTCTGTTGATTTTCTTCAGTGCTGGAAGATGAAGTGCAGGTTTGTAGAATACATGTTCCTCTTTTTGTCTTTGCTGTCTATGTATATTAAAAGCACAGTTTTGCATTTGATGTCCTTTTGTGCAATTAATATTTTGGCACAGTTTAACAACCAAATGAATTTCTTTTATTAAATGAATTGAAACAAAGTCTGAAGATCAGAGTGAGAAAAATGCACATTTTAGTACAAAATAAGCTGAACAGGATGAGCAGCTGTTTACTGACCTCACATCTTAAGTGTGGAGCCTTATTAAACAATATTTACGCATGCTTCAAAATGAACAAAAGCTCATCAAGATCACTAGAATGAAATAATTTTGGACTTGCAGTGGGAGATAAAGAACTTCAGTTCAGCGTGATCCATGTGAAGGCTTGAAAGAGTGTACATCAATTACATCACAATTTCCATCAGTTTTTGGCAGCAACCATTATAGATTAATGGTTACAGTCCACTCTTCGGTATTTAGATCAAGTCCAGAGGATGAATATATTCCCTCCCTCCTCACTACTGACAATGGTATCATAGAGTTTTAGATTTTGAATTGAATTGAATTTAATTTAATTTATTGTCATGTGTACCAAGGCACAGTGAAAAGCTTTGTCTTGCAAGCAATACAGGCAGATCACAGAGTTAAGTAGTATAGATAAGTATATAATAGGTAAACAGTGGCAAAACAAAAACACAGGTACAGGCGAATGTTTGTGAGTCCATTCAGTATTCTAACAACATTAGGGTATAAACTGTTTCGAAACCGGCTGGTGCGTGTGTTCAGGCTTCTGTACCTTCTCCCCTGATGGTAGAGCTTGCCAGGGTGGGATGGGTCTTTGAGAATGCTGGCAGCCTTTCCTTGACAGCGGGCCTGGTAGGTGGATCCTGTAGATGGGAGGTTGGCCTCTGATTGTCCGGGCCGAGTTCACCACTCTCTGTAACCGTCTCCGATCTTGAATTTTTAAACCAATGTGTATTTTCCCTCGTTAAAAATGTAGTTTAGCATGTGTTAAATCTATGAAGGAAAATGTCAGACAGACTACTTGAATTAATCAACGTTTAAGGAGTTTTATTGTAAATTTACTCAGTAAAATGCGTAAACATTACTAAAAAGGTAAAACCCCTCTCAAGTTCTGTGATATTTACCGACACAGTAACACACACCGTATCTTGTTCCGTTAGCTTGCAAAGGAAGATGGGGCTATTAAGCAATTACAGGTTTGATGTAAACTGTGTGATTGACATATATTCTAACATCATTTATTCTATGTTTGGGTAATTGGGGACTAAAGTTAGTACCATCTGGCTTGCTTCTAGTATTTCTGTGGCCGTGGTGAATTCTTTAAAGTAGCTTTTGAGGTCGAGCTTTCGAATTCAATTTTTTTTTGCACTACTAATGGATTTTTATTAACCTTAGATTGTTTATTTGATAAACTAGTGAGGTAAATATTGGAAGCACCATTTCTGGAAGAAGAGAGATTTCTGGGACTTTGAAGGTAACACCCATGTCTTGAGTGGTTAACAGTGAGGAAGAAGTTCTCAGGTTATAGGAAGTTATAGAGTTATTGGTTAGATGGATAGACCAGTGAAAGAATATAAGCCTATAAAATGTGAAGTGATGCAGTGTAGAAGAAGTAACAAGATAAGGAGTAACCAATAAATGGCAGGAGGCTAGCAGAGGGATTTGAGGTGCTTGTCCACCTATCTCTGATGTGGAGGACAGGTTAATTGGTGTGTTAAGAAGGCTTAAGGGACATTTGCCTTTACCAGTTGTTACATAAATTATAAGTGCTAGGCAGGTTATGTTGGAATTATACTTTGTTAGGCCGCTGTGTGGGGTTCAAGTCACCCCACAATAGGAAGGATGGGTAGCACTGGGGAGGCTGCAGATGAGATTCACCAGGTTGGTCCCTGGGATGGAGCATGAAGAGACACTGGATAGGCCCAAGTTGTTTTCTTCAGAGCAGAGAAAGCTGGGAGGGGGCATGATTGAGGCGCATGAGCATGGTGGAGAGGAAGCAGCTGTTCCCCTTATTTGAAGGGTCAGTCATGAGGGGCATAATTCTATGGTGAAGAGTAGGAGGTTTAGAGGGAATTTGAAGAAGCTTTATTTCACTTTGAAGTCTAGAATGTTCTGCCTGGGAGGATAGTTGAGGCAGGAAACCTCACAATCTTTAGAAATTATGTGGATAAGCACTTGAAATGTCACAAATTTCTAGGGTAAAGGCCAAATACTGGGAAGTAGGATTAGTGTAGATAGGTTGATGCAGACTCAATGGGTGGAAGGGCCTCTTCTGCTCTCTTTGACTCTATGACCAGTGATCCTGAGAAGGAAAGTATATAGTGCAACCTTGGACTAATAAATATTAGTAGCAGAGCAGAGGCATAGGGATAAAACCCTGAAGAGGTGACTTAAAACAGAGTATGTTCAAACTCAAGTACACAATAGCTTCAGAAATTTAGATAATAATTTAAAAACTTCCACCCATTGAGGTGTTAGAGACAGAGGACTGAATCTTAAATTTTTTGTGGCTAAGCTGAAGTTGGAGATTTGTTTAGAGGGATTTCTGTCACAACTGCAGTGTATCACTGAGCTGGGAAATCGTAAAGTTTATAGTGAGAGAGTAATTTCATGATTATATTGATGGCTCTGTGGGAATAGATTTAACTCAAATGTCCATGGCACTTCCAGCGCAATCTACCTGTTGAATGCTCCAACATTTTAAAAACATATCTGTATCCATTTCAACCATGAATAAGGACTTATTAAGGTTTTTGTGAAGATCTGTGTAGCTTGGGTTGTGGATGAGGTAGTTGGTTAGCTTGCCAAGCTGCTGC
This sequence comes from Chiloscyllium plagiosum, assembly GCF_004010195.1. NCBI lineage: Eukaryota > Metazoa > Chordata > Chondrichthyes > Orectolobiformes > Hemiscylliidae > Chiloscyllium > Chiloscyllium plagiosum. Next base: position 40,146,060 of record NC_057736.1, on the reverse strand, counting down.
ACTGTTGACCAGACTGGCCAGTTAAGTGAGTGACAGTTTTATTTCTATTTAAGTTCCTCTTGACTGCATCGCTCCACTGCATCACTCTTCAGGAACATCTTTCAGGCGGGTGCTATATCTTAACAGAGAGCGTGGTTGTCTATTCTTACACTATAGACAAGCGTGGAACTTTCCATCTTTTCTGGAAGCAGTCATGGGAGATCAGTCAAGCATAAAACCCTGATGTACCCTTGCCCTACAGAACAAGGACAAAACTCAAAAGTATCAAACGTCCCCTACGACTCTGACTGACTGAAGCCAGACTGGGAATTAAGGTTAAAAGGTTACTCCTCTATCTGGCTCAATTCCAGATGAGGAGAACAACTTGGGCAACTGTCCTCCTTTGTTTTCAAATGGCAATGAATTTGGAGTGAATGACAGCATGCTATTTGCCTGAAAAATATCATAAAACCGTTCAAAATGTCAGCGCTGCTGGAACTAGGTCACAAGGCTGAATCCAAATATTAGTTTATTGCAGCAATTGCAAATTCCTGCATCGGAGACTGTGATAAATATGGAGAATGAATGCCCTTGAAATTTCTTAATGGAATATTCATAATAAATGGAAGTCTTATTTTCTCAAAGACAAGGATTAGTATCATTTTTCAGATCCTAATTTTCTCTGGCCTGTCACTTCACTGCACCTCATTGCTTGCTAATATTTGATACTTTGACCCAGGTCCATTATGAGCAAGTATAGCTACTCCATACTAAAGAGCTACACTTAGAAAAGAAAGTGCTCAGAGGGAAGTAATGCAATATCAACAGCTGTGCCACTGCCACAATGACTAATGTGCATGGAATTTTATATTGTGAACATTTTGTGGGCTGACATGTCAACTAACGTTTGGCAACTGAAGTCTTCTTAAACCACAGGATCTGAATTGCTTTATTGAAATTGAATGCTTGCAATTTCAGTCATAAATGTTGGACAATTCATTATGTAACAAACTACTAAGCTGTAGCACAGCAACTGGCATTTAATATAGCAAGAGGCAGTATATTAAGGCAAGTCACCGCATTCATTTCATTTGGTGATGCACACAGTTAGAAAAGCTGCAGTCAGCCAAATGACCACAAAGGATTATAATATAAGGGTCAGGCATGGCTTCATTAATTGGTAGGTGATTCTGTATTAAAAGGTCACAGATGTCCCATTTTGGTAAATTGAAATAAATTCCTCATGAAAGCCCCAATGCAGTTGTTACACCTAAAATTGGAAGGGTTTGCCAATTTCTTTTCAGTCCCACTCCTCCATTGTTACAATTAAATTTGATGTGAAACAGAGTGGTGATGTGGCCAACGATGTAGGTTTTAGACCTCATCTAGTTTGGTGTTACATAGAACAGTAGAGCACAGTACAGGTCTTTCAGCCCATGATGTTGTGCTGAGCATTTATCTTAATCTAACATGAACCTAACCTATACATCCCTTAATTTACTGCTGCCCATGTGCTTGTCCAGCAGTCAGTTAAATGTCGCTAATGTCTCTGACTCTACCATCACCACTGGCAGTGCAATCCACGCACTCACCACTCTCTGTGTAAAGAACCTACCCTTGACATCGCCCCTATACCTTCCTGCAATCACCTTAAAATTATGACCCGTCGCGATTGCCATTTCTGCCCTGGGGAAAAGTCTCTGGCTATCTACTCTATCTATGCCTCTCATTACCTTGTACACCTCTACCAAGTCACCTCTCTTCCTTCTTCTCTCCAGTGTGAAATGCCTCAGCTCCCTCAACTTCCAGTCCAGGCAGCATCCTTGTAAATCTCCTCTATACCCTCTCTAAAGCATCTACATTCTCCTGATAATGAGGCGACCAGAAGGGGACACATTATTCCAAGTGTGGTCTAACCAGGGTTTTATAGAGCTGCAGAAAAATCTCACAGCTCTTAAACCCAATCCCTCTGTTAATTAAAGCCAAAATACCATACGCCTTTTTAACTACCCTATCAACTTGGGTGGCAACTTTGAGGGATCAATGTACATGGACCCCAAGATCCCACTGTTCCTCAACACTGCCAAGAATCCTGTCTTTAACCCTGTATTCAAAATTCAAATTCGACCTTCCAAAATGAATCATTTTGAATTTAACCAGGTTGAACTCCAAATGCCACTTCTCAGCCCAGCTCTACATCCAGTCAGTGTCTTGTTGTAGCCTGCAACTGCCCTCAACACTATCTACAACACCACTGACCTTTGTGTCATTGGCAAACTTACTAACCCACCCTTCCACTTCTTCATCCAAGTCTTTTATAAAAACTACAAAGAGCAGAGGCCCAAGAACAGATCCCTGTGGGACACCATGGGTCACCGACTTTCAAGCGGAATACTTTCCATCCACCACCACTCGCTGTCATCTTTCGGCCAACCAATTCTGTGTCCAGACAGACAAATGTTCCTGTATCCCAAAACTCCTAACAATTCTACCGTGGAGAACCTTATCAAATACCTTATTAAAATCCATATACACCACACCCATTGCTCGACCATAGTCAACTTGTCTCATCACATCCTCAAAGAACTCAATAAGGCTTTTGAGGCATGAACTACCCCACACAAAGCCATGCTGACTATCTTTAATCAAACTATGTTTTTCCAAATTGTCATAAATCATATCTCTCAGAATACTTTCCAGTACCTTGCTTACCAGAGAGGTAAGACTGACTGGTCTGTAATTCCCAGGGATTTCTCTATTCCCTTTCTTGAACAGAGGAACAACATCCACCTCCCTTCAATCATCCAGTACTACTCCCGTGGAGAGTGAGGATTGAGGATGCAAACATCATCACCAGAGGCGCAGTGATCTCATCCCTCGCTTCCCATCGTAACCTTAGATATGCCTGGTCCGGCCCTGGGGACATATCCATCTTGATGCTTTACAAAAGTTCCAGCACATTCATTTCCTTAATATCAATCTGGTCAAGCCTATTAACCTGGTCCATGGTGTTCTCACTATCAACAAGGTCCATCTCTCTAGTAAATACTGAAGCAAAAAACTCATATAGGGCCTCCCCTACCTCTTCAGACTCCAGGCACAAGTTCTCTCCACTATCCCTGATCGGCCCTACCCTCTCTCTGATCATTCTCTTATTCCTCACGTAAGTGTAGAATGCCTTCGGGTTTTCCCTAATCCTTCCCACCAAGGCTTTTTTGTGTCCCCTCCTAGCTCTCCTTAGCCCATTTTTATGTTCTTTCCTAGCTGCCCTGTAATCCTCTACAACTGTGCCAGAGCCTCGCTTTTTCAACTTTAAGTAAGCTTCCTTTTTCCTCTTGATGAGAAGCTCCTCTGTGCTTGTCATCCAACGCTCTATCACATTACCATTCCTTGCCTGTCTCAGTGGGACAAAGTTATCCAACACTCGCAACAAGTGATCCTTAAACAGCCTCCGCATTTCTGTTGTGCATTTCCCGTAGAACAATGTTCCCAATTCATACTCCACAGCTCCTGTCTAATAGCAGTATAATTTCCCCTTGCCCAATTAAATACACTCCCATACTGTCTGCTCTTATCTCTCTCCATGACTACAGTAAAGGTGAGGCAGTTGTGGTCACTGTCACCAAAATGCTCTCCTATTGAGAGATCTGACACCTGGCCTGGCTTGTTGCCTTGCACCAAATCCAATACGGCCTCCTCCCCTAGTTGGCCTATCTACATATTGAGTCAGGCTCCCTCCTGGACACACCTGACAAAATCGGCTCCATCCAGACCATCTGCACTAAGGAGGTTCCATTCAATATTAGGGAAGTTGAAGTCATCCATAACAACAACTCTGTTACATCTACACCTTTCCAAGATCTGCTGTCCAGTCTGTTCTTCCATCTCTCTGCTGCTCTTGAAGAGGGGTGTATAGAAAACACCCTGTATTCAAAATTCAAATTCGACCTTCCAAAATGAATCATTTTGAAATAAAGTGACTGCTCCTTTCCTGTTATTGATTTCCACCCATACTGACTCAGTAGACAAACCCTCCTCAACAACCTCCTTTCCTGCAGCTGTGATGCACTCTCTAGTTAACAATGCAACTCCCCCTCCTCTTTTACCCTTCCCCGCCCCCCCTCCCCCTAGTTCTTCTTAAAAGATCTGAACTCTGGAACATGTAGCAACCATTCCTGCCCCTGTGAAATCCATGTCTCCGTTATGGCCGCAACATCGTAATTCCAAGTACTGATTCATGCTCTAACTTCATCACTCTTATTCCTGATACTCCTTGCATTGAAATGGACACACTTTAACACATCCCTTTGACTGTGTATCCTTCCTGATAGACTCCATGCATTTTATTTCTGCCATTCAAAAACTGCCCTCTCCTTTGATCTGTAGCTCCGGTTGCCATCCCCCTGCCAAACTTATTTAAACCCTTCTGAAGTGCTCGAGGAAATCTCCTGCCCAGGGCATTGGTGCCCCTCCAGTTTAAATGCAACCTGTTCCTCATGTACAGGTCCCACCTTGCCCAGAATGTGCCCCAGTGATCTACGTATCTGAAGCCCTCCCTCCTGCACCAGCTCTGTAGCCACGTGTTTAGCTGCACTTGCTCCCTGTTCCTCGCCTCACTGCCACGTGGCACCAGTAGTAAAACTGAGATTACTGCTCTGCTTGTCCTGCTTTTTACCTTCCAACCGAACTCCCTGAAATCACTTTTTAGATCCTCATCCCAATGTGCACTGCAGTTTCTGGCTGCTCCCCCTCCCCCTTCAGAATCTTGTAGACTTGATCAGAGACATCCTGGACCCTGGCACCTGGGAGGCAACATACCTTCCGCGAGTCCCGTTCGCGACCATAGAATCTCCTGTCTGTTCCTCTGACTACTGAGTTTCCCACCACTGGTGCTTTTCTATTCTGCCCCCCAACCCCAACACCTTCCTTTCTGAGCCACAGAGCAAGGCTCAGTGCCAGAGACCTGGCCACTATGGCTTTCCCCTGGTTGGTCGTCCACCCCAACAGTATCCAAAACAGAAACTTATTATTGAGGGAAATGGCCACTGTCCCCCTGTTCCCTTTCTGTCCCCTGACTATAACTCCAGCTACCTTTTTTCCTGTACCTGAGGTGAGGCTACATCCCTGTAACTCCTCTCTATTATCCCCTGCGCCTCCTGAGTGATCTGAAGTTCATCCAGCTCCAGCTTCAGTTCCCTAACGCGATTTCTGAGGAGCTGTTTGTATTAGAAATTATTTGGCTGAATCTATTTCATCAATGAGGAATAACTGGTTTATTTAATTTAGTAAACTATACATATAAAAGATTATTGACAGAAAAAAGTAGATTTGAGTTGAATTAAATCCGAACATTGGAAATCTAAAATGACATAACAGTCGAGCAATGATTGAGCACCACACAGAATGCCATCTCACAATGGCAAATTCGATAAAACACATCATGCAGATTTCTCAGTAGATGCTAGTAACACTGTGGGTCATCAAGTCTCCTTGAAACTTCACAAAGGAACGCAATTCTTTACTTTTGACAGTCTGGCCTTGAAACTCCCTCAAGAGCCGTTCTGTCATGGACTACCTCATAACTATTCACATTTGTCCACTGTTCTTTCGTGTGACCATACTCTCCCAGACTCTGAAACTCGTGTCCAGCATTTACTCACAGACACACATCCAGATGTTCACAAACAGCAGGTGTCACCAACAAGTACTGTTCCAAATGTTGTTTACTGAGTTCTAACTTGGCTCAGTTGCTTTGGGCCTTCAATAGCACTTTCTGCTGCACTGGACTGTGAGTGAGTACCCAGTACTCCCTGGACTTCTCTGACCCCTCACCACAAACAGCTACTTCCACTACTGTAGCACTTCAACACAACTGAACCCTGGGAAGTTCTGTTGAAATGGACCAACCATATACTATAGTAGCTGCAAGAGCTGGTCAAAAACTTGGGAATAATGCAGTGAGTAACAGCTCAGGAGTTGACCTCCTAACTGCCTAAGCCTGTCTGCAATCTCCAAGGCACGAGCAAGGAGATTGCAGACAGGCTTAGGAGTGAAAATCCAACACTCCAAAGCTCAGGACCATCCATGGCCAAATAGTATCCTTGATTGCTACCCCAACATTGACCATTCACTCTCCCTAACATCACTGCCTGCAGAGTGTAACATCGAGGAGTTGGATGACAAAAATTTGTTAAGGTTACTCTGACAGCACTTCACAAATGCACAACCTCGACCACCTGGAAGAACAAGGATAGCAGAGATATTGATCTAGCACCTTTAACTTTCACTCCAGGTCACACATCTTCGAAATATATTGCTTATCTCTTCACTGTCCCTGGATCACAATCAAGGTTATAGTTTATTCCTAGACCACAGAAGTTTAAGAAGGAGACTTGTCACTGACTTCTCAAAAGGAATTCAGGATGGGCAATGATCTTGCCAATAGCACACCATCCAATAAATGGACAAGATATTCAGATTATTTGCCCAGTATCACGACATTCATCACGGGATCTTCTGGACAGACTGACTGCAGCTTTTCTTACAACAAATAAATGGCATATTTCAACAAGGTTCTGATATTTTGATAAAGGATTTTGGAATTTCTTCAGACTGTAAAAGGTGCAAATTATGTCCAAGCTTTCTCTTGATATTTGTTTTATTTTTCTCTTTGAAGTAAAATGTATTGGAACAGCAACAACACATCTGCACTTAGTCTTAATAAACGTCCAAATTAACAATGGCAAGTATATATTGAGTCAGACAGCACGGAAACAGACCGTTTGGTCCAACTTGTCCAAGCCGACTAAGTTTCGCGAACTAAACTGCTCCCAATTGTCCGTATTTGGCCCATATCCTTCTAAACCTTTCCTGTTCATGTAACTGCCTAATGTCGTAACTGTACCTGCATCTATTTTTCTTCTGGCAGTTTATTCAACACACCCTCTGTGTGAAAAGGTTGCCCCTCAGGTCCCTTTTAAATATTTCTCCTCTCATCTTAAAAATATACCCCCTAGTTTTGAGGACCACATCCCAAATAAAAGACCTTGTCTCTTTACCTTATCTATGCCCCTCATAATTTTATAAACCACAATAAAGTCACCCCTCAACCTCCTATGCTCCAGTGAGAAAAGTCCCAGCCTATCCTTGTAGCTCAAATCTTCCAGTTCGGGTATGATCCTGGTAAATCTTTTCTGAACCTTCTCATATTTAATAATCTCCTACCTCTAGCAGAGTGGCGAGAACTGGACATAGTACTCCAGAAGAGGCCTCAACAATATCCTGTGAAACCTTAACATGACATCCCAACTCCTATACTCAATGGTCTAGAGATGTACAGGATGAGATAGATGGATAGTGAGAGCCTTTTTCCTCGGATAGTGATGGTTAGCATGAGGGGACATAGCTTTAAATTGAGGGGTGATAGATATAAGACAGACGTCAGAGGTAGTTTCTTTACTCAGAGTAGTAGGGGTGTGGAATACCCTGCCTGCAACAGTGGTTATCAAGCTCACAATGAATCCCATCTGATTTAACTTTACTTATCAGTTCAACATACAGAACCTGATCAAAAGCCTTTCTAAAGTCCGTTCAGCTTTTAGTAAAGACAAGGTTTACCACTCTGCCCTCATCAATGTTTTTGGTGACGTCCTCAAAAAACTCAATCAAGTTTGTGAGACATGATTTCCCATGCACAAAGCCATGTTGACTGTCCCTAATCAGCCCGAGGCAAAACTGAGAACTGCAGATGCTGGAAATCAGAGTCTAAATTAGAGAGGGATGCTAGAAAAGCACAGCAGGTCAGGCAGCATCCAAGGAGCAGGAAAATTGACGTTTCAGGCAAAAGCCCTTCATCAGGAATGAAGGCAGGGAGCCTCCGGAGTGAAGAGATAAATGGAAGAGGGGTGGGACACTTCGACCCCAGGGCATTAATGTGGACTTCACCAGTTTCCTCATTTCCCCTCCCCCCCCCCCCCCCCCCCCACCTTACCCCAATTCCAACCTTCCAGCTCAGTCACATCCTCATGACCTGTCCTACCTGCCAATCTTCCTGACCACCTATCTGCTCCACCCTCCTCTCTGAACAATCGCCTTCATCCCCACCCCCATTCACCTATTGTACTCTTGGCTACCTTCTCCCCAGCCCCACCCCACCCTCCCATTTATCTCTCCACCCTGGACGCTCCCTGCCTTCATTCCTGAAGAAGGGTTTTTGCCCGAAATGTCGATTTTCCTGCTCCTTGGATGCTGCCTGACTGGCTGTGCTTTTCCAACACCACTCTAATGTAGACCCTAATCAGCCCTAGTCTCTCCAAATGCATGCAAATCCTACCTCTGAGAACCCCCTCCAACAACTTCCCCACCACGAATGTTAGATTCACAGCTCTGCAGTTCCCAGGCTCCTCCTTACAGCCTTTCTTAAATAAAGGCACAACATTAGCCACCTTCCCGTCTTCTGGCACCTCACCACATCTGTTGATGACAGAAATATCTCTGCTTGGGGCCCGGCAATTTCTTCCCTAATGTCCCGGGATATACTTGATCAGGTTCTGGACATTTATCCACCTTTATGTTTTTTTTAAGACCTCCAGCACTTCCTCTTCTCTCATGTGGACTGTTTTCAGGACATTAGTACCTATTTCCCCAAGTTCCCTAGCCTCCAATTCCTTCTGCACAGCAAATACCGATGTGAAATATTTGCTTTGTATCTCTTTCACCTCCTGTAGTCCTACACATAGTCAACCTTTTTGATATTTAAGGAGCCCTCTTCTCTCCCTCGTTGGTCATTTACTTTTAATGTACTTGTACAATCTCTTTGGATTATGTTTAACCTTATCTGCCAAGGCTATCTCATATCCCCTTTTTACTCTCCCAATTTCTCTCTTAAGAATGCCCCTGCACCCCTTATATTTTTAAAGAGTTTCATTTGATCTCAGTTGTCTATACTAATAGTCAGCGGGAAATTGAGAAACAAATTTGTAAGGAGATTTCAGATATCTGTAAGAATAAAAGGCTATGGTAGGGGATTTCAACTTTCCAAATATAGAGTGGGACTGACATAGTGTTAAGGGTTTAGATGGAGAGGAATACAAATGGAATAAAAATGGAATACAAGAAAATTTTCTGAGTCGGTATGTGGATGTACCTACTGGAGAAGTTGCAAACCTTGACCTACTCTTGGGAAATAAGACAGGGCAGGTGACTGAGGTGTCAGTGGAGGAGCATTTTTAAATCTAATAATTCTATTAGATTTAAAATAATGATGGAAAAGGATAGACCAGATCTAAAAGTTGAAGTTCTAAATTAGAGGAAGGCCAATTTTGAAGGTATTAGGCAATAACTTTCAAAAGCTGATTGGGTGCAGATGTTTACAGGTAAAGGGACAGCTGGAAAATGGGAAGCCTTCAGAAATGAGATAAAGAGAGTCCAGAGAAAGTATATTCCTGTCAGGGTGAAAGGAAAGGCTGGTAGGTGTAGGGAATGCTGGATGACTAAAGAAATTGAGGTTTTGGTTAAGAAATAGAAGGAAGCATATGTCAGGTACAGACAAGATAGATCGAATGAGTACTGAGAGTATAAAGGCAGTAGGAGTAAACTTAAGAGGGAAATCAGGATGGCAAAAAGGGTACATGAGATACCTTTGACAAATAGGGTTAAGGAGAACCCAAAGGGTTTTCACAAATACATTGAGGACAAAAGGGTAACGAGGAGGAGAAAACGGCCCCTCAAAAATCAGCAAGGCAGCCTTCGTGTGGAACTGCAGGAGTTGGGGGAGACAATAGTGTTCATTGTGGAAAAGGACATAGAAGATATAGAATGTAGGGAAATAGATGGCGACACCTTGAAAAATATCTGTATTACCAAGGAGGAGGTGCTGGATGTCTTGAAATCTCAAAAGTGGATACATCCCCAGGATCTGATCAGGTGTACCTGAAAACTCTGTGGGAAGCTGGGGAAGTGATTGCTGGGCCTCTTACTGAGATATTTGTATCATCAATATTCATAGGTGAGGTGCGGGAAGACTGGAGGTTGGCTAACGTGGTGCCATTATTTAAGAAAGATGGTAAGGACAAGCCAGGGAACTATAGAGTGGTGAGCCTGATGTCGGAGTGGGTAAGTTGTTGGAGAGAATCCTGAGGAACAGGATATACATATATTTGGAAAGGCAAGGACTGATTAGGGAAAGTCAACATGGCTTTGTGCATGGGAAATCATACAAGCCAGGGAACTATAGAGTGGTGAGCCTGATGTCGGAGGTGGGTAAGTTGTTGGAGAGAATCCTGAGGAACAGGATATACATGTATTTGGAAAGGCAAGGACTGATTAGGGAAAGTCAACATGGCTTTGTGCATGGGAAATCATGTCTCACAAACTTGACTGAGTTTTTTGAAGAAGTAACAAAGAAGATTGATGAGGGCAGAGCAGTAGGTGTGATCTATATGGACGTCAGTAAGGCATTCGACAAGATTCCCCATGGGAGACTGGTTAGCAAGGTTAGATCTCATGGAATACAGGGAGAACTAGCCATTTGGATGCAGAACTGGGGTGAGAGTAGAAGACAGAGGGTGGTGGTGGAGGATTGCTTTTCAGACTAGAGGCCTGTGACCATTGGTGTGCCACAAGGTTCAGTGCTGGATCCACTACTTTTAGTCATTATATAAATGATTTGGATATGAACATAGGAGGTATGGTTAGTAACTTTGCAGATGACACCAAAATTGGAGGTGTAGTGGACAGCGAAGAAGATTACCTCAGAGTACAATGGAATCTTGATCAGATGGACCAATGGGCTGAGGAGTGGCAGATGGAGTTTATCTTAGATAAATGTGAGGTGCTGCGTTTTGAAAAAGCAAATCAGAGCAGAACCTACACGCTTAATGGTAAAGTCCTAGGGGGTGTTGTTGAACAAAGAGACCCTGGAGTGCAAGTTCATAGTTCCTTGAAAGTATAGACACAGGTAGATAGGATAGTGAAGAAGGCGTTTGGTATGCTTTCCTTTATTGATCAGAGTATTGAGTATAGGAGTTGGGAGGTCATGTTGCGGCTGACAAGGACATTGGTTAGGCCACTGTTGGAATACTGCATGCAATTCTGGTCTCCTTCCCATCAGAAAGATGTTGTGAAATTTGAAAGGGTTCAGAAAAGATTTACAAGGATGTCGCCAGGGTTGGAGGATTTGAGCTATAGGGCGAGGCTGAACAGACTGGGGCTGTTTTCCCTGGAGCATCAGAGGCTAAGGGGTGACCTTATAGAGGTTTATAAAATTGTGAGGGTCATGGATAGGATAAATAGACAAAGTCTTTTCTTTGGGTTGGGGGAGTCCAGACGTAGAGGGCATTAGTTTAGGGTGAGAGAGGAAAAATTTTAATGGGACCCAAGGGGCAACTTTTGGGTGCATCTATAGAAACAGCTGCCAGAAGAAATGGTAGAGGCTGGTACAATTGCAACATTTAAAAGACATCTGGATGGGTATATGAGTAAGAAGGGTTTACAGGGATATGGGCCAAAAGTTGGCAAATGGGACTAGATTGGATTGGGATACCTGGTCAGCGTGGATGAGTTGCACTGAAGGGTCTGTTTCCGTGCTGTACATCTATGACTCTAAGACCTAATATACTCCTACTTATTCTTAACCAGAGCCTCAATATTTTTAGTCATCCATTGCTCCCAACTCTTACACGTCTTACCCTTCACTCTAAAATAATGCCTCTGAAAACTCTCATTATTTCACTTTTGAAGCCTCTCACTTGCCAGTTGTCCCCTTATCTGCGAACAGTCTACTCCAATCAACTCTTTAAAATTCCTTCTTATACCATCAAAATTTGCCTTATTCCAATTAAAATCTTTACCTTTTATTAAGGCCTATCCTTTTTCATAACTATTTTAAAACTGGTAGAATAATGATCACTGGCCCGCAAAGTGCTTCCTCATTAACACTTAAGTCACTTCCTCTGCTTATTTCCCAAGAAAAGATCATGTTTTGTTACTTTTCTAGTAGGTACATCTACATATTGGTAAAGAAAATGTTCTTAATAAATTCCTCATCATCCAAGCTCCTAACAGTATGACTGTCCCAATCTATGTTTAGAAATTTAAAACCCCTGACTATTACAGCCCTATTATTCTTGTTACATATTCTGAGACATATAACAGATGTCTCTTCATACTTGGTCCTCAATTTCCTCTGACTATTCGGGAGTCCTATAGTACAATGCCATCAAGGTAGTCACCTCTTTCCCATTCTTGAGTTCCGCCCATCCCGCTTCATTGGATGAACCCCCAGGAATATCTTCTCTCAGTACAGCAGTAATGTTTTCCTAAATCAAAAACACAACTCCTCCTCCTCTTTTGCCTCACTTTCTATCCTTCCTATCGCATCTATATCCAGGAACATTGAGATTCCAGTCCTGTCCCTCCCTCAGCCATGTTTCTGTAATAGCTACGTGTCCCAGTCCCAATTTCCATACTTGCCCTGAGTTCATTTGCCTTAACTGTAAGACCCCTGGCATTGAAATGAATGCAGTTTAATTCTTCAGTTACCTCATTCTCTGACTTGCTCTTGGCTGCCTTTTCTAATTAGCATTCTCTTTTTAAATTCTTAACCATCCTCCTCTGTCTTTCTATTCTGACTCCTACTTTGGATCCCTCTGACTCCCCTCCTCACTAGTTTAAAGGCTCTTGAATAGCACAAGCAAATCTCCCTGCCGGGATAATGGTTCCCTCCCAATTCAGGTGAAAACCATCCTATTGGAACAGGTCTCTTTTGCCCCAGGAGAGATCCCAATGATATAAAAATCTGAATCCTTCCCCACTGCACCATCTCTTCAGCCAATGATTTCTCTGCTGTCTCTTCTTACTCCTACTCTCACTCGCGCGTGGCAGCAGGAGTAATCCAGATTACTACCTTTTGCGATGCTGTTTTTTAACCTCCTATCTAACTTCCTCTATTCACTCTGCAAAGCATCAACCCTTTCCCACATTATGCCATTCTTGCCAGTGTGTACAACAGCTTCCAATTTCTCACTCTCCCCTTTGACAATACGCTGCAACTGTTTTGAAACATCCTTGACCCTGGCACCAGGGAGGCAACATGCCATCCTGAATTCTCGCCCACTGATAGGAGAGTCCCTGATAACAATTATTTGAATTTGAGTCTCCCATTATCAGTATTCTACAGCTCATGCTTCTCCAAGTGATCTGTTCCCGTCTCAGGACATTTTCTAGAAGCATTTCATAACGAGAAGCTCTTGTTGATGCAAAAGTATCAGGAAAGAACATCTCCGCTGGCTTTAAAACACTTTCCGGTGTAGTGGGCATTTTCCACTCTATTAAACGTGACCGTGGCCATCCATCCATTGATTTCAAATTGCAATGGATGTGGTCTGAAGACCTTGTTATTTCTATAAAAATTGAAGGCAATTGCTTTTAAGATGGAAATTATTGAGTTTTCTGGTTGGTTCACATGTGGGCCCACTTGGTTCACAGTGCTGTGGAACAGGTTAGATGTACAAGAAACTCTTTTCCTGTCAGTCATTGCTTGTTTCTTTGCACATGGGGATGGCTGTGTGAAGCCAGACTTGCTTCTGTCTCTTTGCTGACAACAGAGGATTTTGAGAAGTGACACCATATCACCCCTTCCCTTTGTCGCGCCTGATGTTGAACAATACAAGGTGGCAGCAGAAATGGTGGGAAAAGACGCTGTACATTTCTGCACTGTTCTTTCTCACAGTGACAACGATAGAGCACTTACAAACATCTTGTCGTTTGACTGATTTACAACGTTTGAATTCCTCCTTGTTATTCAGTACAAACAGCTTGTGACTAGATAGAACAGCTACTGCAGCAAGTAATGCATCAGTAAACAGACATTTTCATTCCACCCCTGCTTTTTCGTGTGTCAGACCTTTTTATTAGTTTGATAGGTTCTCAGCCAGCTAGTTATTATTTTGGCTTGGCCTGGTCTATCATGTCAACCCTGTGTATGAAGTAATATTTAAACGTAGTTATAAAAGAGATCGATTCAGAGCTCTCCTTTTTCACCTATCGTATTCCCAACGCCCCTCCCCCAAGTCCCTCCTCCCTACCTTTTATCGTAGCCTGCTTGGCACACCCTCCTCATTCCTGAAGAAGGGCTCATGCCCGAAATGTCGATTCTCCTGCTCCGTTGATGCTGCCTGACCTGCTGCGCTTTTCCAGCAACACATTTTTAAGCTCTGATCTCCAGCATCTGCGGTCCTCACTTTCTCCTCGTTAAAATGTTCATGCCCAGTTAAAGCAATAGTATTTAGGCTGAAAACAAGCTGTGTTTTACATACAAGCTGTAGATCTGAATGGTCAGCTTGAATGGTCATGTTTTCAGGTTGTCATGTTGACACAATAATTATGCTGTAATATACCCCCAATTGAAAACAAAGTGCACCGTAATATTTTCTGTTATCTGATCATATGGGTTTGCTTCTATGGATATAGAAGATCTGTGGTTTATTTTTGTTAACTTGAATAAAATGACCTGGAGGTGTGTCACTGAATAGAGTACGGGGAAATTCATATCACATAAAGAGACCCCACACCTCTAGGTGATGTCAGCCACAGTATGATTACATCCAATGTGATTTTTAATTCATCATATTCAAGAAGGAGATTGTCTATTCAATGGAACTTTATGCTCATCAGACTATAATCCATTCTTGGACAATTCTTGTTTCCCAATCTGTCCATTCAGATACTTGAGAATTTAATAATTGGTATGTTTACTTTTGAAAGGGAAGGTCTTGACCTAGTTGAGGGGATGGTACACCGTGTGGGTGGCACGGTGGCACAGTGGTTAGCACTGCTGCTTCACAGCACCAGGGACCCAGGTTCAATTCCAGCCTTGGACGACTGACTGTGTGGAGTTTGCACGTTCTCCCCGTGTCTGCGTGGGTTTCCTCCAGGTGCTCCGGTTTCCTCCCACAGTCCAAAAATGTGCAGGTCAGGTGAATTGGCCATGCTAAATTGCCCGTAGTGTTAGGTAAGGGGTAAATGTAGGGGTATGGGTGGGTTGCGCTTCGGTGGGGCGGTGTGGACTTGTTGGGCTGAAGGGCCTGTTTCCACACTGTAAGTAATCTAATCTAATCTAATCTACAGTGGGATAAAACAATTCAGTTTGTTGGAGTATCAGCAATTCTGGGCCCAACTTCTGAGCAATATGGGTAATGGCAAAATAGTTGGGAAAATACAATGAGAATGGGGGGACAAAAAGGTGATTCTCGACATTGAGGAAGACCACTCTCTGATTTTCTGCATAAGGTTTGAATGTCCAGGTGAGAATTTCACTAGTTATCGGGGCCCAGTGCTGAGGTGAGGAAATCAAGTGTTGTGAATGGAAGCAGAATGCTGGAATGCAGAGAGGGCAATTATTGTGTGTGTGTATGGTGGGTGGGTTGGGGGTGGGGGTTTGTGGTGAACTCAGCATCCAAGGGTGGGAGATGATTCTGCATGGGATGACACAGGATGCCGTAGTGTGGGGGAGTCATTGATGGTAACCACCACCCCAGTTTCAATGGGGAAGGAAGGTGGGGCACTTGAGGGTGAGAATGCGGGGAGGATGAAATCTAGTAGAGTGAATGTAATGCAGAATGAGGAATGTAATGCAGAAAGGAATATAAAGGTGGTGAAGGAGGGGAAGGGGAGCCGCTGGGGTAACAGAAGGATCTCTCTCTCCTCTCCCTCTCTCTCGCTCTCTCTCTTTCTTACCACCTCCACCCCCCACCCCCCCCCCCCCACCCCCCCCACCCCATGGGAGAGGGTTTCATTTGTATGTGATATGAAACCCGTTAAAAGACAACTGACTTAATCAGACACTCACATGCAAGATTAAAGGCATGCACAGTCAAGATATCCTACATGTGTACCTTATGTAATTGTCCAGGAATGTTACGCTATAAACGAGCAATGTTGATCATGAAATTTGAACAGTACAAATTACCCCATGAATCACTGTGAAGCAGAACTAGTTGTAAGCAATCTTTTAAAAGCATTATGTATGGACAACAATTCACAAGCACATTGTAAGGTCCCATAGGCTGCAAGGAATTTGCACATTCTCCCCATGTCTGCATGGGTTTCCTCCGGGTGCTCCGGTTTTCGCCCAGAGTCCAAAGTTGTGCAAGTTAGGTGAGTTGGTTGTGCTAAATGGCCCATAGTGCCAGGTGCATTAGTCAGAGGGAATTGGGTCTGGGTGGGTTACTCTTCGGAGGGTCGGTGTGGACTTGTTGGGCCAAATAGCCCATGTGCATGCTGTAGGGAATCCAATGTAAAGAAGGTATAGGGCTTCTTTTCTCTCTCTCATTAACTGTATGCCAAGACATGCTCTTATATATGATGCTGCCTCTGTTGGGTCATATGTGGAGAGAACAAGGTTTCAATGATTTCATGTGTTGACAATCCCCCAATCTCTCCTAGGAACCCTCCAACCACAAGGGATGAACTCGGATTTCACCAGTTTCCTCATTTCCCCTCCCCCCACCCTGTCTCAGTCAAATCCATCAAATTCAGCACCGCCTTCCTAACCTGGGATCTTCTTCCCGACCTCTCCGCCCCCACCCCAGTCTGACCTATCACCCTCACCATGACCTCTTTCCACCTATCACATTTCCGACGCCCCTCCCCCAAGTCCCTCCTCCCTACCTTTTATCTTAGCCTGCTGGACAAACTTTCCTCATTCCTGAAGAAGGGCTTATGCCCGAAACGTCGATTCTCCTGTTCCCTGGATGCTGCCCAACCTGCTATGCTTTTCCAGCAACACATTTCCAGCTCTAATCTCCTCCTGTATCTGCATGTATGACTTGTTCTGCATACATCTGATTAAGGCGGATGATGGAAAAGTCCATGAAGAGGCTCTCCTTGTCAGTCTGTGGTAAACTGTTGTGTGAACTGTGACTGTAGACTGCTTGCATTTCTAAGGAGCTGAGCTGTTACTGATGTTCCTCATATCAGCTTATTGGAACCATCACCACTGGATCCAGCCATCAGGTATCATTGTTACTGTAACCACTGTACATTGTAGCCCTGTAGAAATTGCGAAGGAACATAACTACCTGCAAGCCTAGGACCAGCAGTTGCTGAACAGTCTGAGGAATCTTCAGCAGATCCTCTCGGGTCCCCTTTGAGGCACAAGAGGCTCCACAATCTTTTGTCCAAAATGTTGTTTTCTCCCGATCAAGGAAGTGCACCACCGCTGCTGAAAGGAGCATGTCCCAGAGCACCATTGTAACTGTATCATCTGCTGGAGCAACTGTGCAAGTGTTACATTGAGAGCACCAAATTATAACATAACTGCCTACTTTAACAAGAAAGGATTGTATGTGGTCTCTGTCCAAGTCTTCTGTGATCATTGGTACCACATCTTAGAGTCTGTCTTGGATACCCTGGAAGCTGCCATGATTCCTACATCCTTGAGAGCTCTCACATTCTTGCTTCATTTTAAAGGCTGGAAGCCTTGCAAAGATGGCTGTTAGGAGAGAAAGACCATTCTGTCCAGCCATAGCTCATGACTACATTTTGCATACCCCTGACTGAGATTGGGTGTGGATGCAGTCCAGCCCATTGGCATCATCATGGGGCAGATGACAGGCCTCCTCAAGATGTGATGAGATGATTGGATAGGTTTGGCAGTCCTTGTAGTACACCATACAGAACACCCATAGTCATTGCATGCTGTGCTCTACTTAACTGGAGCCAGCTGAGAGGGGATATGATGGATGCTGAAAATCTGGGAGAATAGCAGCACTCTTCTGAGGAGGGAGATGAGGGTGTTAACAGGAAAAACATTACTTTCAGCATGATAGAGTGGAGCAGCATGGGCCCAAGCCAGTTAGGACTGAATTGACATTGAATTCTAATCGAACTGAGTTAGTTTACATCATGAATTATGGACTAGACATTTGTTGCAATTGGAAAGGGAAGAAGCTCCTGTTTAGTGCAACGCTTTAGTTTCTTTTGCCATGGTTTTTCCTGTTAATGTTAGCAACCAGTTCCAGGCTTCACAGCATCTGCTCTCTCATTCAACAACTCTAAGATGTTTATATGCTTGTTTGCATGTTGGGGAAAGAGCAATTCTTCTCTGAGGAAGACAACTCCAAAGTAATGGAGAGAAGATGATTGTACTTGCCCTCACACAGAGAGCAGAAGTTCATTAACTATCTTCATTAACTATCTTCCTTAATCTTCCTTTGAAAGGTTAAATGACGTTACCAGGCTAGGCTGGTAAAGTCTGATGGTGTTGTCTCCTCTGGTGGTACTAGGGGGACAAATGTGGCAGTCCTCTCCATGACCCTGCTCACCAGGACCTCAAGGTCACTGTCAGCAATGTGGGTGCCAAGTTGCCTGTGTCTGATGTCTCCTTTACAATTCTGAGGCACAAGAACTCCTGAAGGCCAGCTCCTGGCTTGCAGTGTTTGAAATGGTGCCAGTGAATGTTTACATATGGCACTGGTGACATAGGTACTGGGGAGCAAGATGATGCGAATGTGGTGATGTGAAGGCACACTCGTACTTAATGAGGTGAGCACCCTCAATTTTGCGAAAGTTACATGACTTGGAGTTCAAACTCCCCGAAATGGACTTTTAGCCAAATTTTGGGACAGCTGGTCCTTTGTTTCTTGAATTGAATTATTTTGGCCACAAACCCTCTTTCATATGATGAGCACATACACTGTAGGCTAACATGAAAGGCAGTACTATGTTGTCAGTTATATAATCTTCTGAATAAGGTGGTAAACGGGTGTTCTCTTCGCTAGTTAAAGTATATATAGAAGATCTTGTGGCATTATTTGAAAAAAACAATGGTTCCTGCCAAAGGCTCAGCTAGTACTCTTCCTAAACCACCATTAATCTCTCAGGCAACAATGTCAGAAATAGCCATTTACCTGACTGATTCTGTGTGGACCCTTGCTGTGTACAATTTGCTAACTGCCTGAAAGCAACCATGGTTGCACGTCAAAAGCAATACATTGGTAAGTTCAGTCCATGAAAATTATTAGCACAAGTACTTTCTCTCACTCGCTCGCTCCCTCTCTCTCTTTCGATTTCCAAAAGGCTTTTGCTAAAGTTCCTCATCAAAAGCAGTGACTAACACTGAAAGTAATGGGAATAAAATGTAATGTTGGAATGTGCTGGAGATGCAGTGCAGAATACAGTAAACACATACGAGGGTCATACCTAAAATATCTGCATGCAGTAACATGGGGAAATGGCAGCATAGTGGTAGTGTCACTTGGTTAGTAGTCGAGAAGCTAGGTTAATACTGTGAGATTCAAATCCCACTTGATTTGGTGGAATTGAATTTTGATTGCAATCTGGAATTGAAAGCTAGTCTCAGTTATGATGACAATCTAACTATCTTCGATTGTCAGAAAAAAACCCACCTGTTATCTTTACCTGGTCTGCTGTATGTGACACCAGACCCACAACAGTATGGTTGACAATTAGCTGCCTTGTGAAATTGCTAAGCATGCCGCTTAGTTGCAGGATTCGTAAGGGACGGGAAACCAGTAAAAGCAAAGTATTGTGGATGCTGGATATCTGAAATGATGGCCAAGTGCCGGAGAAAGTCAGCAGGTCTGACTGTCTCTGTGAAGAGAGAGACAGAGTTGATGTTTCTTTTTTTATTATTATAGGGGAAATAAATGTTAGTACTGCTTGAGACATCTTCGTACCATCAAAGAATTGTTCAAAAAGCATAGCCCTTTCACAGGCTGCAAGCAAGCCAGCACCTACTGGTTACTGTATACAGCTTCACTTAAGTTATCTGCGCACTCCAAAGGAAAAAGAGAGAGAACATTGATCGTTATACATTGGAACATGCTATAAAAGCGCCTTGCTAAGACGATTGATTTCATCGAAGAAAGAAGACAAAATGCTGTGGAAATATTCAGCAGGTCAAATAGGATTTCCCGTGAGAAGCAAGTTTAGTGTTTCAGGTTAGTGGCATTCCTTCACAATCTGAAATGTGGCTCTGTATGTGCACTGAGTCTGAATGACCCTGGAGCCCTCTTAAAATGGTGAGCCTGTCCTAATTCCAGGATTCCCAACTCCCTTACTGGGCATTCCGATTTTTGTGAGTATCATTTAAGAGTTGTAAGAGGCACTCTGACTTAGTTAAGTTGCATATCATGGCTCTCTGTAATTTTTCCATGTTCATATTAAAGTATTGTGTTTCTTTGGAGTGTCATGAGCCATAAACTGCATAAGGGAATTGTTCGCTGTTTAAATACAAGTCATGTTATTATCCAGACCTTTAACATAGGAATAACAGAAATTTCAAGCACTTGAAATGTGTTTATCAGTGTCTACATAATATGTGGGTGGCACGGTGGCACTGTGGTTAGTACTGCTGCTTCACAGCGCCAGAGACCCGGGTTCAATTCCCGCCTCAGGCGACTGACTGTGTGGAGTTTGCACATTCTCCCCGTGTCTGCGTGGGTTTCCTCCGGGTGCTCCAGTTTCCTCCCACAGTCCAAAGATGTGCAGGTCAGGTGAATTGGCCATGCTAAATTGTCCGTAGTGTTAGGTAAGGGGTAAATGTAGGGGTATGGGTGGTTTGCGCTTCGGCGGGTCGGTGTGGACTTGTTGGGCCGAAGGGCCTGTTTCCACACTGTAAAGTAATCTAAAGTAAAGTAATCTAAAAATCTAAAATGTGCAATTGACAGCAGAGATCAGAGATTAGTGTCAATCAAGCTGGGGCTCCGATGTTTCAACAGTGTAATGGACGTCTGGACTCCCTGCTCAGCCTCATTTAACATTCTTAAGCTGAACTGGATGGATTGAGGGATATAGCCTATCCAGGTGGGGTTGGGGAGGAGTGGGTAAGTGCCATTGATGATAGGCTTTGACGATAAGGGCTAACGGGCCTTGTGTTTTAATTATGGCTGGAATGAAGTCTACAGCGTCAAGTCTGTCCTGTTCAATAATTTGAAAGGCTTCAGATGAAGGGCTTTTGCCTGAAATGTCGATTTTCCTGCTCCCCGGATGTTGCCTGACCTGCTGTGCTTTCCCAGCACCACACTAATCTTTAAACAATTTGCCTTGGCATCCAGTCTCCATAAGCTCTATTCTGGGCTGGCTAGCCCAACTACACCTCCTTCTGGCAATGAAGACTCTATCTTTGCAGCAATTTGCTCCTCATGTAAGTGTTTGTAAGCATTGATGAAAATCCACACTATTTAAGTCAATTACCTCTCATAGATCCTGCCTGGCCTGCTGAGATTTTTCATAATTTCTGTTCTTTTCTTCAGGTTTTCAGTATCTGCGGTTTTTTATTTTGTGTACGAGCATAAAGCAATCATGCTAAAATGGTTAGCCTATCCCTTAAATACTATGCCCACAATCTAAGATTGACTTTCAACTGGCAAGGCAGAGAAAGGTTATAATGATGTAAATGTCTGAGAATGTTATGTCCAATAACAGACTACTAATTAATGAGATAAGTGATAATTATTTCAAGATAGCATTCAAAAGCTTAGTTTTCCAAACAGCTTTGGATGCAAGTAACAATGGTAGTTGTCACATTTTCCTGCTGTAATCGTTTCCTGATTACATTCAGTACAGAATTGATTCCTAGGGTGAAATGCCTCGTGAAATTCACAATGTAGTTTCAGATCAGAATTAGACATTGCAAGCACCGAGTTTATAAAATGATTCCAGGACCAATGTGGTCCACATTTGCGCTCTATGATGAACAAGGTTTAACAATTACACTGGAGGCTGAAGCCCTGCCAGTAATTTTAATCAATTAATATAAGCTCATCCATCTCTTGTCTTCATCTGACTGACATAGACAAAAGTAAAGGCTGGTGAGAACTAATGGTGAGATGACTTAAGCTATAATGATTTCATAGAATTCACCGCACAGAAAGAGGCCATTTGGCCCATTGTGCCTCTGCTTACTCTAAGGAGGAGATAACCCGTCAGTCATAGTCCCCCTCTCGTTTGCATTGTTTTGCAATTATATATCTCCTTCAAATATTTCTCAAGTGTCCTTCTGAATGTACCATTTAATCCATTTATACCAGTGGTTATTTATTAAGCTGCGCAAAATTGCAACATCCCATAGGAAAGTAGATTTTGAGCATCTGCCACACACCAGCCACTTTGCAATGGCTAGTTTGAGCTTCCTGACTTACCTGACGCACCTGTACTTTTTGCCCTTGTCTATGTGAGGGGCGAAATCTGCACAGCATTCTTACAGGTCTTAGAAAAAAATCTTATTCGATCGTGAACAAATGTTGCCAGCGAGAATGATAAAATGGAGCTGTGTGTGGACTAATAGAGCTTGCTACTTGTTATGTTAAAGGCGAGAGAGTATTCTTGCACTGAAATTGTTGAGACAAGCAATTACTAGTTGGCTGTATGCCTGTGTGCATTTGTTAAATGACCCTCCGGCGCTGCCCTTGAGATGTCTGACATTCAGTTAAAAGGTATTTGGTAAAGAATTACAGAGAAAATAATTTTGCTTTGTGTTCTAATGCAATGTCTAATATAATTAGGGATCCCAGCAGCTTGTTGCAGACTGAGATTTATTGAATTTAAAGCATTTGTTCCATAAACATTACCACGGCGCTGGAGATAAACTGATATTAACTAATTAGTTGACAAGATTCCATGTGCAGAACTAATGCAGAAATGTCTTTGTTATAAAAAATGACTAAGGCACAAGGTACATCACAAGACTTTTCTGTGCTGTTTGAAGATGATTGCTGTGGGGAAAGTAAATCTTGCATTTACCTATCAACTTTGACAAACATAGGACATTCCAAAACACTGAACAGTCATTTCTGAAATGTCTTCATTGTTGCTGTATTGGAAGAGCAGCTATATAGATACGAGGAAAAACAGCAATGTGATAATTATGTTTTTATTCTGTTGGTTGGACAGTGGGATAACTCTGCTCTTTGTCTGATTAGTGCCTTCCGATCTTTCATTCCACCCTGAAAGGTCATACAGGGCTTTGGTTGAATGTCTCATTCAAAAAACGATGTCCTGGAGCAAGACTTGAACCATCAACTTTCTGACTCAGAAGTTACAGCACTACCCAGTCTGCAATTGTCTGCAAATTGGTTGCCATGTTTCTCACATCACATCAGTTGGTTTACTCCTTTAAAATGTTTTTATTCTTTCATGGAATGTGGATGTCACTGGCAAGACCAGTATTTGCTGCCAATTTCTTGAACTGAGTGGCTTGCTTGGGCATTTTGTAAGACAGTTAAGTATCAGCCATGGCACTATGGATCTAGAGACATAGTATGGCAGGTGTCCCATTTAAAAGGGATCTGGATGGGTATATGAATAGGAAGGGTTTGGAGGGATATGGGCCGGGTGCTGGCAGGTGGGACTAGATTGGGTTGGGATATCTGGTCAGCGAGGACGAGTTGGAGCGAAGGGTCTGTTTCCGTGCTGTACATCTCTATGACGCTAGTGAGCTAGGTGGGGTAGGTACAGTGACCAATGATAATCTTGTGTCTAGCCTTCAACTCTAGATTTATCACAACATTGCAAAATTGCTATAGCACAAAAGGAGACCATTTGATCCATCATGCTTGTACCAGCTCTCCAAAGAGCAATATGATTTAGTACCATTCACTTACCTTTCCTCGTACCCTTTGCTCCCTGTTTCTAATCAAATCATCTTATGCCTCATTTCACTCTGCCTCCACCACAATTCTGTGATGTGGAGGTGCTGGTGTTGGACTGGGATGGATAAAGTCAGAAGTCACACGACACCAGGTTATATACTCCACCTGACAAAGAAGCACCACGCCGAAAGCTTTTGATTTCAAATAAACCCATTGGACCAAACCACAATTCCAGGCAGTGCGTTCCAGACCAGAGCCACTACTTGTGTGAAACGTCTTTTTTCTCACATCACATTTGCAAATCATTTTTAAGCTGACTCCTCTCAGTCACAATCCTTTGATGAGCAAGAACAATTTTCTCCCTATCTACTCTGTTCACACCTCTGATGATGTTGAAAACTTCTATTAGATCTCCTGTGAATCTTCCAGCTACGTTGGGTACCACTGCCACAGCAGGGCAGTACCCAGCCTATGGTTTGGACCAGGCTGGCTATCAGGGCTTCTCCTTTGCTGTCATGCTTACTTTCATCTGGAAGCTAACAGCGTGCCTTGAAGTGGCAATTGGTGCCACTTCAACCAGGCAGCTGGCCATATTATGGTGCATTACCTTGTTATTTGGCAATGTGGGCCATGCCTGTGTCACACCTCTGGCATGTGGCAGCACCCACTGCATGCGCAGCAAGCACTCAGCTGTGACTCAGAGTCCGAGAGGAGTACATTATCCTACAGAAGCTGCCTTCTTGACCTGTTACAGTGTATGTTGGAATAGGAATTGCCACAGTGCTGATTGGGAGTACTAGGATTTTGACCTAGCAACACTGAAGGAATGGAGATGTGGCTCCAAGTCAGACTGGTGCATGGCTTGAAGGGAGCTTGTAGGTGATGCCAGTCCTGTGCATTAGCAGCCATTGTCCTTCCAGGGGTAAAGGGCCCTGGTTTGGAATGTGCTGCCAAAGGAACCTGTTGGCACAAACGTTTCTCAAAGCCGATTGACTGGGTCACTTTGCAATAGGCAGTACCAGACTGAATTTGAAATAGCTCGGCGTTTCTTCTTGCAGTTTTGTGAAGTGTGTTTCAAAAAATATAAACAAAAGCTTGTGATGAAGATTACTCGATTTATAGATGAAATGTAAGAGGTGGAATATATCTGAGACAAACATGCTATTCAGTAGTTGCATAATGATAAGTTTATGTTATAACCACGTGCAGTACACTTGCCACTAATGTAGTTTGAGCCTCGTTACATTATCTTAGTTCAGACATTAATGTCAGTATGTCTACCATTTCCAGAAGTTCTGCATGTGTGTGTTATTGACCTCAATCGTAGAAGAGAAAGAGTGAAAGATTGTTTTGATTTAACGGCAGTAGCACAGTGTAATAAGTGTACAGAATATATTAGCAGGGAATAATAGCAGGCATTTATTATTTCAGCAAATGTCATCAAATCCCTGTAGACCAGAATGAGCCCATTCTGCCCCTTCAGACGCTCGAAAGCGCATCACACCCAGACCCATCCCCTTACTGTGTAACCCTGCATTTCCCATGGCTACTCCACCTAGCCTGGACATTACGGGCAGTTTACATGGCCATTCCATGTAACCTGCGCATCTTTGGACTATAGAAGGAAACCTGAGCACCTGGAGGAAGCCCACACAGACATGGGGAGAATCTGCAAACTCCATACAGACAATTACCCAAGGCTGGAATTGAACCCGGGCCCCTGGTGCTGCGAGATAGCAGTGCTAACCACTGAGCCACCTGAGACAGAGTTAGAAGATAAGGAGGGATAGCTTTAAGAGATATGGCTGCATACATTACTTCCCAGACACTGAATTATCCAGACGGAATCAACTAGTTTCAGGGATGAGGCAATTCTAACCTGTAGATAGATTGGAGAGGCTGGAGCTATTTCCCGTGGAGCAGAGAAGATTGAGAGAAGAATATTTTCATAAAATCAAAATTATGAGTGGTCTCATTGGAGTGGACAGGGAAAAACTGTTGCTAATAGTGGAAGCAGCAAGAACAAAAGGGCACAGATTAAGGATAGCTGGCAAAAGAAGCAATGAAGGTATGAGGGTGGTGACTTGGAATGCATTGCCTGAGAATGTGGTGGCAGTAGGTTCAATTAAACCAATTAAGAGCATCTCAAATTATCATCCAAAGAAGAAGAATATGCAGAGCCACGGGAAGAAAGTTGGGGCATGACATTAGGAGAATTGTTCCTTTGGAGAGCCAGTGCAGACATGATGGGCTGAATGGCCTCATTCTGTACAGTAGCCTTACCATGGCTTTTCTCAGGAGTGAACCATGTATTATAGATCTAGAAATATTACAAAATGCCTGATAAGATGTTGAGTCTTTGTCTAAACCATGATAGAAGCCCTGCCCTCAATCATGTCCACCTATATTGGCTCCTTGAGCATTTGCACGTATCTTATGCCCTTCACCATTTACATTAACTCTTCCTTATCTCATCTTCTGTTTAACCTCCAGTTAGCTGCAACTTCTCAAGAAACATTCCACCTCCTGGCTTCTAAGCAAATGCACTGAAGTTTGTTGACAAACTTGTAACGGAATATGTACAACTAATGTCTAATAATGTTCATAAGGCCAGTTAATGAGCTGCCCAGCTCGGCCAATTAACCCGGCTGTTATTTCTTAACAGATAGTTGAACCATTGGTTCTTCACTGCAATAACTCCTCCATCACTTAAATACACTAAGTTTTGATTTTCATCAGGCATCATAGTTCTGCAAGGTTAAACAAGGAGCCTGTCATAGATTTGGAGCATAGTTCTTTAAATACTGTTGCACTCCCACTATTATAAAGGTCAAACCATGGTCCCTTTTTGAATAACCCACAGTTGTCATCATCCACTGGTCTGGTTCTTGGAAGACAAAACCTAAAATGATTCCTGAAAATAGAATTCAAAGAACCAATCCATCCCTTTACCTGTTTCAAGCAGACTTAGTGTTTTAAGCATATTTCTAATTGTAATTACCTTTCTGTCCAATACCTAGTGTGACCTAGAAGTTGTAACAATGAACCCTCCTCACTGTGTGCAATAGAATCTCACATGCATTTCATTTACTTGCTGCAAGATTGAACTGAAAAATACTCTCGTGAGATTGCTCTCAGAGATTTTAGAGCTTTAAAACTGTTTGTGTGTTTAAAACTTTATTGGGTTTATGTGTTTATTGCCAACAAGTGCAGAAACTTGTAACAATTGTTCTATTAATCAACAGATATTGTAAGACCTATGTGACTTAGAAGTGCTCCTTGGCACAGAATTTACAATATGCTCCATCTGCTGCATTTAACATTCTGAGTGACATTGTGAGGAATTTCTGGTCGTCAATCCACTGAGGTTCAGATGTCAAGCACTAACAGCTGTGCCTTGGTGCCTTTTTGGTTAGATTCCTGTTACCACAACTAATCCATGACATGTTTTAGCTTTAGATAAATTCTAGCACTAAAACTTATTGACAGAATCTTATTAAATGCACCTTGTAGAGATTATACAGTCTGACAGCTGAAAAGTTCAAATTTCTGTTTGTTGGTTAATGGAAGTGAAAAGGTCATTGACAAAACACTATAATGCTTTGAAAATCTGTGATGACTCTTCAGATAACATCTGTATCTTAAAAATAAAAAAAAAACCATGGCAGCAGTGTGGAAAATGCATTGAAGCATTTGGTATTACAGGGGTCAGGTAATGCTTGCCACAACTCGATCTCCAGTGATAGCCTGCTCTTGGCTGTTATATTGAGGGGTTTGGAATTCAGCACCAGGGCTTAACTTCAAAGCTTTCCAGTAAGGCAATAGTTTCTATCTAAAGTAAATATTCTGTTTAAATTGTACTTTATCACACAAAAATTCAATTCCCCGTACAAATTCCTCTTTACTTGCCTTTTGCTGAAGGCGCCTTCAGATTTTTATGCCAAGACAAATTCTTAAGCTCCATCGAATCTCAAATGGTAGTCACGCCCTCTGCACTTGTTAGAGGCATAGTTTTGGTACAGTATCATTAGCCGCTGGTATGATCTTCTGTGAGGTTAACAGGGGTCATGCAAGCTTTAGGCAGACAGGAACGAGCAACTATAGCTTTATTAACTCGCACAGCATAAAAGAGATCAGGTAAAAGAAGCAAAAAATGGAATCTGGCATTTCATGTGTCATTTGTATTTAAAATCCTCCTACTTTTCTCCACTGTGCTTTTTACCCTCTTTCCTGGGGCATATTTCCCTCATCTCACTTTCAAACCCTGATTGGATAAACCATATCCCCTTGAATGAATCTCAGAAGCTACTTGTAAGGTGAGTTCATCAGATTGACTCTACAATGATGAACTGTTCAAGGTACACAGGCAAAGCGTGGCCAGATGGCAATGGTATAACTCTTCATTGTACCATATCTTAGTTAACAATTCGCTGTTCTATTTGTTCCAGTTTTCATAGAATCAAAGAATGGCTATAGCGCAAGAGAAGGCCATTCGGTCTATCCTATCTGTAATGACTCTCTGCAAGAGCAACTCCCTTTATGTTGCTCATGTTGCTGTGCCAATTCCATGTGAATAAAATAATAATACCTACTCCGACACATCCCTGAGCTGAATGCATCTATATAATAGGTCTTGTTATGATTAAGAGCAACTGAAAGAAATTCAGGAAAGTTTTAATGAGCACTGTTTTGGGGTAGAGACAATGTAGGGGACCAGTTGGCTGGTTTGCAATGCAGAATACCAGCAGAGTGTGTTTAATTCACACATCAGCTGATGTAACCATGAAAGTCCCACCTTCTTGACTTTGCCCCTTGTCAAGAGCATGGTAACCCTAAGACTCTCTCTCCCTATGGTCTGATAGAGCTACAGTGACTCTACGTCTTACTTTAGTGATGGTGTCCCTATTCCTAGGCCATGCATTTTGGTTCAGATCCCAACAACTACAGAGCTGTGTCATAACAAATCTAAAATGGGTTGAATACTTTTCTGATGTCAGTATAGCTTTCTGCATAGTTGATTGCATCTTCCTCCAGTGTTGTCCTCTGTCCTGATTTGTTCCACATTATATTGACTGAATTGTAGCCAGAGTATTTCTAAAAGGGACCATTTCCATCTTCTAAAGCCTCGTTAAAACACACTGTTAGGCTGAGCTAAGTTCCTTTTTTTGTCTTAGCATTCAGTGTTCCCCTTTGCCTGTTTTTCTGTTTGTAAATATAAATGAGGGTTGCTGGTTTGCTTTTCCAAATGTCAATAGTTTGGGTGATGATTCCACGACCATCAGAATTCATCTCATTTCTCCCTTTACTTCTCCTATTTCTTCCTATCCCGATGATGCTGGCTGCGAACAGCTCAAAGATAGTTTTTTTCAACATGAACTTGCAGCGATTCTGTTGGATGAAGTGAAGGGGGTGTTGCCTTGACTGGTTATACTTGTTGCTGGCGCTGATATTT
The DNA here is from genome assembly GCF_004010195.1 of Chiloscyllium plagiosum. Lineage (NCBI taxonomy): Eukaryota > Metazoa > Chordata > Chondrichthyes > Orectolobiformes > Hemiscylliidae > Chiloscyllium > Chiloscyllium plagiosum. The sequence goes on along the minus strand of NC_057736.1, from coordinate 40,117,017 downwards.
CTGAAATGGAAAAGACTTTATTTGACCAATTTGTGAGCGGTTTATCAAGAACCAGGACTATAAGACCGTCATTGGCCTTACACTAGCAACTTCTACCACCAAGGCTGGACACACCCTTATTAACAAGCAATGTAACCAGTTGCTCAATCACAGTTACAGGATTGTGAGAAGGAGCAGAAACCAACTCCTACTTTTCTTACCACCATCCTACCCAGGGCGCTGAGGCCAACTGTGTATGGCTCCAGTCTCATCAGAGGTTAAGCTGACCAGACAATCTTTGTCTTCCTTGGTCAGCACCACACTCTTTATTTATCATTTCAGCCACTTGGCAAGTTGGTGGCAGTTACATGGAGAGCGTTGACATTTTAAATAGGACTCAATCACAGTACATGTGCTGAAATTTCCGTATTCCTAAAAGTAGAGTTGATTTGGTTTATTATTAGAAGAGGGGGAAAAGTTGTGATCCCAGGATTTCACAGAATGCTTTGAAGTATATTTGGAATGCAGGCAAACATTATAATTCTTCAAACATGAGAACCAGTTTGCACATAGCAAAAGAAAAAAAAACATTCAAATAGTCAATTTTCTCAGCAGATGGTGGAATTCTAAGTCAACAGAAATCTGGAATTAAATGCTAGTCTAATGGTGACCATACACATAATGTACCATATGTGACTCCATTAAAACCTATTTGGTTCATTCATGTTCTTCTTTGATGGGGAAGCAGAAGACATCAATGCCAAAGACAAGGCTGAAACTTTGCCATCAATTAGCACCAAGAACTAATGAGTAGGTGATCCGCTACGACCTCCTCCTGTGGATCTGAGTATCACAGGTGCCAGTGTTTAGCCAAATCAATTCATGATGCATGGCTGAAGGCACTGGATACTTCAAAGGCTGTGGGCTGTGTTTCCGCCAATAGTGCTGAAGGCTTGTGCTCCAGAACATGCCACACTTGTAGCCAAGCTGTTCTGGCACAGCTTCAACACTGCCATCTCCTGGCAGTAATGTGGGAAACTGCCCACTGTAACTCCTTCCAAAAAAGTCGGACAAATCCAACTTGGACAATTTGATCACCAGTACCGTGATGGAGGAGGCCAGCGACAGAGTTGTCAAGTAGCACTTGCTCCCTGAGGTTTATTACAGTTTTGGTACAAACATGGACAAAAGAGCTGAGATGAGGTGAGACTGCCTGCCCTTGACACATTTGACTGAGTAACTAAGCAGAGTTTTAAGAACCCCTAGCAGAGCTGGCATCATTGGGCAGAAGGGAAACACTCTCATTGGAATCATACAGACACAAAGGAAGATAGCTGTGGTTATTGGCAGTCAATCATCTTCGTCGCAGAGCATCTCTGCAGGAGTTCCGCAGGGTAGTGTCCTAGGTCCAAACATCAATGACCTTCCCTTCATTATCGGGTCCGAAGTGGGAATGTTACTGATGATTGTGTGTTGTTGGGCACCATTTGCATCTCGTAAGGTCTAAAACAATCTGTGTCCATGTGCAGCAAGACCTAAGCAGCATTCAGGCTTGGACTGTTAAGTGATAAGTAACATTTATGCTGCACAAGTGACAAGCAATAACCATCTCCAGCAAGAGAGAATCTAATTATTGTTACTTGATGTTCAATAGCACAGCTGTATTTTCCATGATCAACATCCTACCATTGATCAGAAACTGAACTGGACCAGCCAGACTGTGGCAACAAGAGAAAATTAGAACCTGGTGGAAAATAACTCTCCTTTTGTTTTCAAAATGTCTGCTCACGATCTACAACACACAAGCCAGACACAAGAAAGTGCAACTCTAACAACACTCAGGAAGCTTGATGCCATCTAAGACAAAGGACCCCACTTGATTGGCATCGCATCCACAAACATTCACTCCCTCCACCATTGATGCTCAGTAGCAGCAGTGTGTACTCTCTACAAGATGCACTGCAGAAATCCACCAAAACTCCTTAGGTGTCACCTTCCAAACCCATGACCACTTCCATCTAGAAGGACAAGGCCAGCAGATACATGGGAACACCACCACCTGCAAGTTTCCCTCCAAGCCGTTCACCATCTTCATCCAGCAGCAATTGCTCTGTTCCTACAGTGTGCTGGCTCAAAATCCTGGAACTCCCTCCCTAATGGCACTGTGGGTGTACCTACTCCAACGGACTGCAACAGTTCAAGAAGGCAGCACACTACCACCTCCTCAAAGACAACTAGGGATGGACAATAAATGCTGGCCATGTCAGCAATGCTCTTGTCCCATGAATGAATTAACAGGTGTACAGATAGACATAGACAGATACAAAAACATGGGTATTTATAGGTGGAAGGAAATACGGGGAAAGCACTTCACTAGTTCCTGTTATAGGTTTCATGGTAGCGATCATTTTGCTTTGTCAAGATGTGATTCCACTTCTCTAGATATTTTTATTTGCTTATAGAAGGCACCGGGTGGCTGATTCACACTTAGACTCTCTGCCTTACTGCCTAAGAGCCACAGCCTATAGCAACTGTCGAGGGGAAAAAAAAGTTGTCTATCTTCAGACTTCAGATCATTTTTGCTGCAGAACACAAGCAGCTCCTCCTCCAGATGCCCAAAGTTGCCTACATTCACACTACATGCTGTTACGCTACCTGGCAGCCAATCACAAAGTTGTTGGCAGGCAGAAGACCTTTGATGTTGACTGGTCACTAGTCCATAGACCAATCAGCAACTTGCCATCAGCCCAAGTTCCACTTGTGCACACTCCTTGACTCCAGGTCATCGTGCAAACGAAACTTCCATTGCTTGAACAAGCAGCTGTGCAAACAACACTTGCAATGAGTATCAGGTTGCTTGCTTTTAAAAAGTGCAGCAAACCTTCAACAATCCTTGATTTTAAGACAGTCATTTTACTATTTCAATTGGCAATCAAAGTGCAGAAAAATGAGAAAATTCTTGTCTTTACAATTTCAATAGCATGGGGATTCCTCAGCCAAACACTGGAACATCCAGTCATGATCAGGTGATTTAGCCCTGCTTCACTGTTCAGTTAAATAGCATCTCCTCTGTAGCTCAACACCATTTATCCTCCTTTGATCAATATCCCTTGGAATCTGTCCCTTACAGAACAAATCTGTCAATAATCATTATGAAAGTTTCATTTGATCTCAGCAGCCACAGCTTCCTAAAGCCGAAAGATCAGGAATTCCTGTAAACAGTTATACAAACGGGTGCTTTGTCACATCATTCCTGAGTGGCTTCACTCAAATGTTAAGGTTTGCCTCTTGTTCAGGAATTCCTGAGCAGGTTGAAAGTGCTTTATGGATCTTTGTGCTGTACTCAAGTGGTTTTTGACTGCGTTTAGCGGGATTAAAAGTGAAGCAATGGTAAAGAAAGGCTGAGTGGAGCTTAATAGTAACAGTTGGCTGATGTGAGATCGATTTCAGGAAATAGAAATATATAAGAGAGAGAAATGACCAGAGCCAAGGAAGAAATAGGGATTGCAATAGATAGAAATTGAAAGTGGAAAAACTAAACTGCAGGTATAAGTTTAATGGGATGCTGTTTTCTTGTTACAGCTTGCCTTGAGGATTGGTCAACACAATGGCTGCAAGGAAGGGATGCTGCAAACTCTTAGCACTTGCTTTAAGTTCTCTGCAAGCTCCCTGAGATTAGACATTGATTGCAGCTGGAGGCTTGCTGAGTCTGTCAATCAAACCCTGGAAGTCTGGGCGCACTTGCTGAGAACTGAGACTCCTCCTGTAATGAAATTCTCTCTTAGTAGCAAAGTATCATTCAATTACATTTCCAACAGAGTCACTTTTAAGATTGCACTCATCCATGGTCATACTTTAAGGATTTTTTTTTTAAAAATGTATTCTTACTGAGAAATTCTTGAAAACTCCTTTTCACAAATTGTTGAGGATGTCTATTTGAAAGATAATTGGGCATTTAATGATTTTCGACCTCTCAATTACTTTGTTCCTCCTGACATTTTTATAGAAAAGGAGTTGTTTGATTAATAATAGACAGTTCATGGCAATGTGCATTTTTAGATTAGATTCCCTACAGTGTGGAAACAGGTCCTCCTGCCCAACAAGTCCACACCGACCCTCTGAAGAGTAATCTACCCAGACCCATTCCCTTACCCTGTATTTATCCCTGACTAATGCACCCCTGACTAATATGTGCAATTTAGCCTAGCCAATTCATATGACCTGCACGTCTTTGGACTGTGGGAAGAAAACTAGTCACCTGGAGGAAACCCACACAGACACTGGGAGAATGGGCAAACTCCACACAGGCAGTCACCCGAGGATGGAATCGAACCCGGGTCAATTCAGTGCTAACCACTGAGCCACCTTGCTGCCCCAAAGGGTAGATATATTTCATTTCTATGTCAGCCTTCACAACCACAGGGCATCCCAAAGCACTTTGTATCCAGTGTAGAAATTTAAAAAACGAGTTGCCCTGTTGCAATGTAAGAAACCTAGTAGCTGATTTTACGGATAGCAACTCCCACCAACAACAATATAATAAATTACTGGATAGTCGCTCAATAGTGCAACATTAAATATTACTGAGAAGAGAGACCTGTTAGAAGGAAAGAACATAAGAACTCAGAGCAGGAATAGGTCATTCAGTCCCATAACAGGGACCATTGAAGTGCCTTCCCAGTATTTCCATCCATCAATAATAGCCATGTTCCTGTATCTACCTGTGTTTGTCTGTACACCTTTTCATTCATTCATGGGTCAAGAGCATTGCTGGCTAGGCCAGCATTTATTGTCCATTCCTAGTTGTCTTTGAGAAGGTGGTGGTGTGCTGCCTTCTTGAACTGTTGCAGTCCTTTGGAGTAGGTACACCCACAGTGCCATTAGGGAGGGAGTTCCAGGATTGTGACCCAGCCACACCGAAGGAACAGAGCAATATACTGGTAAGTGGCTTGGAGGGAAACTTGCAGGTGATAGTGAACATCAGTGAACTAGGCCTAAACGCTTTTGCCCAACTCATCAAGACTAAGGAAAACGTCTGAGCTATAATGTTGAAATGTTGGAGTTGTGGTGCAATGAAGCAGAGCTGGCAATCAGATTGTCCAGCATGGAGTGTTCAAAGCCTTCTTTGGCAAGTTGGACCACTTCCAACAGTTTTGCAATATAAGATTATCTTTTAAAACTAAATCGTAGAGATCCCCCTCAGGGCAAAGGAGATTAAAGTAAATTGAACAATTAAATGTAATGCCGAGCTTTTAACCAAGTTGAGCAAATATTGATAGATAATCTTCATCCAACGATCCAAATAAAAGACAGACTATTAATATAATAAAGCAACAAACACTTGTGTGATTTCAGGGTGTTTCAGACATCATTTGGCTGTTGTATTGTAACTTCCCCTCAGCAAGCTTCCACACACACAAAAAAAAATAATTGGAGAAATCTGGATAAATTGGCAAAGAACATATCCGTTGTTTGTTGGAATTCTACCTGAAAGGAGAGATGGTCTTCCATTCAGCTTGTCGACTGAGAGAGCGCACTTCTCAGTCCTCACTGCCCTGTACCTCGATGTTATACACTTCTCGATCCTCACTGCCCTGTACCTTGATGTTATACACTTCTCGATCCTCACTGCCCTGTACCTCGATGTTATACTCTTCTCGATCCTCACTGCCCTGTACCTCGATGTTATACTGTTGATGTATATTCTGTTGCACAAATCCGGATGACACAGGTTTCTCTACAATGGTAGATGCTTTATTATTGGACAGCCGGCATGAGATTCCCGATGTCCCCAGAGTCGCCATGTGTTTGCTTGGTAACACTTCTCCACGAACCTCTGCCCAAGACATAAAGACTGTATTTTTTACAGGGATTAAACAAACGGTTTCTCAGTCACATGGTCATTACATTGTTTAAGATACTGAATTATGAATTTACAAAACCCAATGAATGTTGATGTCCTGTGATTAACTTGTGAATGGATTGCAGAGACTGATTATCGTATTCTTCATGATCATGTGCTGATGGGAAGACATGAAAACAGAAGGGTTTTGCCTGTTCTCAATGGGGGATTCACATGCCTATGCTGATATGGAGGGGAAGTAAAACAATGGGAGCAGGAGGTCGTTTAACAAGGCTATGGCCAAAGCTATCTGTCCTTGCTGGGAAGGACAAATATCTCTATCTGGGGCTATGGGGGAATCCACATGTGTGGCTCCACTCTGCTCCATTTCTGAGATACTGTCAGTCTCCCCCCACCTGAGATGTTCTGTCTGTATTGTAAGAGAACAGGCTTACAGTTGATATTGCAGTAAGTCCTTTGGTAGTGGAATGTTTAACCCTTGCTTCCCCAATCTATCCTGAAAGAGAAGCATGGAACTGACCCCTCTGTGGCATTTTAACTTCCTCAATACATTTCTTGATCATTACTGCACTGTACCTCAATATTATACACTTCTCACTCCTCATTGCACTGTAACTCGATGTTGTACACTTCTCCCTCCTTACTGCATTGTACCTTGATGTTATGCATTTCCTGCTCCTTACATCACTGTACTTTGATGCTATCCAGTTTTTGCTCCATACTACACCGTAAATGATGTTCTGCATGACTATGCTGATCAGGACTTGGATATGGGGTCTCTTACTCGAAGGCAGGAAGGGCGCTACAGAATCTTATAACATATTCTTCCGAGATTGTGTCGCATAACCTGGAGTTTGGAGACTACATTTGCTGCTCTACTTCCGAGGTAAAAGAGCTTGACTTGAATGCAACTCCAACCATGACGAGGAAGCCAAGTTGATGTTACATATTACAGACCTGACAGGACTGCCTTCGTATTTCTGCAACCTACTGTCATGTTTCCTTGATTTACAGGAAGCCCCTCCATGCATGTCTGTTGCCAGCTTTATTGTCATGCCATAGGCAATCAGCTGATTCAGATCAATTATAGTTGCAGAAATATTTGCCTTGGCTACAGTACAGAATAGAAAAAAATGTATGTACTCAGTTTGTCTTCTGTGGTGCACTGAAAGGTGAATTAATTATCAATTGTGTCCCAGTGGAGGCAACGACTTGTCAGTGACACATGAGCTGAATTCTTTAAACTTCACGCTCTACTGTTCTTCAGAGTACTGTCTCAGAACTAAAGCGCATCAATTAGATTTTTTATGTCATGTTTAATGTGTTTTTTCCATCGGTGCTCAGTTCCTGTGAAGTATATTTCGAAGATAAACCACTCTGAAAGCCGTAATATACGTTGAGTGGGACAGTGCTTGCTAGTGACAGAGCTGGTGAGAGAACTGTGCCAGGAAGGGGTCTGTCGAACTCTGCACAAGTTGGGCAGTGGTGAGGGCAACCCTGGAATCAAGACCCAAAGCATGGAATTCATGCCTATCGGGAGCTATCAGCCAATTGGAGGCCAGCAGCTCTTGTGCTTAGTAAGATGGCAAAGAAAGCTCCCTCACCAACTCCCCACCCCATGAGTCCCAGGAGGATCCCAGACAAAAATAAAGAATGGGAACTTGCTCACACTGTGGGGTCATTGGGGGGTGGGTGGGGGGAAGGTTGGGATTGGGTGGTAACAGAAGCATCAGCTAGCAGGTGGCATTCAACAGGAACTCCCTGTGCCCAATCCCTCAATCAGGTGCTCATTGCCAATCAGACTTAACTGTAAGTGTATTAGAAACAGTGAAGTTGTTGAGTCACTTCCAACAAAATCTGATTTCTCCTTGCATCCCTCTGCTGCTGCAAAGCCTGGACAGAAGGATCCCATTGAGTTTCAGATGCAAATCAAAAATACACAGGCAGATCATCTCTGTTTGTAGATGTAGGTGAAGAGATAAAGATGGGCCAGATTGCTTGGAGATCTCACCTACTATTCTTGTTGATTGCTACAGAATTGTTCAAAAAATAGCTCTTTTTGTATAGCATGTACTCAGTACCAAATGTGTACACAGGTCACCAGAGCCAGTCCTGTACCCCTTCACCTTCTCAGTGAGATGTAAGAGTGTATGACTGAGCCATGGCCAACATAACACAGTTCATGAAATGTCAGGAGCTGTACATGTGTACAAATCTGAACCAAGCTTGTGAGTCATGAGAAAGATGAGGACATGTGAGAGCTGAGGAACAGGAATCAGTACATCATTTCTAACTGCTGTTTAATGGCTGTCCAATAAACCAATGTTGAACGCAGACAAAAATAAAAATAGCAAAAAATAGCTAGTCAGTGATGAGTAAAAGGCAGCTGCTCATTAAAGCTCATCTGAATGGGCGTTTAAATTAATCTAATTTCTTCATTGTATGGTTAAAAGGGACCTAATGATGAGGCTTGTTGCATTGACCACTTATTGCTCATATAGAGCTTTTTATTTACTTACTCGTGGGAGGTGGGTATCACTGATTAGATTAGATTTTTTAGATTACATTACAGTGTGGAAACAGGCCCTTCGGCCCAACAAGTCCACACCGACCCGCCGAAGCGCAACCCACCCATACCCCTACATTTACCCCTTACCTAACACTACGGGCAATTTAGCACGGCCAATTCACCTGACCTGCACATCTTTGGACTGTGGGAGGAAACCGGAGCACCCGGAGGAAACCCACGCAGACACGGGGAGAATGTACAAACTCCACAGAGTCAGTCGCCTGAGGCGGGAATTGAACCCGGGTCTCTGGCGCTGTGAGACAGCAGTGCTAACCACTGTGCCACCATGTCGCCCAGATCAGCCCAGATTTATTCTCCATCTCCAACTACCCTGGAGTAGTGGTTGAAATAACTCCACAGAGTCCGGTTCCCATCACTAAGTCACCTTTATTTACATATGGGATGTCCTTGACACTGATTCAGCTCCCTTTGAACCAGTTGTCAGAGTGAACAGAATCTCTGACACTCTTGTCAGTCAGGGCTCCCTGATTGAGGCAGGTAATGAGGTCCCATCAACCTGCTCGAATTCTGTGAGGTCCACTTGGCTGAGGTATCTACCCTCACTGCAGCAGCCAGCTGCCTTATTGACTTGCTCAGTACCCCCACAAAGCTCTGTAGAAAGGTGTTTCTTGATATTCACCCAACAAGAGTGACGAAACAGTGATCAAGTCTCAGATCATGATAGTGCATGCTTTGGGGAACGTGCATCTAATTTCAAATTCTCCCTTCAAACTGAATATTAAACTCTTGATGTGTTTGTGGTGATTGTTGGGACGTGTTATCTTATCTTCAGTCCTCGTGTTCAGTCGAAAGAGTCAGCAATTCTCTATCTGGCTGGCCGCCTGTGATAGTTACGCATCAGTATAAAAACAGCAGATGCAACTTGCATTTATATTTCACCTTTGATATCCCAAGGCATAGTATGGCAGTGCAACATTCCGAATGAGCCAAAGGGCAGATTGAAGAACAGGCCAAAGATAGAGACCAACATATGAAACAAGATCAAAGAGAGAGCGTTTCAAGAGTCTCTTAAAGGATGAAGGTAGGGTTTCAAGCCTGGGATATAAAGTGCACTTCCCTCTCTGATTTTATGCAGATTTGATCAGTACACCGACATTAATCATGTTTATTTTATTGCATTTAGATGCTAGCATGTAGTACCAAGCATATAGCAACTGTCAACCTTCTAATGCCAGTAATCAGTAGTGTCGGACATCTCAAACAAGTCAGTTGTATAATTTAGGTGAGGACTGTGGTTAGTATGTTCTGTCTGCAGTTTATAGGCTGAGGTCACTCTCATTGGCAGTAAGAGCACTGCTCCAGTCCATCTCTTAGTGTCTGAGTTCAAGCTGCACTGGAATGAATGGCATTGGAAAACAAAACGAATGCCTTCAAAACCACACCGAACCACCACCTTCTCCAAAACCCATACACTCTTTCAGCTTCAGATAACCCTCCTGTCTCTGGTGGATATTAAGCTTATGTACAAGATTGTCCAATCTTAAAGAAATTATAGTCATAGAGCATGGAAACAGACCTTTGGTCCAACTAGTCCATGCCGACCAGAATTCCAAACTAAACTAGTCTTACCACCTATGCTTGGCCCATATCCCTCCAACCACTTTTTAAAATTCATGTACTTATCCAAATGTCTTTTAAACCATGTAACTGTACTCCCATCCACCACTTCCTCTGGCAGCTTCTTCTACACATGGATCACTCCCTGTGTAAAAACAAAAACTTGCCCCTCATGCCCTTTTTAAATCTTTCACTTCTCACCTTAAAAATATGTCGAGGAGAAAGTGAGGACTGCAGATGCTGGAGATCAGAGCTGAAAATGTGTTGCTTCAAAAGCACAGCAGGTCAGGCAGCATCCAAGGAGCAGGAGAATCGACGTTTCGGGCATGAGCCCTTCTTCAGGATGATTCCTGAAGAAGGGCTCATGCCCGAAACATCGATTCTCCTGTTCCTTGGATGCTGCCTGACCTGCTGTGCTTTTCCAGCAACACATTTTCAGCTCTTAAAAATATGTCCCCTTGTTATGAAATCCTCCACCCTATTTGCCTTATCTGTGCCCCTTATGATTTTATAAACCTCTGATAGGTCACCCCTCCTGCGTTCTAATGAAAAAAGGTCCCAATTTTTCCAGTCTATTTTTTATATCTCAAATCTTTGATTCCCAGCAACATCCTGGTAAACCTTTTCTTCTTAATAACCACTGGTCCAATTTTGCACATTAATATTGTGATGAGAATATTGATCAGAAAGGCTGAAGATGGCTGGTGTGAGGCTGAAGGCAAAATATTGATTCCTCAACATTAATATCCTAAACTTTGAGCATGAAGAGCTTGAGTTTCATATTGCCTTAGTGAGAATTTACTTTCCCTTTTCAAAATTGTACAGAATTTTATTAATGCTTAAACTGACATAACACTAGGCCATCAAATGTTGTTTTTGAATAATGGAATAGTTTATAGTTAACAGTGAGCAGTAGCAAGCCCAGCTTCCAATATAGGTTTCTTGAGTTTTCTGATTGTTAATCATTGAATGAGGCATGCCCATGCTGGGGATAATGGTATAATTTTTCTGCTCTTTGTTGAAAGCATTGATCTCTGCTATTGCCATGTCTAGTATGAAAACAAACTCCCAAGGATGAACGTCGATGATCCCCCCCAAATCCAAACTCTGAAAGGGAACTGACCTGCTAATTCAGAACTAAACGTTAGCTCCCAAAAGTGGGCAAGTAGATCGAGAACCCACTCAAACTCAACTCATGTCATTTCCCAAAGCAGCAGCAGGCATTGGTCCTGGGTTGGGTTTAAACTATGACCAATGAGATTTCAGTAATAAGGACAATTGGGCAATCAGTGGTCAATTTAAATTTCCTAATTGAGTGGGACAAGTAATTTGCTCACAAGAAATTCAGATGTAATTCTAAGGCTTTCTGAAAGCCTGTTCTGATAGAGCTGGACAATTTGGAATGGGCTACTGGTTTTGTTGGGCAAGACCTTGTCCCCCATGAGCAAAACGGTTAAGGTTGAGGAATTTGTGGCCAGAAGAGGCGCATTCATGACATTGCTAAACAGCTTGGTTTTCAGATAGAAAATCCTTCCAATGTGCCTGTGACCAGCAGTAAGATGGGAGAGTTTCTTGGCAGCTGCAGCACAACAGCCTTCCCACATTCAAAGATTCCACAGGCAGGTTCTTGCTGTGGGTTCCATGACAGTTTGTTGACTGCATTTCAAAGGACAGGTGTATGGCGAAGAAGTGGGATAGCAGTCTCTCACTAAGCCACTGGCAGCACGGTAGCTCAGTGGTTAGCTCTGCTGCCTCACAGCGCCAGGGACCCAGGTTCGATTCCCACCTTGGGCAACTGTCTGTGCGGAGTTTGCATGTTCACCCTGGGTCTGCGTGGGTTTCCTCCCACAATCCAAAGATGTGTAGGTCAGGTGAAAAGGCCATGCTAAGTTGCCCATAGTGTCAGGTGCATTAGTCAGGGGTAGATATAGCCGTCTGGGTGGGTTACTCTTCGGAGGATTGGTTGGACTTGCTGGGCCGAAGGGCCTGTTTCCATACTGTGGATAGTCTAATCTCAGAATTTGATGGTTATCCTTTTGGAAGTTGCAACGGTACAGTTTTGAATTTATGCAGGACAAAAAGAAACATTTAAATCTGCAGCAGATTATTGTATCATCACTGATCGGCAGAAGACTCTCGGTCAGCCTTTGGCAATTTAGCAGATGTTGATAAGCCATCGATTCATGACTCCGGACACCTTTCAACTTCAAATCGAAAATTAATTATTGAGTCACATGGCACTCTTCGGTCTAAGCAGTCCATGGTGAACATATTCCCAAACTAAACTAGTTCCACCTACCTGTTCCTGACCCACATCCCTCCAAATCTTTCCTATTCATGTGTCCATCCAAATATCTTGTAAATGTTGGAATTGTACCCACATCCTCAGGAAGTTCGTTCCACAAGCGAACCACCCACTCTGTGTCTTTTTTTAAAGCTCTGTCCTCTCACCTTAAAAATGTGGCCCCCAGTCTTGAAGTCCCAAGATGAGAACGACCATCAACTCTATCAATACCTCTCATTATGCTTTAAATGATGGGAATTTCAAAGGAGTAGGTATAATGTTCGATTGCGCTCCTGAATAAGTGGCTGCTTTATAGAATATTATCCAAAAGCCTACTATGAGTATGTCAATAGCCTTAAGCTAGAATTTGCTTAAACCGGCTCAACTGATTTAGCTTCTGTGTGATTTAGTCTCCTCTCACTTTGAACTCCATTGAATATCCCTTTGTTATATAAAACAAAGAACTGTGGAGACTGGTGTTCTGAAACAAGCGCAAACAGAAATTGCTGGGGAAACGCAGCAGGTTTGGCAGCATCTGTGGAGAGAAAGCAGAGTTAATCTGTCGAGTCTAGTCACCCTTCTTCAGAGTAATATCCTTTCTATCTTATTTATCTATTAGGCCCTACCTTAAATCCTATTTTCACCAACTGCTCCATGTCATACATAGGTTCTGCAATCTAAATAATCACAGGGTAAGGATATTTTTCCTAAATTCTCTACTCGATTTATTACCGAATCTTTGACAAGGTCCAGTGGGGACTCATAGTGGCGAGGGCATTGGTGGAGGTGAGAGGGTGTTGAAGGGTGGCAACTTCCATTCCAGCGGCAACAGGGACTCGGGCCTGTTCAGCATACCCATGGCCCAGGACAGAGCACTTACCATAAGGACCGTAAAGTTGGGACTCTTTCTTCCTGTCTTCATTTTTCTGCCTTTTATATTTCTGTTATTTTTCTGTGCTTTAAGATGGTGCTGGAAAGTGATGACATCAAAGAACACTTCTCATTGTGTTTTGTAACCAGATACGTGTGACAATGAACAAAATCCAACCCTCGGTTTTGTGGAAGAGATTTGTGTGGCGTATGTAAATGTTCCTGATTTGTGTGCAAAGAACCTTGCACATCTACCTGAAATATTAAAGACTGAACTTGACGCATGTTTCAGATGAAATTTCATCTGAACCAAGCAGTTTTCCAAAAATGCAGCTCGTTCTTATTGTGAGTGATTTGATTTAATCCATACTCATGTGTCCCATGATGTTGTCAATTGTTAGTTAGAAAATGAAGGAATTTTAGAAATTCTAGTTTTGAGATTTAGATTCCTGCCTATTCTACAGGAGGGTAACAGTTGGAGTGACTGCTATTCACAGCATCAGGGAACTAAGGTCAAAAGTCACCTGCATGTTTGATTCTGAGTCAGGAGCACAAAGATTGGAAAACCCTCAGAACCACAAACTCTAGAGAAAATATCCCAGGAAGTCAGATTTTGTTTTTGGCCGGTGAAAGAGTTCCAAGGCAACATCCATGCCAATTCATAACCACCCACATGGTCCCAATTACCCTCCATGCCAACCTATGCTCCTCCACCTAACCCATGTCTCCTCATGCCCTTCATTCCAACCTATGTCCCTCTATCCATCCTCATGGCCCCATGTGAACTTAGTGCCAACTCATGCTGTAACCCCACTCATCACTCTTGGTCCTACACTCACCATTGTTGAGAGTATGTTGCTGGAAAAGCACAGCAGGTCAGGCAGCATCCGAGGAGCAGGAAAATCGACGTTTCAAATCATTCCTGATGAAGGGCTCCGGCCCGAATATCTCTTTTCCTGCTCCTCGGATGCTGCCTGACCTGCTGTGCTTTTCCAGCAACACACTCTCAACTCTGACCTCCAGCATCTGTGGACCTCACTGTCTGCTGCACTCTCCACGCCAACTCATTATTCGCCATGGGCAGAGCTCAGGATCCATGCTGAGATGAAGTAAATGACTTATCAATGGACAGCGTTTCTTTTTAATTGTGAATTAATCCATGAATCATTCACTGAACAATTTTATTTATCTACCTTTATCAACTTGACCCTTCATAAAGGATTTGTATTTGGAGCCAAACTTTATAAGCACCTGAAGCTGTCAATTGAACTATAACCTGGCAGGCTGCACTATGATAATTTTTAAAAATTTCTTTATGGGATATAGGAGTGACTGGTTCAAATCACCAGCATTTATTATGCATCTCGAAAGAGACAGCCACATTACTGTGGATCTAGAGTCACATGTGGACCCGACAAAGGATAAGAAATTCTTTTTGTATTGGTTTCAGTGAACTAGTAGTTCATTTATTACAATAATTGGCAGTGTTTACATGGTCGGCATTAGCTTTTTTTAATTTTGAATTTCTATTAAATTAAAAATGTTGAAACCCACATCCCCGGAGCATTAACTCATGGTTCTGAATTATTAATTAAGTGGCAATACCGCACACCACTGTGGAGAAAGGTTTTATGTGATGTGACTGATTTCATAACCTATTATTGATGACTCTCAGGCTTATGTCAAGAGTGAAAAAGCATACATTGTTCATTTTATGCTGCAGTTTTTTGGCAAAAATACAAAGGCTAAGGAGCTTTAAATGCCTTTAAAATGTAACAGTTTCCAGATTCCTGATGAAGGGCTTTTGCTCGAAACATCGATTTTCCTGCTCCTTGGATGCTGCCTGACCTGCTGTGCTTTTCCAGCAACACTCTAAAGATGGACAGATACCGTGTGTAAATTCACTATTCAGGCAGATTCATGTCTACTTTGAACAATCCCAAAGGAAATCTGACCTCTCTAAAATGCTGCCTGGCCACTCCTAAAAGTATCCCTGATCCCAAAAAAGGGTGTTCTACTCTGACAAACAACTGGCTGTCCCAATAGCAAAGATCAGATCTGACTGGAGGCCGCTGCTGTTTGACAAGTCCAGTTGCTGCTGTGATCCAGAGATGACCAAAGTACAATTAGCCCTTCTTAACCTGGGCCCTACCCCAGCAAAAATGGTGGGGACTGGCTTAAGTGTAGGACCTTCCGAATCGGGGCTGTGGCTGAACTTAAAATTACAAAAAATTAGACTTTCCACGTCCTGTAGTGCAAAGGATTTGAATGATTAAGCCTTGGCAGACAGTGAAAAATGTATTTCATACCGAGGATACAACGTTGCCTCCATTGTTTGAGAATCCATGATGTCAGTTCCTCCAAAGTCTCTTTTTATTTCAATTTAAACAAAGATATAATTGCATAAACACACAACCAACCCAATGAAGCCTTATCTGCTTTCTTGTTTATTAAAAAAAGTGTCTTGGTGATACTTGGTTTTGAAGCTGAGCACTGACAGGTTTGTGTAATAACTCAGAGTTTGAAATCCAATCTTCATATTCCTGTTTTAATAAAAGGGAAAGTAGGCCACTCTCTAGGGAAGAGAGCAATTGTGGTTAAACTGAGAGAATTGAAAGAAAGTAACTGTGCCCTTATCTGTGGGAGCTGGGTTTGAATTCAGCCCAGAATGATAGAAGGAAAGGCTCTTCCTCCTATCAGTATAATTACACAAAATATGTCCTGGGCACTATGCAGTAGCTGCACAAGAAGTGGCCAATAAGTCAATGCTAGTAGATTGTTTAAGAGCCAGTATTTAGAAATGTCACATTTTATGGTATACAGCTACTCTGTGTCGAGAATCACACATAGGCCAGACCAGGTAAGAACAGCAGATATCTTTCCTCAAAACCAGATGAGTTTCTACAACAATGGTCACATGGTTACTTGCTTTTAATTCATCTGTTGAATTTAAATTGGGCCATCCATCTCCCGAGAACATTATCGTGGACTCTGGATTGCCAGTCCAATTACCACTGTGCCACCACTTCCCTTTCATCAATGTGAAACTTGTTACTGATACCAAGCACAGGGATTATTTGGCCAAATCCTTGTACCTTTGTAATATTAATATTGATAACTGGAATACCTAGCTATCAATGAGTGTACAACACTGTCCCACAGGCAGCTATGTAATAATAACCAGGAAATCTGTTTCTAAGAAAGTTTAAAGTTTAATATTGGCTAAGGCATGAAATAGAAACCCATCTTGATCTCCACAGTCCTAGCATGGATTCCTTTCACCCTGCCTGAGAAGACAGGGACATAGTGGTGTTATCAGCCAACTAACCAAGAGTGGTTTGGACGAATGATGGAGTCATGTGTTTAAACTGGTCACAGCATCTAGAGAACTTAAATTTAGTTAATTAAATAATTCTAGAATTATAAAACCAAGTGGTATCCATATTGGTGATGATGAAACTACTGGATTATTATAAAAATGCATTTGTTCACTGGTGCTAATTTAGAAAAGAAAGTTTGCCATCTTGATCTAGTCTGGACTGTGGATTCCAAAACCTTTAGCAATCTGACTCTTAACTGTTGTTTGAACTGGCCTAGCTAACTACTTAGTTGTCCAATAAATGTGCAATTAATGTTGGCTTTGCCAGTAACGTACAAATAAATTTTCAGAAAAGCATCAGTTTAATCTGAAAGCTGATACCTCCAACAGTGCAGCACTGGATTTTAATCTGAAAGCTGATACCTCCAACAGTGCAGCACTGGAATTTATACAGAAATTTCAGGAGGAGAGTTTGAAGGCACAGCCTTTGACATAGAAGTGAGGAACTGAATTAAAGTAAGCTAGTGCAATGCTGCTCTCATTTGTTTGATCAAACTGGAGAATTTCACACTCCGCATCTATAGTGCTTGATGCTTTATTGGAAAGCAGAATCCAAGGGGAAGAATGTTGGTCTATTTTAGCTTGTGGAAAAGCAGCAGAGAGATATTTTGGGCTGGTGCTTTGATCCATTGTGGGGCCCCATTCTAAATCCTCAGGACATAGCTTTGGTACTGTTGAGATTTCAGAGCGACACAATGTTTTTTTCTGGAATGGTACATTAAGGCTTGAAATAGGATGGAGAAAATTGCCCTGAATTTCCCTTTTCTTCACTCCAAGGGAGGATAAACTTGTTCTAGGCCGTAGATCCCTCCTTGGTCAATTTATTTCTATAGTTTGCATGACGTTAGTGTCTGCTGGCTGGAGGTCCAGCTTTCCCTGAGCCAAACTCATGTTTTTGAGTGGAATCCCTAGAGCTGCTGAAGAACATCTTCAGATAGTCCGTGAGGTTTCTTCTGAGAAGTGTCTATCCTCACCATGAGTTCCATTCTTAACAATTAGTGGAGACAGGAAACTGTTAGATTAGCAGGAAATGGGCCCCATTCCTTCTCTGTTCTCCCTCCAGTTGGGGAATGTTTTACTCAATCTAACTCTGTCCTTTTGGGTCCTTCCTGAACAAATACATAAAGGAGTAACATTAGAAAGACGTAGGGAAAACACAAAGGTGTGGAAAGCTCTCTTAGAGAGACACAGACACAATAGATTGAAAAGCTTCTTGCTGTATTGTATGATTCTGAGGTAGCCATATCAATTGGCGAAGCGGACTCGATGCAGGTTGATTAAATGTTCAAGTGCTCAAAAAGTTGATAAAAGGAAAACTGAAGAGAATCTTGACAATTAGTGCCTGGGCACAACATTGTGGCATCATGTGTTTCTGTTTGGATTAGCATGGGAGAGTGATGATTAATTATTTTGCAGTACACTAATCAGAGGCAAATGCAGCTTGAAATAATCACCAGTCCAAAGGAGACAAATTACGCTGACATGAATATGGATTTATCATTACTTGCCCTCCACACTGCTCATAGTTATCTAACACAGCTCACTACTTTATATAAAATAAACACACAGAACACCATCAGCAATATTGTACATTGAAAATGAATTAAAAATTGGAGCTTAGTTGTTGCCATTTTATTTTACATCAGTCACTTATATATTGTGCTGTTTTTAAATTGAGCTGATTATGTTTAAAAAATGGTAAATTTCTTTGTTTTATGTTATGTTGCTTGCTTCTGGTTGACTGACCTTTTCTAAGTGCTTCACCTTGGTCAGCATGAGCTGGGCAGGCACAGAAGTCAATGTGTAGGCTGGAAAATCTCCCGTGCAAATGAAGACTTCCCTTCTTCTATCACATGCTGCACTCATTTTCATACAATCCCTTTAATATAGGAAGTAGGCCTTTCAGCCCATCGAATTCACACCAACCCTCCAAAGAGCAACCCATTCAGATCCACTCTATCCCTGTAATTCTGCATTTCCCATGGTGAAAGTGAGGACTACAGATGCTGGAGATTACAGTCGAGAGTATGGTGCTCGAAAAGCACAGCAGGTCAGGCAGCATCTGAGGAGCAGGAGAATCGATGTTTCGAGCATAAGCCTTTCATCAGGAATGAGGCTGTGAGTCGAGGGGGTGGTGAGATAAATGGGAGGGGGGTGGAGCTTGGGGGGAAGGTAGCTGAGAGTGTGATAGGTGGATGGAATTG